>NC_045565.1:25254609-25614609 GCF_009819795.1 Aythya fuligula
GCTCCCTCCTTCTGGAAGAGAAGAGCACAAAATGAGACATTCTGTCAGGGTAAAACACAAGAAGAGCAAGGATACTGCAAGACAAGGCAGGAGGTACCCAAAGCTGTCCTCATACTTTACAAGGACAGCTTCATGTCTGGCAAGACATCAGAACTGCAGGGATGTGTCTTGGCAGGGCAGATAAACATTCATGCTGCAGAGTCAACACGTTTGTTGTCAAGTTTTGTTTTGGACATGGGCTGGGGGACGCTTCTGTTAACCCTCATCATAAATGAGACAATCCAATCCCTTTCCAACTCAGCTGCAGCAAGCTAATCAGCAACACAGTGGTATAAAGAGCATGGAGGAGTCTTCCCTTCTTGCTGCACAGAGACAGAAATCACCTGTAACATCTGATACTACCTAAAGGGATTCACCCACTGTTGTCGACTGGGTAAGATGGAGACAGCAGACCCATCACTTTTGCCTCTTGTCCCCAAGAGACAGGCCCCACTGGAGAATATATCTGGGTCTACACCCTTGAAGAGTGGTGGACTGTGGAACTTTGTTTCTGACAACAGCCTGATGGTTCCCCACATACTGCTCCTTCTCTCCCCTAAGCAGCATTCTGGGAGGGGCATTTCTGAAAATAGCTTCTCTTTGGGTGTTAGTCTTCCTGCAGCAAGACCTGTTGCACCCAGGGATTTATGAAAGTAATGCAGCCAGATAGCACGGAGGGGCAGCAGTCACTGAGCAGAAGTAATGCAATGGATCACAATTACTTACTGGGTGGTAAGGAAGTCAGCCTTGTCGTTACTGTCTCTGTAATAACTGAGGACAGAAAAATATTATTATTACGCAGAAGTTATTGCATGTTATTCTAGTCAGATGAGATCAATGTTCTACTTCATTCCCATGGAACAGCATGACTTATTCAAGAAGATCATTACATTTAAAGCAAAGTCCCTTAAGACCACACTGCCTGAAAGCTGCAGGCTGTATGCTTGCACACTTTTGTCACGTTACACTAAGTGCATCACTGCCACGAAAGACTTTTTTCTTTACAAGTCCCTGGAGCCATGGAAGTCATATTATTTCAGGGCACTACTGAACCACACAGCAGTTGCTGTAACTGTGAAGCCCAAGGTCAGACCCCTCACTAGCTTCCTACTAGCTAACTCCCACAACACCAGCAGCAAACATCCTGTTTTACATACAGCCAAAAAATATATCTAAAGAACATTTTCCAGACCATACAGGGCATTGGACTCAGAGGCACAAGGAGAATCAAAATGTTTGCACTACTGGTTAGAAATGTTACCACAGGGCAATCATTTCTGTTTAAACAATCAGGTCATGCTAAATGTCTCTAAAAGTCTGAGCTTGACCCATTCTATTCTTTTTTCTGACTTTGGCAGAGATGCCAAGGACACGTGCAGACTTAGGTCTGGATATCTGGTCAGCATTGAACCTTTTATAAAACTGGAAATCTGTTTGAGGGATCTTTGGTGTGCAATTTAATCTTGTAATAAGAAAATAGAAAATGTTCTCCTTACGTCTTTCTGTAACTTCTGAGCCATCTTGCCTCGTTTTCTTCGTTACAGAATCCATACCATTGCCACCTGCAGGGAAAGCATAAAGACTGTACTTAGAGTTTTGTGAATAGCAGAAGATGGCAACAAATCCCCACAAGTCCTACAAGTCTTCTCTCTTCAGCAGGGGACTGGACTGCCTGGAAGCCATCCACGCCAAAAAGTTTAAAGTGCATTTCCAGAGCCACCTGTGTGCACCAGACTGTGCCTCTATAAAGGTCTGATCAAACCCACAGGATTCAAACATCACTCCCACACACCTGCTCTGTGCAGGATTCAGCAATTCAGGAATAGAAACGCAGACAAATGCTGGAGTTCTACCTCTGTTTGCTACCCACATCACGCCTGTGCTAGCACAAAAGCCTAGCAGAAATATTGTTGCACTGTGATGTTCATCCTGGGCACTCCCAGGATATATTCATGCTCAAGTCCTAGCACTGACTTCAGGGAAGCAGAAAAACACCAGAGGTGCCTTTACAACGTCTGTTTTCAGCAGCAAGGAGCTTAAGGTAGGAAGAGCTTTATCTTGCCTTACAGACCCCTGTAAGTCTATGGCTGTGGAATCTGGGCTAATTTCAGGCCAGGTCAGGTTAGTCTACACGGCATTGAAATCACTGCTGTGAATGCTGTGTGTGTTCTTCCTCCTGACTTGGATCCCTCCCTAGTCACAATTACTAGCCCTGGCACAGGTATGAGTGTCTGCCAAGGCAGAAATACCAGAAAGAAACATTATGGTTGTGAAAAAGAAACATCAGCTCAAAAAGAAAACACTCCTGCCAGAAGCCAATATATAGCTGCTCACTCCTAGTCTCACTAAGATAATATTTCATGTTGTGTAGCTGCAAATGCAGGGAAGGAAGAAATTTTAATTCACACAGAAGGTGATAATAGGCAAAAACTCTCCTCTGCATTTGATGACTCCTTAAAGCTGAAGGCCCAACTGTACAGAAAACTACACACTGAACAGGCTGAGTCTGAAAATGTTTGGGGCAAAATTCTTTCCAAGTTTCCAGAGTGTGGTTGAGGCAGAACCCAAGGCCCCCCAGTTGAGCTGCCACTTGGGTTTGGTCCTCGTGATTCCACCTTACCCTCCTGCAAAGCATCTGCCAAGGACCACCTTCGATGTTATGCTTCCTACCCATGAACAGACAAGGACACGAGGCAGGAATACGGAGGAATATCTGAAGCTCGGATTCAGATATTGAGAGCTGCCTTTGAGCAGCTCCTGAAGCCCCATCCAGGTCCTTACACAGCCTTGGCAGCAGGACACGACCCAACCCCTGCAGTGTTTGCTAGTACTGGGGATTTCCAAGGGACTAGGCAGGGGGCTGATTCCTAGGCAGAGCTCTGTGCATTACGAGAGCTTTGCCTTCAGCAGGACACCGGTCCTGCAAGGAAAGCTTCCCGGCCATTCCCTCCAAGGAAAGGCAATCTCTGCTACTCCTGATTGCATCAACAGGGGAAGCACCTCTGCAGCTTCTTCCCCAAAACCAGATGCCAAAAGCTGCTGTAGGGATGTCAGCACTACAGCTTTATGTTTGGAAACTGCTTCCCTCCTGCCTTGTAGCTGCAGAACTCCTCTTTCTGGCACTGGGAGGAGGCCAGTACCACCCCTGAGCGCACACATCTTCTGTGTCCTCGCCTTTCCTTGAGAAAAGGCACCTTGCTCTGATACCAAGCAGAATTTTGATCTTGCGCGTGTCTTTGCCACGTGAATGCGAAAGGCAGCCCAGGCTCCTGCAGGCTGACCGAGCTTGACTCCCACTATCTGCCAGGACTGGCTCGCTTCACCAGCTCCTCCTAACTGGGTTCAGGAAGACGTAGCTGTGGGCAATGTCTGAGGTAAAGCAGCGGCGCTGTGGAATCGGAGGAGTCACCGGCAATTATCTCGGAGCGACAAGCAGGAGCTTGTGATGTGGGATCGCTCTCCAACAGCACAGTTTAAGACAGGACAACACTCAGGTTGGTTTAACACAACCTTGGGGCTGAAACATGCTCGTGGCACTCCCAAAAACAGGGAATTTGCACAAGGAACCAGGAGGGATCTGTTTAGGTCTGTGCTTTCCACGTAAGCCCAACACTGCTGCTCCAGCTGAGTGCAGCACAGCGCACTGGCGAGGATGCTAAGGCAGCCTGGGATGGGACGTTCAAACTCCCCGTGTTATTTCAGAAGCTAGGTATTAGTGGTGTGCAATGGCAATTAAGATTATTACAGGCACTTCTCAAATGGGAAGGGAAAAACTATTTTATAGCCACGAAGACTTATTTTGGTGGAAAAATGAAAGCAGGTACATTTCAGATCTCTTTGTTCCTCTGTAACAGCCTTCCATTTATCCTGTCTGACTGCTGTTACTCTCACAGCACATCCCTTCAGCACTCTCCTCCCTCTATTAGTATGGCTCCTGCTGGGAGACACTCCTTTAGGAGAAAAAGGCACCAGCAGGTGCTGAGATTAATAATTTTTAATGTCAGAGGAACCCTTTGATCACAAATACCCTGAGACTCGGTAGATGCCTCCAAACCATGTCACTGACAGCGTTAGAAGCAAATGCCCTGCCTGCCACCACATCAAATCCTCTACGGGTGCATTTCAGGTGCTGCTGTCCTAGGGCTAACAGAACCGGTTAAAAAAATGCCCCCTTAGCTCTCCCTCACCCCATGTCCCACATCTAGGACCCTGACCTTCTCACTCTGCTTTAACGCTACTTCTTCCACTTCCAGTCACTCAACCAACAGCGACATAGTCAGGACCGAATCAACAAAACCAGGTCTGCTCACTCAGTAGATCCCCTCAGACGATGCTAGTGCCAGGGAAGCAGGTTAGGCACACAACCAAAGCGTGGATGTGCTGTAGGACAAGTAACAGCCCCAAAGCCTCACTACAAGTCAGTCCAAAAACAGGAACAGAAGGCAGGGCTTTTACCTCATGTCACTGTGTTCAAGCTGCCAGACCAGCTGCAGAAAGGATTCAAAGCACTTCTCAAATCAGACTTCTCTGGCTTATTGTGATGAAGCTTCAAAAACACTTTTACAGGGCCTTGTAACTAACCTTCTATGACAAGATGTGGCCCAAAATCTGTAATCAGTGACTCAGTGCTGATAAATAAACCTGCCTGAGACAAAGCAAAGCTTGTCTGTGGCGAAATGGACTTTCACTCCAAAGTAGCTCCAGGCATTTTCAGGACTTATTCCTTTATATTACAGCCCGCAACCAGCACCTGAAGCTTAAATTTACAGTCATTATTCTTCCAGCACATTTCAGATCCTCTTGGATTTAAAAACAGCCAGCAGATGATCCACATTTCACCACACTGATGCCCTTGCGCAATGGAGAGCATTCAGTTACCTTTATCTATTTGCATGGTGGTTTCACAAAACGTATTAAAAATTACATTGAACTTGGCTTCGCATTTCTTATCTCCCACAAGATATACTCCTTGCACTTAATGCTCTTATTAAAAGAGCTATAGTCTGTGACAAACACAACCCCAGAAGACCCAGCTCTTATACAATTCTAATTTTACACTGTATTCCCCCACAGAAGAAACATAACACCTCCTCTATTTTGTCTGAGAACACAGCATCCTGCAAGGAATCTGGAAATAAAATAAAATAAAACAGAAAATAAAGGATATTTTTCTTCCTATTTTTTTTCTAAATAATGTAACTTACCTGGTATGCTTTGGTTACTGAACTGAAAGGCTGTTTTTCTCCTCAACTGTTTCCTATAAAATTTGCCACCTACACCTTATATTATGTGCCTCCAGAGGTGTGTGGAATTGGAGTGATCATCCAGAAATGTTCACCTCTTCTTTATTTAACCTGTTTTACTCTCGTCCTTCTTGGGCTTTTCTATCCCTTGCTCCTAAACAAGTCCTGACAAAGGTGTGTCGTGGTTTCCTGCCTCACCCTACCCTTCCAATTATCTGAACTCACTGGAAAAAAAAAATCTGCCTCCAGGAGTCAAACTTCACTGAAAGCAAGAATGTTCCTACCTATTTGCTCAGGTAGATTAACTGTTTAGATCCCAGACAGACAAAGGAGTGAAGGCTTATGAACTGTTACAGCAGGGCTTTCTGATACATGATCTGAGCATTTTAACACACGAATCTCACCTGTTCTGGCATTTTCTTGCAGAACGTTATTACGCAGCACCTGCCGATATCTCTGCAAAGCTGGCTGTGAGCGAATCCTATTTTGCTGCTTGCATACGCTGGAGCAAACTTCCAGCTGGTACAAACAGGCTGAAAACAGAAGTCAGTGCCCTGAACTGCTTGCAGCCCCTACAGACATTTATGCTCTATTCAGGAGACAGCATTATCAGTAAATACCGAAATCAAACGAAACACACCAAACTGAGTAAGAAACAAGATTTCTTCCATGTCTACCATGGAAGCAGAAAAGCAGCCACGGAGGGTTGAAGACAAACTCCATCCAGCTCACAGCTGTGTCCCACCATGGCCCATATCAACAGCGATGGGCAGGCTGGGTGAATGAGTCGAGCACATGCAGATATGCTCCTGGTGTTCGCTGGAGACTTCTTTAGTCAAAGGCAGAAATTTTGCAATCATTCCATGAGGGTGTTTTTTCCGTTAATTTGTCCAATTAGTTTTTTGACTCTGTACAACATTTTAGCATGCCCAGTGTTGTACAGCAAAGTTTCACAGCTTACCTATGCCTTGTGTGAAGATTTTTCTCCTCCTGAACACGGCAGTGTCATTTGGTGCTCTGTGTTTCTTTATACATTTTCAGAATTCACCAAGGCTTCTCTTACCCTACACAGACTTTGTCAGACTCATACTGCTGCAAGGGAGAGAACTTTTGAGGCTTCATATCTATTTTTGCACAGACCTTTTGAGAAACTGTAGCTGTGTCCAGCCAAGATCATACTCCGCTCATACTGGAAATTTCTAAAGGTGTTGAGAGACACAGCTGGTATAAAGCACTACACAAAGGCTTGGCCCTGGGTTTCTTACAGGGGATCAAAACTTCTTCAGAATTCATCAAAGCATCTCTTAAATCCCAGAACTTGTGTTTATATTTGTCTTTAGTCAGATATGAAGCGTGGAGGAAATCTTTCTGTGCACTAATCAAAGGATATTCAGTTGTCTAATCCAGCCACATGTGCTAATGAAGCCATTAAGATGTGTAGAGCTGTCAGGGACCTCACCAGCCTGGGACTGCTTTGGCTTCTGACCTGACAGAAAGGACAGAAGTGGCTTTGGCTTATGACCTTCATGCTCTTCAAAACGTTGCATTACCATCCCTCTTATTATCAACTCTACTTCCACCCTGCAGTTCAGTGATCTCATTTTACATCTGCTTCCAGCACCACAGATGTGTGCTTCAGGCATATCCTGTCTGCTCACAGACAGAAGCAGTTCAAGGAAAGGACTGAATGCAGTAGGCTACTGTAGGTCTGTAAGACCCACTGGGGCTCACTGGACTGGCACACTTTGCTGGAGCAAGAGGTGGGACCTCAAATTCTAAAGCAATGCCCTCAGCACTGTAGGAATTCTCTCCCTATTTACCTTTGTCCTACAGCTTTCCTTACACATATATGCATAAATATTTATATGCATAAACAGAAGTAGTCAGAGCAATTTTGATAAAATAAGAAAATTGCAGTATTTTAACCTATACAGTGTGGTCAGTGACAAAGATATTGGTTTAAGGTTTCTTGACAACAAAGTGTTTGTGGAACTGCTCTTCATGAGTCATGTTGCCAATTTCTTACTGGAAAGAAAAAAAAAAAGGGGGGGGTTGGAGGGATGGCATTGAGGTGCCTTAAAAGGAAACTGGAAATAGATCACATCTTGAGAGCACTGACTCTGCATTTAAAAGTGGAAATGTAGCAGAAAATGAAGCTGAAGATGCTGGTAAAATCTGCCCAGTGAAGCACACTCAAGTTCATTGAGGTTCCTAATGCGCAAGTGTCAACATCAAGGACATCAAGAACATAATTTAGAGAGGTCCTGAGCAACCTCACCTTGTACTGGCCAGCAATTGCCTCAGGTATTCAGAGCCACTGAGAGTGAGGTGCTGCAGCTACCTGGCTCACTGCAACACAACGCAACAGAGCTATCTTCAGGCTCCTCTGAGCTAATCTGGAGATGACTGCTGAATTATAAAGCCCTGCCTGAGAACAGACTTGAGCAAAGACCTATGAAATGTTCCAAAAGTTTACAGCAGCTGATGCTGACACTGCAAAGGCAGGGAAGATGAGGGAGAAGTCCACACTGCGCATTCACTGCACCTGGAAGTGGGCTGTGCTACGGCAAATCTGAATCACTTTGCCCTCTGCAAGCTGAGCCCAAAGATAAAAAGCCTCAAAGTTGAACCCTGCCATGGCTGTCTGCTAGCAGCTGAAGGTATGTTCGTGGTCTAGAAACAGCCAAATGATGACAGCTTGTTATCTCCAACCTCAGAGGGATCTGTGCAGCACAGGATAAGGTGCGTATTGGGCTGTCAGTTGACACATAAATTACATGGCTAGTGAATCAGCCATGAATATGGCTGGAATATTGCAGGCCCACACAAAGGTGCTTCACATAGGGAAGAAGCAGCAACACCTATTTCTGGGTAGCAACTGCAGCTCCCTCAGTGCTTGGGTTTGCACACTGGGCCAGGCAGCTCGGAACCAACCAGAGCCTCCTGAGTCACGCCTTGACTCAACGCCCCGAGCCCACGGCTTGCACATCCCTTCAGAAACTCATCGTGAGTAACCTCGGGCATGAATAACAGCCCCGTGGGGATCTGATCGTTTCTTTAGGGTGCTGGGAGATGAGTAACGTCAGGATGCAAAAAAACCAAACACATTGCTAACACAATCTGCCAGGTCCCAAGAGAGCTCAGTGATCAGGAGAAGACATCTTGGCTGTTTGTACTCATTCATATAAAAGCTGTACAGCTAAGGACCATCTTTCCTCTCTCCTTCTGGATTTATACGGACTGGGATAAAACACTGATCCGTAACAGTGCAGGATAAACTGAACTGTGCTGGTCCAGAATGGAGGGACTGGGCTGTTTGGTGGGGAATGAGTTCTGGTGGCCTCTGCCCAAAGCCAAGCCCACAGCAAGGACAGGAGGGCTGTAACTCCACCCGGGTGCTCTGCACAATGGGCGTACACATTGTCCTGTGCGTCTGGGACTGCTCCTGATGATGCAGGCTGTGGTGACAGGCAGGTCCAAACAAAACACACCGCTGGCCTCTTAAAGTCCCCCTGTCCTTGCAGCCTTCTGTGTGCGCCGATGCTCGGGCACATTTTACATCTTGGTACAGGACGGGCCATGCAGCAGGGACGGGCTGGCAGAACCCAGACTTACCACACACATCAGACTCACCTCAGAAGGCACCAAGGCTGGGATGTCAACAGACTCATTTGCAAATGTGACCTGCTGTCACCTCTGTGTCTCCTGCTCTGCCTCACCCGAGGCAATCAGGAAGCCAGCAAACCACAGCTGGGCAGAAAACCACAGCATCTGCCATGGAACAGAGCTGCAAAGCAGAAGGACCTGATCACTGCTGCTCTGAGGGGTGTCCTTGGGAGTTTATGTAACTTTCATCCATGAGACTCCTCTCCTTAGTGCTGCGATGATGAATAATCCCTTTTGCTGTCCTCCAGGTAAGAGTTGCCCTCAGCACATGCTGCAGACAGGGACAGAGCCACGAGCTGCACTGAGCCTCTTGTTTGATGCTGCTAGGTACTCACGGCCAGCCCACTGCCCAATGTGCTTGGTCAAAGACAAAGGAAACCAGTCCCTGAGTATTTTATTTAAGACTGTAAAGTCCAACTTCCAGGATCAATAATTTCCTATCCCTTAACTTTTAGAAAACTTCTGACAGCTTGCAAGCTCACTCACAGACTTCTCCCCGGTTTTAGCACTGGTGCCAATTGGTCCAAAACTCTTCCCAAGGAAACACATTACATTATTTGCTAACCCTGCATGTCAAATGGTTCAGCCAGCCAGGCAGCAAAGGGACAAAACCAATGCCAGATGACCTGCCTGTGGTGCTGCCAATACAAATAGAGGGGAAAAGACAAAGCAAAGTGTTTACAAAGAACTGGCAACAAGCAAAAACAATAAAAAAAAAATATCTGGCAGCCCCCAGAAAAACAAGATTTGATTTGTGAATTGCTCACCAGCCATACCCATGGCCAAAATTTCAAGCAATCAGTACTTCAAACAAACAATTCAACCACTTCTTCCAGCTGCCAGTCCAAAGCCCGCAGCTTTAAGCACCATCACAAAAAGCAACACAGAGAGAATATGCAGGGCAACAGTACACACAGAACAAAAGCTTGAGACACTTATCTTAGAGATCTGCCTCAGAAACCATTGAGTATTGGTGAAAAAGCATGATTTCCAGCTGCCCTCTTGACAGAAAATTTAAAACCTCCATTGGTAACAAGTCCTGGTGGAAAACCTCAGGCAGGCTCAGCCACAGCTTGCAGCTACTCACCTCCTGCTTGGTGGGAGAGATTCTCATTAGCAGGATGGGAAACACATGGGAGGGTGGCTGAAGGGAAGGGAAGGAAAAAGTTAAGTTGGAACGGACCTACAAAGGCCAAGTCCAGTGCCTGACCACTTCAGGGCTAACCACGAGTCAAAGCATGTCGTTAAGGGCATCATCTAAGTGCCTCCTGAACACTGACAGGCACGGGGCATCACTGTTTGACCACACTTACAGTAAAGTTTTTCCTAATGTCCATTTTGAAATATTTTCAAGATCTAACTCTGCTTTCAAGAGTAGATCTCCTTATCATCCGCTCTGTTGTCACACAAGCCTTCCCCTGAAAATCTTCAGACATCTGGGAGTTGAAAAAGCCTGAAAACTCTTGCACCAGAACAGAGAAAACATGTCAAAACCACAAAACACACAGCATGTCAGGTAGACAAGGCAAGGATACTTCTGCAAATATACTTCTGCAGGATTCCTAACACATGGAAAGTACCTGGTAATTTTGGAGCCAGGATAGAAAGTAAATGATTTAAGTTCAGCCTCTTTTATTAACACAGTTCTTCACTGTGCCCCATTTACGTGGCATGCCAGTCTGTCACATTAGGGAACACACAAAAAAACATAAAAACCCAAGCCAAATGAAACAAAAACAACAGCCAAGCAAACAAACCACACATAAAAGAAAAGCTAATACAAGTCTTTAAGCTTTTCAGTTCCTATGTTTGCACACGACAGGCTCTTTTGCAGTCCCTGCACCGTGTCTGTGTGTGGTTGCCTGCCTGTGCCCATGTGTACATTGATCATGAAACTGCCTTTTTAGTAAGATTCAATTAGAAAACAAAAGGATGTTAAGTACAATGGCCTGAACCCAGGTTTTGTACTCCAGCACCATTACTGCAGATTGTGTGAAGATTTCTGTTTCTTTTTTCTTTTTTCCCAGGGCAGCAAGGAGAATTACTGGGCATATAAGTTTTCACCAAGTTAAACGGTTTTTAACAAAGAAAATACCAAAGCTTTTTAAAACAACTTTTCAAAGTATCTTTTAATCACTTAAAATGAAAACCCCTCACACTAAGCATCAAATCAAGAAAATAATGAATTTCGTCCAAAAATATTTGTTTAAATAAACCCTGTTTGGGAACTACCTCCTAACGTTCTCAAGCTGTAGTCTGGTTCTGGGCAGAACTTGAAGAAAACCATTGCTAAATGAGGCAGATCCAACTAAAACCAGCTATGGTAAGTACAAGACAGTTGATTTTTCAGACCTGAATGATGGTAACAGTTGGGTATTGTTCCCCAGGAATATTTTTCTGGGATCATTCTTTACAATAAGAGGGAGGTGAGAGCACAAAGCTTTTATATCTCTATTTTCACTGCTTTAACAAGCAAATAAAATCACTTAAAAACCCACATTTCATGTACAATCCTGAGACTTGGTTTTCACTCACTTCTGCTAGGTTTACCTAGCTAAGATTCAAGAGTAATAAATTGTCTTATATAGAAGAACGTTAGAAGTCGCTGACCAACTCAGATAACAAATACCATCCAGCACTACTACAGCATTATATGAGGGAGTTGTGCTGGGCACGGCTGTGGTGTCATTTCCTGAGTGCATTTTTTCTAGTATCAAAAACGAGGGAGGTTAAATGTTACCCTAGGCACAAATGTTGGAGAAGACTAGGGAGGATGACAAAAAATAAAGGCAAGCTGGGAAACGCATGTGAATTCTAATTCTGCTGCATGCTGAGCTCGTAGATGTGCTCCTGTCTGTCTGATCATGACAGGAGATCTGCTAATTAACACAGGTGACTAATATTGAAGGGGTCAGAGCCTCCCCTTGGCCTAAATCTGTGTCAAATGGAAATCAAGGCATTACATGTTCCATGGAGAAGCAAGAGAAGGGCAGCCCAGCGGTGAATACATTCACTTGGAACATGTAAAATCTGGTGCAAGTCCTTTCTCTGAATCACTTTTACAGTGACTTAAAGATGAGATTTTCACATTATTGGCTCTAATCCTCAGTTAATCTGTCTTGGGCTGAAGGGACTTGAGAAAATATTTCCTTTAAAATAGTAAGTTTTCTAGGAGAAGTATCAAGATTATGAAGCCATGCTTCTGATGTAAAAATAAATAAATAAATGTGGTTTTGTAAAAACACATCAGAACAGCTGTGCTCTGCAGATCCCACGAGGTTCTGGCTGTCCCTCTAGAGCCCACCCATGATGAAGGCTGAGGCCATTCAGCAAATTTCCTGATTCAGACTTTGAATGGAAGACCAAAAAAGCTCTTCAAGATTTCTGTCCCAGAGGTGATGTCTGCTAAATTCTCCAGCAACATGCTCCTTCCTCTTCGTCGCTAGGAAGGCCCTGCCAGTGATTAGGCTCTCAAGCATTTCAGGGTGGTGCTCTCTTTTCACTGCCAAAGTAAACAGAATGATAAGTCCTGGATGGGCTGCTGAGGCACTCCTTCTGAGGGAACACCTTGTGAGCTATGTTTATTGCCATCGATCAGAAGAGATTCCATACTTCTGCCTTAATCAGCTTCTTGTTATCACAGAATCACAGAATTTTCTAGGTTGGAAGAGACCTCAAGGTCATCGAGTCCAACCTCTGACCTAACGCTAACAGTCCCCACTAAACCATTTCCCTAAGCTCTACATCTAAACATCTTTTGAAGACTTCCAGGGAAGCACCACTTTATGGGTGCTTCCCGACCACAAATCAGCTAACTTCCAAACACACGTTTATCAGACTATTGCAAATGAGTTTTGAATCGGTAAGAGACGGTTTCTCATAGCATAGGGCTGGATTGTGCTTGCTTCTGTTGCATTTGTTAAGATCCGCATTAACACTGCATATTATAATGGAGCAACTATAGATCTTTTTTTCAGAACAAAGGGCAACATCATCCCACTTACTACAACTGCCTGAGGCAAGGAGTCATGTGAAACTGATTTTATTCCTACTTCTGCCTCTATTTATTTGCCACGCTGGTCCTCAGAAAGGCTCAATTCTGTCTTACTGCACCTGCTTTTCCTGGGGCACGCAGCCTCCCCTGCCATGTACAGGCTTGCAAAGCCCTGATTTAAATGGCACTCCTTTATTAGCAGATACATTCCAGAGGCATAAAATATTATTATCCAATACACATGGCTGGAAGACTGCAGATCTTCTCCTGCAGGACTGGGAACACAAGACAGGACATGAGCCTTTTGGTCGAATCAGTCTCCAGAACACACCTCCCGTGGCAGCTGGAAGCTTCGTACGTGTTTTCAGTACTGAGGCTGGAGACCCTTCTGTCTCACACCGTAAAAATGACTGAAGTAAAGAATGAGGTAGTCCCATGCAGAGCCAGTAACACTTCTTCAGGGCTGCCTCCTCTTTGGAAACGTTCTTCTGTGTTGTAGAAATTGTGTCTCCGTCACTTTTCCCCTCTCCACTCTCATGTGACCCCACCTGGAGCACTGTGTTCAGCATAAAAAGGACACCAACCAGTTAGAGCAGGTCCAGAGGAGGACCACAAGGACGATCAGAGGGCTGGAGCACCTCTCCTATGAAGACAGGCTGAGGGAGCTGGGGTTGTTCTGTCTAGGGAAGAGAAGGCTCTGGGCAGACTTCACAGCAGCTTTCCAGTACCTAAAGAGGGCCTGCAGGAAAGCTGAGGAGGGACTCTTTGTCAGGGAGTGGAGTGATAGGACTAGGAGTAAGTTTTAAACTAAAAGAGGGAAGATTTAGATTAGATATTGGGAAGAAATTCTTCACTATGAGGGTGGTGAATCACTGGAAAAGGTTGCCAGAGAAGCTGTGGATGCCCCATCCCTGGAAGTGTTCACAGCCAGGCTGGATGGCGCTGGGGGCAACCTGGTCTGGTGGGAGGTGTCCCTGCCCGTGGCAGGGGATGGGAACAGGGTGATCTTTAAGGTTCCTTCCAGCCCGAACCATCCTGTTACTCTGTGATTGCTTCAGCTCAGGATCAACTGATAAAATGAAGAACTAGATGGCTGCTGATAAGACTTACGCAGTTTACAGCACCAATAAAAAGCTGGACCTGGAATAAAAGACTGATGTACTGGCTCCAAAGTACTTTTTAAAGTGAGCAAAAAGGCTATGAAAGCCTAAGTACCCATCCAAAGCTGCTATAGTCTATACTGCACATGGGGTTTGTGGCAACGGTTCATGGAAAATATGTGAGAAAGTAAGGAAAATATTTCATTTTTATTGCATCCTGAAAAATAAGAGAGCTCTATAGGTCGTCAAAGCAATACAACTCATAAGTTCATGCCCCAAATTCAATCCTACATCCAGGGAAGCTTTGATCTACAGATCTGAAAGCAGGACAAATGCTTTTGTCCTCAACAGTGGGAAGGGAAGCTCGTGGTAGAAAACATCAAACTAGACAGTAGTGGATTTGGTTGCAGTTTCTATATCACTTGTGTAGCAGTGCAGTATCTTTTTCTTCCTAAGTCTTTAAAAAAGATTCATGTGATGACAACCTCCAAGCTTAAGCCATTTCAAATTCATCAGCCGTTTTTTTAGAAAATGGAACAGGGTGGATGGTCTGAATGATTACATCAGATTTCCGCCTCCTTCAGATCATGATGGAGACAGCAAAGCCAACAAGCTTTAAGCTGTTGTATCAAGAGGTACAAATGCCAGCACGGAGCATGTTTAGCCGTCCTTGACTCCAGGAGAACCCCTCAGGAACAAGCAGTAAAGGAGTCACAGAGCTCAGCGGAACTGCAGGTGACTCAGTCTGCTAACGTCTCTTCCCACAGACGATGTTATAGGTGTCTTCCTCTAGAACATATTTTTCTTCTGACTTTTAAGGCGAATTGATTGCTTACAAAAAGACTCCCTTCCGTCTTTGCTAGCTTTGCAAGGAGCACAGCAGTCACTTTGTTCAGCCTGGTCACTGCAAGGCTTTGGAGACAGAAAACTGCAGTGTGCTGCCTGCTCTGTGGTGGAAATCCGTGTGACAGTGCTGGTCCTCACTCTGTTTGGGGGAAAGCTGGCACAGGCTGAAACTCTGATCCAACCTCCCGCCACACCAAGAATTTTCTTTAAGATCTTGGCCGCAAGGTACAAGGTCTATCTTGCTCAGCTTCTGTTGTTATGTAAAGATCTTTATATCTTATGAGATTTAAGGATTTTATGCTTGGATTTTATATATTTTTACATGTTAGTATAAATAATATATAGTATATTTTACATTTTATATTTTTATTTTATATTTTCATGCTTAAATAAAAAATACAAATTTATTTATCTATCTCACAGTGCCTTTTAGCCTGTATCTTGTTACATAATTATAGCATTTGTGGATTTCCTTCCATAGGCTAGCACTTCAGATCAAGTTTCACACCCATATCTGACAGCCTGGCACAGAATTCCTGACCACACAAACGATACCACAGAAGCAAAACTACAGATCAGACCCACAGTATTCAGCAAACACAACACTTCTCGACGCTTCTCTTCAGAAACCACTTGAAAAACAGATATTACAGTTAAAATCTCAGTCTCCAGCCATTCCTTTTTTTTTTTTTTTTTTTTTTTTTTTGCCTTGCCTCTGTGTTAATTATATAAAAAAGTAAAAGCTGGAAGCTATGGCTGAGGCTACAGAGTAGTTAGTCACCCCATCAATAGCTAGAATGAGAGTAAATATTTGAACTATATTGTAGAAGTTGAAATTCATAGCTGGCTGCTCATTAACAAATGTTTTTCAATCGGTTTTATGATCCCTCACTGCTCTTTAATCTAGAGCACTTTTTGGTTTGTAGCTTTCTTCTTATGTGGGTTAAAAGCAGCATCCAGCACCATCCGGGGTTATTTTCTGCATGCTCCCATTCCCCCACACCTCTCCAAGCCTCCCACCTTTTATTAGCGATCATGCTTCTGCAAGCAAATCTCCAGCCAGACACACCTTTGCCATACAAAACCGCAGGTGATATGCTAATTCCAACCAAAATCTGTTTGTTGAAGGATAAACAAAGAGAAGATTTAGGGCCCAGCAGATAACAGAACGGATCAGTGCTGGTCTGTGGTCCTTCCACCTGATTTATTTCTGCTTCAAAAGAACACAATGGTACAATACAGCCTGTGGTGCATCTACCCACGGTTATTGGTGTAGCAGTAGCAGTACTGACAGTATCACCTGCAGAAATCACGTACGTGTAGCTCTACCATGCCTGACCCTCTGGCAGTTGATGCAGGTAGAACCCAGATGTCCCAGCTGCTGCACCTAGCACAGCTCGTGTCACTGGTCTGTAACTCACTGGTACGACTGAAATGACATCAAGACGACAACCATGAAGACGACAACCATGCAGCAGCTCGCCAAGGCGCCAGAGTTGATTGGGTATTTTCTGCAGGACTCCTACGTCTCTGTAGCTAGGCAAGGATGTAAACAAGGAATATGCAGAGAAGCTAAAGAGCAGAAGCAGAGGAAAGCCTCTTTATATAATCTAGCTCCTAAGCTCAGTTACTCTTTCATTTCTTGCTCTCCTCAGTAATGGCCACACAGTGGTTCTATCAGTCTTTCACATAACGCTGCCTGCAGGAGGATCTCGTTTGGCAAACCAACCTTCCTCCAGTGCCAGGAAGGTATTTAATCACAAGCAAAGGGAGAAACAGCAGCATGATGGTCAGTACGCTGCACTCTAGCAGCTCAGCTGACAGGGGAAAACCCTGAGGGAAAAGGAAGCTTTTATTTGTTGTGCATTGCTTGTACCAGGGCTTGAACACTGACTTCAGGGTAGCAGATGATTTTTGAAAAAGTTCTAAGACAGTTGTAAGTGAACACTGAAAACTTAGGGGCAAGCTATTTAAGTAACCTTTCTTTCCAGTTTCTGGCAAATTTTCTGACTTGGCTCTGAACCTTCTGGCTATGCCCATCTCTATTTTCATGTCTCTGCTTGAAAAATCCCTTTTCTGACCCAAAGCACACAGGTATTGCCTTTCCCAAAAGCCGGGGCTCTTGTGTGTCACTTCTTGTCAGCAAGATGATCACTGCCTGGAAATTTGTTATTATTCAGCCTTTTCATTTCAAAGTGATTCAGATTCCCATTAATTTGCTTCTGTCCGAAGTTCAGCTTGTGAGACATGTGATAACATGCAGCCTTCCCTTATCAAAATCATCTCTGTATTTTATGGTTTTCAGATGTTCCTGCTGGGATGGATCTTTCTGAGAAAATGTTACTGCAGGTTGCCAGATGCACGTTACGGTGACTGCCTTGCTTACCCAGTGCCTTCAAAAGAACAGCCCTTTGACTTCCACTTTATTATCATCCATGATTAAAGTTGTCAGCTGAAGGTTTTTTAACCTCAGCAAATAATGTAACTTCAGTAACGCAGCTGGGTTTAGTTTTCAGCATAGAGTTCAGAATAAAGTATTTCCCCTCTCTCAAAGATTCAAGTCTGCACCAAGAAAATCTTTGTGTTAGGTATGAGGGGAAGATAAAAATTGTGGCTCAAGCACAATTTTGGTGATTTGACGTGAAGAACCCTCACTAACAAGTGTGTGTATGACTGGAGTTAGTCCACTGAGCTCACTGAATCCAGTTTCTCTTGTGAAGATTAGGAAGGCACTCACAAGGAGCCCAGTGAGAACTCCGTTCCAGTGCTCCCCCTTCTGACAGAATAATATTTGCCTAAGTCTGTAAGGGTGAACACTGAGAGTCTTTATATATTCCATATTGATGTAGGTGTGTAATTTGAAGCACATAAAGTTTTACAACTGTAGAAAAATACATCTGAAAACGCTGACAAGTAGGTATCTTGTCCATCTCCCTATTCTAAGACCCAGCTCCACTTAACTATTCTCAACAGATTTTTCTTTAAAAGACACCAAAATTGTCTAGAGGTTTCAGAGCCTCCTGAGCCAATCTGGTGCACACCTCACTGTGCCTGCTGTTGGAAATTACCTTGGAGTTCCAAAACAAGTAACTCGTGCTTCAGCTGAGGATCCCTTTCTCTTCTACATTTTCAGTGTAACTTACCTCCTTTTTTGTCACTGACACTTTTATGTATTTGAACGCTGCTGTCGTGTATGCCATTAGGGATTTCAACATCAGACTCAGCTTTTCCTGCTCCCACTGCTCTTCCTTAGGCTTCCCAGTCCTCTGACCACTGTGCACCACCACTACCCTTCTTGGGGACTACCCACATGCTTAAAGCTACACATGTATGTACGTACTGTGCTGAGCTGGGGACTCCACTCCCAGCATTGCCCAAGGCTGTCAAACACATGCTGGCCTAGCTTAATTCCATGACACTTCTGCTAATTACTGTTTTGATAATAACAATTTAGCAGTCTTGCAGATATCTTTAAACCTGTAACTACAGGTAAAACTACTGTATTTTGCTGGAAGATGACAAGCAGTGCCAAATTAGTGAAGCTCATAGATGGGACCAGCAGGCAGTGTTGAACTTAGTTTCAGTAGGTATTTACTTAGTAGTGCATGCACAAAAAGTGTGCATTGGAAAATGGTGTTCTTAATATTTCTACAAGAAAATTCTTTAAAATAAACAGCCATGTCCAATACCTACTGATATATCCCCAACCTCATCAATACAAGGTTTGATCCCCTCCATCTCAGTACACAAAATCTGGAAGGGAGAAAAGCATCTGTAGAAGCTAATGCATGCCAAGAATATGCAATCAAACAAAACAAAGAAATCAACAAGCCAACACATGCAGACGAAATATCATATAAGGAAGCCTTAGGAAGACAGAGACCAAATGGAAGAGATGCAATGGAAACAGAGACTCAGCAATTGCCAGAAAGAGTCAAGAGCAGTCAGCTACGTGAGGCTGGGCAGTGAAGGTGAGTTGGTGTTAAATGAGTTATTAGGATTACACGCTCCTACTTTTATTCTTTATTTTACTGGAGTTATTTGCAGTGTCTGTGGAATCCTGCTTTTTCTAAAACAAATGCACTGGGCACTGTGGACAACTGAAAAATAACAGACTAGTGAAAAAAAAAACACAACAGCATTTAGAAGCAATAGAGGTGTACAATAAAATATTAGGATGTACAACTCTCAACGTATAAACAAGTAATCAATAAACAAGCACATGCTCAAATACAAATTCATTGTTTGTTGTGTGCTATGTGCATCTGAAATACTCACAGAATAATTCTGTACTAAGTATTCAAGGAACTATTATGGATAACTGAAAACAGCATTTTAAAGAGTTAGAATAGTCTAAAAGTGTCCTTTCAGTGCACTGTTTACTGCTTTACTTAAGACCTGTAGTTTTAAAACATCAGTGGGAAAACACAGACAACATTTAATTTTGAAATATGTTCTAAAGATGCTTTGATTTAGCACATACCAATCTCTTCATTCAAAATCTTCTGGAATTGGTGGCCATCTCTTGGGATTCCTCTGCCAGAGATGATGACCATTAAACCACGGTTTAATCACCTACAGCATCACTTCAAACATGGCTGCATCTGTGGGGCATAAATGGAAAGGAAATCTTAGATTTCAGTTGCGTTCATTCTACTAATGGCCTTGATAGGCCAAAATGATGAAGTAAGGTAGGCTTCTAGAGAATCCTGATTTAAGGCAAAATAAATAAATAAAATCTGACTCAGAATTTCTTTCTGAAATGCAAAAAAAAAGTTGTCGTCACTGAAGAAAACAAACTGCATGATGCAAATAGTGATATATTTGATTATTCTTTGTACCCATGTTTCACATGATTACGTAGGGTGCAGCTATACATGCCCATGATCTTACAAAAATGAGGGATGGCACAAAGGATGTTCTATCTAGACATTACTGTGGGCAGTTTTAAGGTTATTCACTCCTGTTTTTACAGACTCAAGAAGAGGCAGGGCACATGATAGTTAAAACTCCAGGGTGATCTATCTGCTGATCTCACTCCTGCGCAGTCTTTCAAGAGAAAACTTGTCAATACATACCCATATGTTGAGTTACCACCAAGCATTTAACAATGATGAAATAGATCATTCTGGCATGTTACCCATGAAAATGCTTGTAATTAACTCAAGGAAAATGCACTAAACTTTTAAAAAAATCAAGATCAGAGTAGCTCTCCTTTCAGCTGTGATTACATTAGGAGGTTTCCAGTTGCAGGAGTGCTATCTTATGGTGTGACTGTCAAAGAGGGTGACAAAGAAGTGCCCTTTTTACATGACCACTGATACGTGGGATGAAGGTCACTGATGCCAGGACACAACCTCACAGCTACATCATCAACTGATGCGGAAATGTCCCCAGTTAAAGTGGGTAGCAGTTTGTAACTTGGCTCACCAAAGAATTTTCTTAATTTTCTTAGTACCAGATCAGCATTATGGGACTCCATTTAGGACAAATGTTCTTCTAAGCCCATCGAGGCTGTATGAAAATGGTACGATGTCTGTTACCCATTAGTAAAGGTCCTTCTGCACGCTGATGTGGAAAAAGGGGTTCCACATGCTGTTACTTCAGATATGAACAGGATCAGGAATTTTACCCTGAAATTAGCCTGGAAATAATTAGAACAGAACCACTACAGCTCACGAACACTGGGATACCCGGCTTGAGATGAGCCGTAACAGGCACACATAGCACATTTTACTCAGGACACTAGGGGAAGTCAACAAGCCTCAGTCTGTGTATCCCTTGCTGACAGAGATGGGACAGCAGCATTCTTGGTGCCTTCCCTATAGCTGAATGTTTTGAAGGGAGGGTTGATTAAACAAGGGTTTATTTACTTCCCATGATCTGTAAATACTTTGAATCTTTTGACTTTTAAAGAATTTGCTTCAACCTTTACACTAAAAGTGAGTGTTTTATGCCTATTCACAATTGTCGGTGGATTTTTTCCTAAGGTAGCTGTGCTTAGATGTGTGATGTTGTTTGCACACACCCATACAGACAGAGCCCACCTCTCACAGCAGCACATTTAAACTATCAAGCAAGTTATTAACTTGATAGTATGACCAGGAAAACAGAAAAACACTTTGAGCCAGCTCTCACACGAGAACTTTGAATTCTGAGCCTGGTTTGCCATAAAAGTGTAGGCAAACGTCTGACAGCACACTGAACTCTCGGATCTTTATGTGGCACCTCCTTGTCACCAGTATCCAGGGAGGGAAAATTCTCAGAACACCACATTCATATTTGATTCCTAGGAAAAGACCTCTATTTTTTTTTTACTTTACAAGGCTTTCTGTAGCCTCAGGTTAATGAGCTAATTTGTTACTTAATAACAGGGAGGGAGTGTATTTCTACATCCTGCCTGCTGATGCTGCAGTTTAGGAGGCAGGGGGTGTGCTCAGCATGATGTTTTTTTTTGTTGTTTTAAACCAAAACCAATAACGAGGGTTGTTGCTGAAGTGATGAGGGACAAGACTCACTTAGGTCTACATTCAGAGCAGCAGGGAGAGCCCCAGGAATCCAGGAAGAACACAAGGTGTGTGTCTGTCTGTGCTTACCTGCTTGCTGCAGGACTTGCCTACAGGCCCCCCAAGGCCTACAGACTGTGGTACCAGCCCTCAAACCAGCTACACTTGTGGATAAACCACGTCCACGCTTTCACCTTTGGCAGCCAGAAGCACAGACCAGTGTGATCAAGCTATGAGTTACCTGGACATGGCATGGAATTGACTTTTGTGTCCCAAAACAACTCTTCAAACTCTCATACACACAACCTGTGTCATGCAAACACAGCCAGTCAGTCAAACTTCTGCAGCGAAGGATATTACAGGAACAGAGAGATGTTACCAGGTTCTGAATTAGGGCTTTTTGCCTCAGCAAAGCTCATGATGCTTCTGCTCAGCTGAGGGATGTCTGCCTGTCCTCCCTCAGAGCAGACTGTGCTCTACGAGCCACCAAGGAGTCTGCTTGTCCCCACTAACAGCCGAGGAAGGTGCAAGAGCCTCGGTCACAATACTTGAAGACCAGGGAAGTTAAGACACCAAGACTAAGCCAGATTTCACCCACAATCTCTCCAAGAACTTCTCCCTTCCAAATTCGTTTTAAAAACTGACACAGACTTTTGAAATCAGGATGTAAAGCAACCCCAATTTAACATCTACTCTGACTGAGCATTACAGGGCAGAGCTGCATGTTCCTTACAAAAAACCAAAATCTCCCAAATACCTTGAGCACAAAAATACGCTCAGATCATCACACATGACAAAAGCTGTAACAGGTACTAGTTTGGGCAAGGGCTTAGATTTAACAGCCTTGAAATTTCTTAAAATAATGATCAATCACTTCCCCACCAAAGACAAAAACACTGAAGGTCTGTTTATTGTTCCCCTTCTCTGCCTGCTTCTCTCATAAAGACTTCAAACACTGTAATTTTTGGCATGACTATGCCAGAGAAAATCCCACATGCAGACACAAAAATAAAAGACATTCTTAGGTTGTTCCCTTTCATTAGCACTGTGCCTCACCCACTTGGTTGTTCTCGCAAGCAGCAGCAAGAACTAGGAAGTCCATCTCAGCTGGCTTTTACCTTACCTTTTGTAATGGCAAATTGCAGTAGCTCAGCTACAAGAAATTATGTCAGTTTTTCTTTTCAACACAGGTACTTTGAAAACTGAAGCAAAAAATGTGGTGGAGCTCAAGCAAGCCCCAGGCACAGAGCAGAAAAGACAGAATTTTGATTTTGGTTCAGCTTTATGCTGATGTCGTCCTGCAACTTCTGCGTAATTAGTGGGCATTTGCACCATTATAAGAGCAGAATCTGTATCCCAAGGTCAAGTTTTGTTGTAGTCTAAACTGGTTTTACTCTGGGAATCTAGCCTGTGCAGCCCTTCCTTTGCTACATTTACACGGCTGCAAACAAGTCAGAACATTTTTCTGAGGAGTGAATTGCAGCCAGCCAAAACACAGCCCTAGGCCCATGCTGAAATGGGTAAGGATTTAAAAATGTTTGCAGCAGTTAGTGGTTGGGCACAGAAAAACACTCCACCCTCCCGCCTCCGGCAAGAGAAAACATGCAGACAGTGCAGCGAACTTCATGCGTCAGGATCCATCATTTGGCTTTAAACAAGATCAACAGATTTCCAAAAAGTGAGAAGAGGGGGCAATGCATATGTGCCTCAAGACTCGGTGTGTTGACTAACATCTCTGTTACTCATTGGCGATGTTTAGGGAGAAAAGGCACGGCTCTTGTGCCCAGCAAGCTGTTAAATGGAAGTTTTGTGATGCCTCTGGCACTCTGGAAGAGAAGAAGCTGTGAAGGCCAAACAGGAGCCTCTAAACCCAGAGTCAGTGTCCTTTACTGCTCCTCTCCTCTTTGGATTTGCTACAAGAGATAATGCCATGGGGGAATACAACATGTTCTTGTCCTGTCAGTGCAGATGCTGAAGCCTGAGTGCTCTCCTGGTAACATAAGATTAATGAAAGAGATGTTCTACAGACAACATCTTTCACTCATGCAGGCAAATTGTCTGCCGTTCACCTGGTGTAAAATGGAAAAAAAAAAAAAATCCAATCACTAAAACATCACCATAGGAACACCAAAGGAAATTAAACAAGGAATCACATTTTCCTGCTTGTTCTTTAGGGAAACCAGTTTCTCTGCAGGGCAGCAGTATGTTCAGCAAACAGATCTCAACAATTTTTATACCGAGTGCACCATTTCCTATAATATTTTTCTTTCATTTTGTTTAACTCAAATTAGTCTGATCACAAAAGGAATAAAAAGTAATCCAACAACAGTTATTATAATGTTTAACTGCGTGCACACATTGGTGAGCTTAACTGAAAAGCATGCAAAATGCTCCACAGCGTGCCATACACACGCCAGCATCAGTAACACATGGACAATCTCTTTTTCAAGGGAAAGAGGCACACTTTTTGGGAGGAAGGTTTTAGTCTGACTGCTATTTGCCATCTTTAAGTGGATAGCGATACCAAACACTACTGGGTTTCTGCAGTAGAAGTACTGGAAGTCACTGGGTAGTGACTGAGGTTACTCTCCAGTTCCCAGCTTGGTCAGGGGCCTCCTGCCACATCTTGGACAAGTTACATAAATTGCAGGACTACTCACATGTTTAAACACCCAGTGAATCCCTAGGTAAGCTTAACAAATGGCTAAACACTTAATACCAACCTGAAACAGGACCTCTTAGAGTGACTGCCCAGCAGTGAACACTAACGATAAAATTTCCTTTTCTCCCCCCATTGTGTAGTCCATCAAACACCCAAAACCTCCATGTGGAACCATCTTTCTACATTCACGGGCTCAGGCTGGCTGGAATTCACCCAGGGTGGGGCACATGGGCGTTAATCTAATAAGGCAGCAACGATAATGCACAGGATGACTTTTTCACGTTGTGTTCTTGTAAAATCTTACTGGAATCTTAGCTGGCAAATGATCTAAAATCTCAAGCTTTCTGTTGTTCTTGTGCAACACAACTGTTAGCGTGTCTGTACAACAGAGCATGAGTAATTTAAAAACGGGACCATCCTAGAGACAGAAGGAAACATGTTGTGAACCCAGAGACATGTTGTCTCAAAGCTCCAGTGCATTTGAAAACCAACCCACCTGATGAATTTGCAGCAGCAGTTCTATTAGCAAACCATTTTTTAGATACTTAAAAAAAAAAAAAAAAAG
Organism: Aythya fuligula; assembly: GCF_009819795.1. NCBI lineage: Eukaryota > Metazoa > Chordata > Aves > Anseriformes > Anatidae > Aythya > Aythya fuligula. The sequence goes on from NC_045565.1 coordinate 25,279,231, forward strand.
TGACAAAAAATAGCTGCAAGTATTAAAAAATAAATAAATAAATTTAAATGGGCTAGATCACACTGGGGCTTAAAAATGTTTCAGAACTTCTTCAAGTACCAGTAGAGGCATTGTGCTTGTTTTTGCTAGGTGTTTATACCTGATCATACAGTTTCGTCACAGAATCTAACTTCTGATATTTGCTAAATGCATATTTTCAAATATTTAGAAATAAAGTTTAGAAAATATGCAATTTCACACACAGTCAATCCCTGTACAAGGAATAATCTGTAGGCCCAAATTCTGGTTTCCAAAACAGACTTCTTACAGATGGGCTGTGAACGCTTTTGTATCTTTTACTGTTGATGTTATGAGAGAAAAAGGTTGCTGTCCTCACTGTAAAATTCTATTTGAAATGAGTGAATCTATGTATACTTTTGGCTAGAAGCACAGCAACTGCTAGCATTGACCGTGCTCCGTGCTTACTCACCTCTCAGTTATCCTGTTTCAATAAGATGAGAAGTTACAGGAAACAAAAAGAAAATTCATCATCCTCATCCACAGTTGTAAGGAGGAATCAAGCATGATACTCATGCAGTTCTGCTATGTAAATCAAGGGAATAATCTATGGAGACTGCAGGTGTGTATTCTCCACACACACTGACCAGCAGAGCTGTGTGAAGGCAGCTTGGAGCAGCTCACCTGGAGGCTGGGAGCTGTTGCTGTTATGGCCACTTCCAACCATTTGCTCAGTCCTGACACAGTTACATTGGAAAAACGTTTTACATGGATCACTTCTGAGAAATGTTAAAGTCCATTTGGGGGAATGAGGCCTGCAGCACGGGAGAGATCTCTGCTGACAGGACACTTGCTTCAGCAGCGCCTGCACGTCATGGCGATGTAATCCGGCACCGAACCGCATGACTGCCACTACAGCTGAGACTGCTCGTTGCCATTTTCACCATCTACCTGCCTGCTTTTCCAGTCACATTTCTTCATTTTCACTTCTCCTCCCTGCACACCTGAGGCAGTGTGGCTCAATTTGCGCTTCCCAACCCATCTCCCACCCCTCAGGGTGTGCTCCCCGGGCACAGCTCTCCCCCTTCACTGAGGGGACAGCCCCTGAGGCGATCACCGCGTGAAACGGCATCGTGGTTCCCTCAGCACTGCCAAAATGCCTGGGCTCGCCCCACCGACCCCTCACGGTGCCGAGCGCCCCATGGCGCAGCCAGAGCCCCTCTCCCTGAGGCGGGCGGGCACACCACAAGATGGCGCCCAGCCTCGAGCACCACCTGGGGCAGAAAACAGCGTGCCCATGCTGGCCTGAGGAACACAGCAGACTACAGAAACACACATAACACCCACATGGAGTAGTAGTGATGGCGATGGTGTAGGGGACGCTACACAAACCCACCCCACCGAGCACCGTAAGCCCGGCAAGGCTTTCCCCGCACGCAGGCGCAGCGCCGCCCGCCCTCGCTGCCCGCGCAGGCGCCGCCCGCGGTCCCGGGAGCGGGGCACCCTGTGGCGCTGAGGGGCCGTGAGGGGCCGGGGGTGCTGTTGGGGACGGGTCCCTCAGGATCTGGTCCCTCAGGGACCAGCAAAGGGTTTTGGGGTGCTGGAGAAGGGCTTGGAGTGTTCCCGTGGGCGAACGTCCTGTTAAAAAGTTTAAGGAACAAGTTTAAGTAACGGTGTTAGTGAAGTGTTGTGAAAAAGTCTTCGTTTTGCTCAGGGTCGCTTGCAGGCAAGTAATCCGCGTTGGGGTGTAAAGCCACAGGTTTTGTGGGCTTGGTTTCGTTTTTGAGAGAGTTGAACGGGTCTGTTGGAGCTAACCTATAGGCTTGAAGTTATTTTTGCTTCTTGGTAGTAAGAGAACCAAATTTATGACAAGCTCAGTACTGTATTGGTATGATAAAGCATTTTGTAGTCTTGCTTGGATTAAGAAACAATAATATCACAGATGGGGTCTGTGGGTTTCCTTTTTAATGTGCAGATTGTTAAAAATTCCCAATTAAATTGACTCCCTGTAATAATTATGTCCTTTTTTTTCCCTAATAGGATGCCATAGGTTGAATTTGGAACAACCAGAGGGAACGCTGACTTGACAAGACAAATGAAGATGAGGAGATAACCGAGGTGTCCTTGGTACAGAGCCAGGAAGAGCAGAGCTGCTGGGTTAGTAACACTTTGGCATGTTTCATCTTGGAAGAGGAAGCCCCTTGTGCCAGTCCTGTGTTGCCCAGCGACTTCTTTGTGGGATTTTATTTTTAAGAGGCTTGTGTTTTGAAATTCCCAGTGGCAAGTTTTAGGTAAACAGAGGGCGTAGCTGACGATTTTCCAGCTGCATTTTGGTCATTAGCAGGTGGTTCACAAGTGCTAAACTAAGTCAGATATTGCCAAATCAATTTAAAGTTGATACATGCTGAGTGGTGTGATTTATCATTTTAATTAAGTTGCTTTTCTGAGCAAACTGGGAATGCATATTATAATCTAAAAGTCCACTTGTATGAGTAATTACTTTTTCAAGCAGCATCCCCAGAAGGATCAAATGAAATAGATTATTTTCACAGACCTGGGTACCTGATTCTTTTTTTTTTTTTTTTTTTTTTTTTTTTTTTTTTTTTTTTTTTTATAGAAAAGATTAATTGTTTATACAGATGGACAATAAAAATCTTGTGGCTCCCAGCAATCCTTTTATTGCTGCTTGGGTTACACAAAGGTTAAACAAAGGACTGGTACTTAACAACCTGGCTTTGTAAGGATTTTGAGTTAGACAAGCAGTAGGAGCCATTCACATTAAGAAAATACTTTGTTTGGAGTGAGCTTTTTTTTGATGAGTTTGATGCTGTAGGATCTGACTTGGATATACAAGCATAGTATAATATGTCAAAGTACTTCATAAGTTGTCTTGATCCTGCATAACAATTGAAAAAAGACATCACTGCTATAGATAGCACTAGGAGGAAAAAAAAAAAAACATAATAATGGAGAACACCTAAAAATTTTTTGTAGGATTTTTCATCTCAAAGAACAAGTACCATAGATTTTTATTACTGAAGGAAAAATAGTACACAAAATTCATAGCCAGATCCTGTATACCAGTTAGTAGTGCCATTTGCCACCTTGAAGAAAAGGTATTCATAAAGCAAGATTCTACTTAGTGCATAAAACCACTGTGTAACTTCAGCAGGTGTCTTTATGAATGTAACAGTTAGAAAATAAGCTCTAGTATTTCTTCTTAGAGTTTTTTACTCATTTCTGCAGCCATGTGACTCATAATCAGGTGAAAAAGGTACTACGTGTAACTCATTTTGTTTTTTAACAGAGACTGTCCATCTCAAGATGGAAGAACCAGCGTCTGATAAATTGACATCTTTGTGCAATACTCCAAAGGACTCTGGCTCAGCAGCTCCCCAGAGGACTGGTTCAGGGAAGCAGGTATAAAAACTTGTTTTTCCAATAATGTGATTCTTCATAGTAAGAAAAATGCTTATGAAATCATCAAGTAGTTGGAAGGTAGCTTATACGTACAGCTACAAGGTTGTGCAGATAAAGGGTGTAAGGAGTGTTCTTGGCATGCCTTGCTCTGAATACGCATACGTTTGCTGTGAATAAAGTGATGTATTCACTATTAGCAGTCTACCAAAAATCCCATACTAGTAATTTTCAATACTACTTAGTTTTCTCAAGCCAAAGTTGTCTTTCCATGTCTATTTGCACTTGAATATAGTACGCTCTGATTGCAGTTGGGATATTCTCCATAATGCCAGACTCTTCTTGGGATTTCTCCTAGCATGTGTACTGTGATGCTGTCACACTCACCGTAGTGCATGTTACTAAAAACTGCATTTATGCTGGATAAAGCTAGGTTGCAGACGTTCCTTAGGTAATCCTTCTCACCCTTATTTTAGTATTTTCCCACAGGTAAAAATGTTAGACACAAACTATAAAAATACTTATTTTGAAGAAAAAAACCCTTTTTAGATGTTCATTAGTAAAGGACCTCAAAGCATGAACAAGTTGAAATACTTAGAAGTAGAAAATACGTTTTAGTGCTAATGCAGGAAACATGTGGTGGGATGCAACAACAGCAACAAAAAATCTCCATTAAACAAGAGGAGAAATCAAACCAGATGAAATAAAATCAGCAAAGCTGATATATGCCATGTCTTCTGCACAAAGACTAGATGAGTAGCTTTCCCTTAGTAAGGATTTTTGGATTTGGTCCTAGACAACATGGAGGTATGTTTTCCAGTAAATTGCACCCATGTGTGCAAACACACCTGAAAGGAAGGAATCAACTTGTTAACTTTAAGTTTACAAATGCTACAGTGACAATTCAGAAGTCTGGTTACAATTATCTCTATGTATATGACATATTCTGCATGGAGTTCAGTTTTGGTTCTTTGAAATTTGATCAAAGATGAGACTTTTGTGATCTTTCTCTCTTTTGCTGTTCATTTTCTTCAGCCAATGAGTGCAACTCTAAGGGAACGATTAAGGAAAACAAGACGTTCATTTAATGCTAATTTTACAGTGGCAAAGCGGCTCAAAATAGACAGTGAAGAAAAAGACTGTGCTGATGTTGACAAAGAGCATCTGCCAAAAAAAAGTGTGGATTGTTCCAGGTTACAAGATGGTTCTGAAAGCCTGGAAGGAAACTGCACTGGGCATACATGTTTCAAAAGTCCCTCACAGGAGAACAGTCTCCGTGAATCAGGAGAGAACGGGGTTAGGGTTGATCTTAGTCACCAACAGTCCCTGGAAGAAAAACTAAGGCTGGTGAAACAAGTGCAAGAGAAGGAAGAACTACTTCGAAGGCTCAAAATGGTCAAGATGTACCGATCTAAGGTGAGGAGAACCTCTGAAAAAGCACTTCTAAATCACACTTTGAAGTGAAATGGAGTCAAATCTTCATTTACTGATTTAAGTTACAATACTGAGCCATTTAGTTTGTGTGGTATTTGTATATTATCTCAGTTTTAAGCATATTATAAACATAGATTCGCAGAGTATGAAACTGATTTGTCATTTGCTGAAATGTCTTTTTTGTCCCAATTTCAGAACAACCTGTCTGAACTGCAGGCTTTGATAGCGAAATGGAGAAGCAGCACCCAGCTGATGCTCTATGAGCTACAGTCAGCTTTTTCTGCAGATGGCAAGAAAGTGAGTCTCAGTCAACTGATAGATTCTTTTGGGTTAGAAGACCAGTTACTGCACTACAGCAGAACAGAAGAAGATTTTGTAGACACCTAATCTACTGGTACAAAGTTTTCAATTACACACATGCATAAGCAGAAAAGACTGAATGAATTCTGATAACCTTAGAAGTGTCAATCAGACAGTGAACTTTGTTTTCCAGGAGGGTTTCTCATGAGCTACTGGTGAAACTGTACATAGATACGGTAGGCACTGTAAAAGGCATTACTCTATGGAAGAGATTGAGCCCATGCTGACTTTTGGAAAACACATTTTCAGATGCTGGTCAAAACAGTTGCCTTTAGGGGAACTGTTCCTCCTAACCCTTCGGCCACAGCCTGTGGTAGTAGAAAGGAAGTGTAGAAAACAGGAATTGACTTCTGTCTGCTGTACTACATTATGGGAAAGCTGCAATGTTCTGTTTTTTTTTTTTTTTTTTTTTTTTCCCCTTTGTATAAGAAAAGTGCTCCCTTGTCTAATGAAGTGCTTCAACTACAGCATTGCTTACCTTTCTGCAGTAAAGCTGAATAAAACAGCATTTCATTTATCCTCCAATAAACATTGTCTCTTCAAAATGTTTTTCTATAATTATTTTAAGTTGAAATTGCTCATTTTCTCACTTCTAAACACATATTGGTATGACTCTTCAGCTTTTATTCTCCTTAAAATCATCACTTATCTGGTGTAACATTACATAAATCTCTCCCGTGAATGTTTTTTCATATGCAATCACAATTGTCATTGGCTGTACCTTAACTGTTCAGTATGGATGCTATTTTTCCTGTTTTCCTTAATAAGGAGCAATTTCTTAGATTCCACCTCAAGTGGAAAGAAAATCACAGATGAAATAGTTCATTGTAACACTGATAGGCCTCATTAGACTTAAGTTTGGAGTCACAAGAATTCTTACTCTTAAGAATACTGAATGCTGCTGCCTGCTGAGAATTAATGAAGAGATTATTGAATAACCTTTATTACTGATCACAGTTTGAGTATTAAGAAACTATGTCTTCGTGCCTCTTTAGCTTACTGAGAAATGATGATAGGGCTTCCTGATAGGGGTACTTCTTTTCCCCAAGACCTTTGGCAATTTGGAATTCTGTTGCTTCTATGGAAGTTTTCAACAGGAAGAAAAAAAAATGTTGCAAAAAGAGTGCAAGATATAATTAGAATCCTTAGAGACCTGTTAGAGGTGATAAAGCAAAAAAGCAGCTGCAGTGAGGTTAAAACAGAAGTAGTTTTCCTTATAAGCACAGAACTTTGCTAAACCTAAGGTATCAAAGTTAATGTTCTTAGAAAGGGGTAAGTTTAGATTTTATGTGAATTTATGGAAGTGGAAGAGAAATTAAAGCATGGGAGAGAGAAACAATTTGTAGATGTAAAATCACATCTTTCTTGCAGTACTTCATTTCAAAATGTCCTCCAATTGCATATTGCAGACTAAGGATATGCATTCTACAACTACTTCTTCCATTTATTTTCTGTAATGAGCTATATGTTTATATAATCAAAACAGCAGAAATATATTAAAACAACAGAAAGATAATACTAAGTATAAAATATATGAAACAGAACAACGTGCATCTTTCAAACTGGTACTATTTTAAAAGAAATTACAGAAGAAAGTGTTGAGAGTTTAGGGAGAGAAGGTGTATGTCCAAACTCTGGGTCTTAGACAAGACCAGTTTCCTATACATCTACCAGGACTGGGCTTTTTAAAGAATAGGGAATGTTCTTGATCTCAGTCTTTCAGCTTCTGCCTGAAGAATTCCAAACTCTTCTTCTTGTTCCCTTAGGAGATCCCGCAGGTTTTTCTGCTTCAAAATCTCTTGGTAACGCTGCTTTGCGTTCCTTTCAGAAACACGCTGTATGTCTGCATAAAACAAAATACAAGGGTCACCCTGTACATACAGTAACTGCATAGTCTTTATACAGGACCTGCTCCAGAGTTATTCCAAGTTCTGTATAAAATAGGCAAGTTAGCTTTAAGAGTCTTTAGTGAATAAGGCAAATAAATAAATAAAAAAGGCACTGGGTGCACACCCAATGTGTTAAAACCATTTTACTAGTGAAAAGAACTACACAGTTTTCCTAATAAGGCATACCCTTCTCAGCTTCTTGGTCCTCTGTTCACTTGACTGTATGGAAAGTCAATTAACTTTGGCTACAAGAGCACCAATCTCTAGGTATGATCTTATGTAAATAGCATTAAATATGGTGTGGTAGAAATGCTAATTGTGCATGTAGTGTGATAGATAGGAATTTCTTTTCCCTTAGGTGATGCTGGCGGAGAATAGGACTGTCTAGCTTAGGAGGTGTTTTCTGAATGTTCTTTGCTTGTGACTTAAAGTGCGTTACTGTGACTCACCAGCTGCCCGAGAGATATGCCTCCTTTCTGAAACAGACACAAGCATTTCCTTTAGCTGAAGGCTGAGCTCATAGTTTGCCTGCTCTTTTAAAGCGATGCACTTCTCCAACTCTCTAATTCTTTTCTGACGGTGCTTCGTATTCTTCTTGTGCAACTGTCCATTTCCAAAAGAATAAAGCAAATGCATGAGATAATACAAAAGACAAACTTTTGATGGAAGCCTACAATCTTCAACACTGTCTTGTAGCTCAATTCATTTTCATGTGCTTTGATTTGCTAGCTTTACTTTGTATAGTGTCTTTCAGTATGCTTTATGGAGTTCTAATACAAGTAGCAGACGAACAAAAAGGCATGGGCCAAGGAGAGAGAGATTTAATAGAAAACTTGAAAGACAAAGCAGGGAAAGGAAGTCAGTGGAATCAGCGCATTGAAAATACTCCCTTGGCTGCCAGCCACTGTGGAAGATAGGCTATTGTGCTGATGCTGTCTTCAAGGGCTTTAAAGGGCCAGGGTAAATACCAAAGATTGAAAAGGAACACAGAGAAAATGGAAGCTGATGTCAGCTACAGTAACCTGGAGAAAATCCAGTGGAATCCCTTACAGACAAGGACAGTCATAATTTAAATGTTGAAATAGGTAAGGGAGCCAGCAAATCAGATTGCTGTGTCTGTGTTATTTTGAATATAGGAGGGTAGTGATATGAACAGACCGGTAGTCCTACAGAGAAACAGCTCTAGGCAACTTGAAAAAACTGAAAGATGAATAAATACATAGGTGTGTATATGTATATATACATTCATCTGTGTGTGGAGTTGTGGCTGTGCTTTAACAGTCCTTGAGTTAGCTGAAGAGGTGGTATGCTGATGTGGGATGCTGTTATTCCTTACAAACACCTTTTGCTAATGAAGGAGAGGAGTTGCATTTAAATTAAGGACGTCTCTCAAATGTGGTGGTTCACTGGTTCGCTTAGGAATAATTACCTTATCCATGACATCAAGAGTCTGCTTCATCACTGAAATGCGGTGGGCAATGCGACTGTCATAGTTCAGCATGGTTAGGAACTGAGAATTAAAAACAGAAGGAAAGGAGGTTGTTAAGCCTTTGCTGTTCTCAACAGTTCCACACTTCTGTAAAGACAGTCATGATACGTGAAACTCAAAAACAAAACAAAACAAAACAAAAAAACAAAACAGAATTAGACACAGTGGAAAACCTTGCTAGTGATCATAAATAAATGGATATGTTAAAGATAGTCTTGCCATACAATAGACTATGCAGCCGTTAAGAAGCATTATATGTTTTGATGGAAACAAAGACCATATGAATTTGTTGTGAGGTTGTCAAAAAAAACAACAAGATATACTTTTACTTATATGATCATCAAAGCTAGCACAGGTGGAGGCCAAAGTTGCGCAGAAGACAGGTTTCTGTGGATGTAACATTTATCTTTCTGAAAAAAAACATCCCACCAAACTGACAGATAACAGTTCTGTGGTTTGTCTCCAGTTAAAAGAAGAGAAACAGAAAAGACCCAGCAGGCTCCTTGCCTACAGCACCAAATTGCTTTCATTCATTTTTTCTATGACTAGCCCTCATTCCAGGCATTCTCAGGTCCTGGCCCCCATGTGTTTCTCTGAGCCATGTTTCTTTCTGCTCCTGTCATGGTCTCTGTTGCCCTTCCTACTAGCCCTTTCCTACTAGCATTTCTACTCAAAAATACCATTGCTATGGGCAAGGACAAGTCTAACTGGCCAACAGTGCATCTCTTTAAGTGAAGTTTGACATAACGTAACAGCGACACCCTGGTGATAAATTTGTTGCAAGAACTTTTCAGTGCATTGTCTCATCACCTCTTCAGAAAGCTGTTTTGCTGATGTTAGTTTCAGAAGTCCCATGGCTGTGATTCAGAAATGAACAAGCAGTTTGGACAGGCAGAACTAATGAAGCCTGAGCAGAACAGATGTTTGGGTTTTCTTCTGATCTTTTGATTGAATTGCAATATCTTTACTCACTCTCCAATATTCTTTATTTTCCCTGTGCTTTATAGCTCTCCCCACTGCAATATCTCCAGCTTCCCTGTCCTCCAACATCCGTTACTTTGAACCTTTATTTCCCCTACCTCATCACCGCAAAACCAGCTTTACATCCGATCCTGCAGCACCCTTACACTTCCTCTACCACCTCTCTTCTCCTCTCTTCTCCCAGGGGTATCCCCATTGCTCTTCCACAACCTTTTCCTGTTTTCTGGCCTGCCAAATGCATTTCTTCAAAGCTCTGTAGGTGCTGACTGGTCTGCCCAGCTGCTGTCTCTTGCTTGCCAGACATAGCAAACAATTACCTGTCATTCTTCTGCTGGTACCAAGGCCAACAAATGGCACTGGGGCTCAGCAAGGCTTCTGTAGGAACTCTATCTCTGAATACTGAGCAAAAATTACAGTATTTCTGTGAGACACCAGATGGGTGCACTTGGGAACTAGTCAGGGATAACTTTGCCCTCATTTGCAACTGAATTTCATCACTCTCAAGATCAATCTCAAGAGCAAAACTTCTCTTTGGAAGCTGAACTGTTGACATGTTAGGTTTCTGGGTAGCAGTAAGAGAGTTAAGATGTATAAACAACTGCAGAAGAGGAGGCAGCAAAATTCTCTGTGGTATAAAGTATAAATTAGAGAAAGTAACTCACTAGCTGGCGATCTTTTGAAATAGGTAGCACTGCAATATCCCGAGCCTTCTGTTTCAGATCTTCTATTTGCATTCTCATTTTCTTATGTTCCCATTCCAACAGAAATATCCCTCTAGAGAAGTCTTTACGCTCCACCATGCTAGCAATCTTTTTCTCTCCTTGAACCTGAAAAAAAAAAAAAAAAAAGATTAATCTTAATTAACACACACTATGGATTATGGAATAATTATTTGCAACAAGATGGGCAAGCTTCCAAAGTGATGATATTAGTAAGGAAAATGTGCATACTGCAGACTCTTTCCAGACTTTGCCCAAGATGGTTATCTTTTGTGGAATTTTGTTCCCTTTTATACTCTGTGCCACAGTCTTGGATCATAGGAGGAGATGAAGAAAATTAGAAAATTACAATAATTTGTACTCTCTACATCTTGCAATCTTTTATAAGAAGGCTAAGGCATCTGATCTCTACAAAATACAAACTTGCTCTGTATAAGGTATTTTGCAGTTGTTGCTGAAGGCTTTGTGTATTAGCAGTAAAAGGCAAATTTACAGCTAGAATGCTTAAAGTATGATAATCGATTTCACCGTACGTAAAAGGTGTATCAGTTTGTTAAACCTTAATGTAAGCTACTGCTCAGCATGACTGTATGTTTGCCTTGAGAGAATTCTAGGACTGGAGCCCAGGATATTAGAATTTTCTATTTACAGCATGTTTGTAAGTGATGGCATGTCTAAAAACTGTTGTCATTTCATTGATCTGAATTGTATTCATCAAACATCAAGAAAGCAGTCTGCACTGCAATCTCTATATCATAATAAGGGGCATTACAGAATTCTTAACAGCTTTTAGTTTACAATTGAGCCTCCTGGTGTGTATTAATGAATTGAAACTAGATATCAAACTAGAGAAAAAACAGAGTCCCTGAAGACCAATATATTTATTTAAAAAAATTAAATTTCCTTATAAGTTACCGTGATACTGGAATTCAGTTCTTCAACAACACTCCTATTAATGAGAATGGCATTGGTGTAATCTGGGATCTCAGTAATTTCCAATTCCACCTGTCCTTGTTTTAACAAAAACTGGAAAGTCAAATCCAAATGAAATTTCATCTTCTTCTCCTGCAGCCTAAAATGGCAGAAAACAAAAACAATGCTCAGTGATTCAACTTAATTATATAAATCCCCCCGTGATTCTCAAAATGTTTATTACTGATAAGCAGTATGTTCATGTAGGGCTTACTTTTTGACAGCCTGTCTTCTATGTGCTCCAAAAATGACTATGGAGTTGGCAATTTATTTCTGTACATAAAGTTGTCAGCCACTAGAATCAGTTTAACAAACTCTAGCAGCTGTTCTGAAAAAAAATGTATTTACCAAACAAAAGCCTCAACAACAATTGAAAAGGAAGTGAAGGAGACTCCCAGCAAGCACTCTTTTTTGCTGTTGTTTTTTAATTTAAATTATCCTGGGGTTTGCTCCTGAATTCCAATGAATGTGAAGATTATGTCATGTACATGAAAAAAATGAAATCAGCTCAGTGAAGTCAGATGTGTGACTGAGCTGCAAACTGCAGTCAGCAGTGATCACTGTAGCTTCCTCAGGCCTACATGAGCACAAGTTAGCTGACCCAGCTAGCACAACTATGACCTTGAAGGCTTTTTGGCATTCAGTGTAAGAAACAGGTTTTGGGGCAGTGAGTTTGCATCGAAGGCCGTGCCATCTTGACTCATTTTGTTACTTAAAATGCTAGGTTAAGACTGGTTTGGGCCTGCTCACACATGCTGCAATCACACCTCACCTCTGAAATATCTTAGCTCTTTTAGATGAATTCTAGATAACAGACTGTTGGAGAGCACAGCTGTGTAATTCTGTATGTGACTTCTGGTTCTGTGATGGTGGATTATTAATATGGAGCTGAACATAGGCAAAGAGACAAAATTACCAAATGAGTTCTTGGGAAATGTATTCTATGTCTGACTTAATCTTCTGATCGTCATCCATTCTTCTCTGGAGAAAGGCCTGCATCTCTGCCAGATTTAGGGCTTTCCACTTCACCTAAACAAGCAACATCATGGCATTCTGAACTTTTCCAACTTCGTAAGCATGTCAGGACAAGCAAGAAGAGAGCATAATATCTTAAGAAGACGTGTGTGTAAATATAAATATGCTGCCTGATATTTTTGGAGTCCTAGTAGAGCACATGACATAGAGGTTACAATTCTTACATTCAGCTCAAAAAATCATTTATTCATTTATGTATGATCTATTGACATCGAGGGAAATCATTTTTTCTTCTATCTTGGTCAAATGTACCTACATCTCTGGAAATTTCAGATTTCCACCTTCATGCTTTTAAAATAAGCAAATAGTTCACTAGAGCTTTCCAGCAATACCCTCTGTTAAGAATTGCTCTTGGTGTTGTAGAAGAAAATGGTTATACATTGGTGCAGATGTAGCATGCTATTGGGAGAGAAAGACTCCAACAGATGATGAAAATCAAATATTTTAATAGGCTTTTTAAATAGAGAAAAGTTTTTTATTATTATTATTTTTAAAGAAACTGTATTAAGGTTATAATTATCTTGATCAAATCCTTCCACCCTAGTATGGTAATGTTTGCTCTGAAGGAGAACTAGAGCCGGTTTCTCTTCTTGACATTTCTGTTATTCTGAATTGAAGGTGACTAGAGGTAACTTACCAACTCAGATGCAGTTTTTGTATGCTACACTGTCACTTCACTACCAGTCTAACCCTACATTGAACTCCACAGAAGTTTTAAGACTTGAAAATACTGAGAAGTATAGTGGAAAAGTGAAGGATTTACATACCAGTTGCTCACTCTCCATTTTATTTCGTCTAGCTTGACAAAACTGTTCCCATATAGATGGGTCTAAACCATCAGGCATGTGCTTCGGATTATCCAGCTCATCCATGGCTTTCGTTAAACAGGTGAGTATATCTTTGTAATCTTCAGTTGAGGCTGAACAATTCCTATATGGATTAGCGGTGTAAGGGAGCATTTTTCTCACTGGGGTCCTAGTGTACATACACAATACATGCAGTATTTACTTATTTTTTATTACATAAAAGAAGCTCATACATATAACTGAATATTTCATACTCTCAATCTCTTGAAGAGCAAAAAGGTAAGACAATGTCTTACACAAAATAAGAATATGTTTTTGAGAACTGATGGTTATTTAGATTGCATTTAAAATAGATTTTGTAGAGTAGATAAGGAAATGTTAGTATTCAAAATAACATTTTTTTATATGATAGGAAATTAAATACTGTTAACCAACCAATAAAAGCAGGCAGTCTACTGATTACCAAAATAATTTGGATTATTGAAAGAAATAGCAATCTCATTCTTGAAACACAGGTGATACTAGTATTTAAACAATTCTAATCAGGGTGAACTTACCTTGGTCGACATTTGTAAAGTTGGAGAAGTTCATCAAGAAGATCTTCAGGAACGTCAGCAAAGTCCATACTAAAATCACTTTCCAGATTCTAGGACAGAAACAGAAAGCTTCCTTGTCATTACAATGTTATTTTTAAGAAAGCAGCAACTTACTCATATCTTAACAATGCAAAAATACTGTGCTTTTCCAAGCTCTCACAAGCATTGAGGAAATGTGGACCATTTCATAATTTTTTATATGCATATACTCTCCTTCATTACCTTATTTCAGCACTCAGCAAATTGAGCAGAACTCATCCCATGCTTAAAATGATGTATGTTCTTATTACCGAGACACGGCATTAACTTTTTTATTCCTGAATCTTGCTTGTGTTTTGCTAGAGTCTCACCTTATCTTCAGCTATTGCATTTTCATATGCATCACTGTGAAACTCAATTTTCTCTTTTGTATTCTGGATTATTTCTGTAACGTTGACCTGTAGCAAAACCAGAGGATTTCAAGAATGAAACTCAACCAGAAGAAGCACTGGATGGCTATTTATGTACACTGATGAAGCTGACACCTTCTCAGTTCTAGAGAAAACCTAATGAGCCATTTTTAAGAATACAATGCCTTATTCAGTGGTTTATTTGTAGATGCAGCTTAGAGGTGAGCAGGTATGAAATTCAAGTATTCCAGTGCTTAAGAAAGTATGAAATTTGTGTAAGAAATTATACAAATTCTTCTAAGTCTTCCTTTTAAATTTTGAAGGTGAGGATCTATGTTGATTCTTGTTTTTACTTGCATAGAAATTTTCTTTTCCTTTCATTTCATCATGTCATATCAATCAGCGATTCTCAAATGCTGCTCAGTGAAAGGTTTGTGACTGTAGAATGCAATTTCCCTGTTAGCATGCCACACGTCAGGATATGAAGCTTATCTGTTTTATCAAGGCTGTTAAATGTTTGTACTTTGCTGGGGAGACTGCTTTGTTGTATTTGACAGTCTGCGTGGACCAAAAGATATACCAATGGGAATATTTAGAAAATTCTTAAAAATGCATTTTGAAAAATGTAACTTGGTATACACTGGGCCTCAGATAACTTTAAAACTAGTTCAGCTAGTGAACTAATGACACGGGCTAGATGCCTTTGTTGGAACCTTTCCATGAAGCTCACATACAAACAGTTGCTTGCAACTCCAAACAGAAATCTCTACAGGTTGAGTGGGAAGTCTGACATGGGGAGGCACTACTGCGTTCTCTGTGGACTCAGGAACACCTACACCAACTGGGCAAATGGACTAATATTGTGCCGTGAGCCAGAAACAACCTGAAGGCTACCACTTAGATCACCTGAATCGGACAGGTGTTGGCAGGACACAGGAAACAGAACTGTCAGACACAAATATTACTGTTAGCAGTAAGCACTCATATTGAAATACAGCTCGACTACTTGCACTCTCCAGTCTTTTTGTTGACTTGTATAAGGTATGGCAGGGACTGGCATACTCTTCAGGAGATTAAGTTTGTTGATACGTGTATAACCACATTGTACTCTGTATTATGTTCAGCTTCCACACACAGGTGCTCATGTGCTACCTCTGCCTGTGCTTTCGGCTGCCAAACACAAGTCAGCATGGCCCTGGACTACATTAGACATCCAAGAGAAAATGTGATGGCATTACATGTTCTTTTGTGCATCTTCCTGTCACAAATAGCATCATTATGGTTCTGTCAGATTGATATAAGATACTCAAAAAAAAAAAAAAAAAAAAAAAAGAGTATATAACAAATAAATAGCTGTATGCCTTCCCAATGTATGGAGCTTCACCAAAGAACTCCAGATGAACCAAGATGAGTTTCTACTCAAAAGAATGTGTTTATCTGTAGATGTATTTATAATGTACATCTTCTGTACACCTCAAGAAAAAGTCAATGGCCCTGTAAACTGCCAAAAAAATCACTTACAGCAAAATGCTGATTTGGAAAGAGCAATTTTCACTAGAAACTATACTTCAAATACTACATTTTTCCTAAGAACGGCATTTAAAATAATTTACGTTCTCCTTCTGCTTCTTCATAAAGAAATGCTGAAGTCCAGCTTCTCTAGTGTCCAACTCTTCATCCAACAGTAAAGAATAAATAAGATTGACTATTTTGAGTTCTTCCTGTGAAAAGATTATAATAAGAATTGTTAACATTCCTTCTGCACAGAGGGAGAGATGAACAATTCATGTTCTTTGCCATACCTGATAGATGACCATCTCTAAAGTCACTTTTCTTTCAAAGAGCTTGCATACAGTCTCATCAAAATTGTGTGTTGTTTCCTGTATGGAAGCTTCAAGTTTCTTCCATTCATTTTCCAGTGACTGGGGAAGGGAAAGACAAGAGAGGAGCAAACATACACAGGAGAACAAATTCTCGTACAGTATACTGAAGAATGCTGGAAAATTCACAGTATGGAACTGTATCTCCCCAACAAAAAGCTTTTCTTTTTATTTCCATTAAGTTTTTTTAGTCCTGTCCTGCATTTTTCCTCTGTTTTCTTGCAACGAAGGTGTCTAAGCTCTTTATGCACTTTTATCAAAAGACTAGTTTGTATTCCTGTTAATGATTCTGAACAGCCGTTTTAGAAATTCTAAGAGTCCATATTTTGCATCATCAAAACAACAGCTACATTCTGGAAGACAGTATTTTCATGACTGTGGCAAAACAGAAGGCATGATTCACATTTCTTTGAATCCATCCTAACAGTATTGTGGGTTGTTCCAGGGACTGAAGCTATTCATTTCCATCACCAACTAAATACTGTATTTGAAAGGCATTAACGATGATTTTGTAAAAGAAAAATCCCTCAGCCAAAAGGTCCCAGAAGTTACATTTTTCGAAGGATAATGCTGCCAGAATATGAAGTTATGTTGTCCAGATACCACTTTGAAGGATAAATGCCATTGTATTATTTGTGTATGGCATCAGCTACTCTGGGAATGGAACCTGAAAAAAACGTTTCAGGAATAGTGGTCTATTTTGAAATGAAAATTACTTTTTGTCAGATATCACAAGTTTTGTCATATACTAACTGTTATTAGTAGAGACTGCCTTTTTTACTGTCTAAGCTACAACTTATGTAATATGCTGCATGATCTTCATTCTTCATTTGTTCTATTTGTTAGTATTCATTTTAGAAGTAGATCCTGAGAAAAATTAGAAAGCTTCAATTATGAGCACTGTGAACAAAGCCACTCCCTTTCTCATTTTAATTTACCCTTCTACGCTTTTCTTTTTCTTCATTCAACTCCTTCACTTTTTCCTCATATTCTCTGAATATTATAACTTCTTGATCACTCCATTCAAGTTCAGGCTTGGATATAAAAGGAGGTGGAGGAATATTCTGCAAGTATTAAAGACAAACATGCTTAAAAAGCAATTTTAAGTCTCCATCAGAATACTAATAAACTACAACATGTATCAAATTTAATGAAAGGTATTAGAGACGGGTAAGATCTAAGTAACATACACGTTCTATTTCTGTGTCCTGTTGCTTGTACCAGTAGTTTTGTTGTATGTTTATGGTCCTGTCCCTTTCCACTTGATTACAAAATTTTCTACTGGATCTTGTAAAATACGAGTATGTTGTACTCAAACATACTATTGTCAGTACGAGACATGTAATATTTTCTGTTACAGAATAAGTGGGGTTCTCATTTTCTGAAACAGATCAATCCCACTGACGGGGTTTGGTCTGCCTTATCCCTTCTCTGTGACACTCATGTTGTTTTCTTCCTCTCTTACTGTAACAACTTTATTTGCTGCATTAAATGAAACACACTATTTTTCTGTAAGATCACAGCAACGGGCAATAGACCCTTTCCCCCATAAAACAGTCATTATACTGGGATTATGTTCCTATAGGATAGGGACTTTGGGATAGGAACAGGTGTTGATGGGCAAATCATGTGCAGGCACTAGAATCTTGTAGTCTTGAGTCCACTGTATGATCTTTTAAGGAATTTAACTAGGCACAATGCAATTCTACAATTCTTTGATCTTCTTTTATTACTAAGGTTGGAAATATTTGCTAATTGCAATTCATGTTTCCATAAAAAAACAACAAGCTACCTAAATGATATAGCAGAAACACAGCTTACAATTTTCAATATGTCTTCCTTTTGGACTTCTAGCACTCCACCCATCATGTCATTAAGCGCACGTAGTCTTTCATTGTCCTGGGAATGACAAAAATAATATTTTAGGATACAAAAGAAGATGGAGTAGCTGGAAGTTTTGGGAATGGTATTAGGACAGTTCACCTCTAGATCACCAATAGGATTCTACTGTGTCACTAGTAGATTAATGCTTTTTGGTGATGCTTGTGAGAAACACTAAAGGTCTAAGATTTTTTTATTTATTTTTTTTTTCTGATAGACAGATGGTCATATACCAAATAACTTCCTAAAACTGCAATTTTGGCAGTTTTGGAAGCAGTACGTAGACTACACCTGACCAGTTTGCAGGCTAGGATGAATGAGGTTGTACGTCTTATGGATGCAAGTTGAATGTCTTACTGTGCATCTCTTTTGGGGCCAGAACCATTTTAGGCTTTTCATAGACATATTTACAAGCCAGAGAAAAGCACTGTGATCTAGTCCAATCCCTGAAGAGCAGAGGTCAGAGAAACTCAGCCAACAAGTTTGTATCAAGCCCAAAGCTCTTGGCTGAGCCGTAGCATACATTTAGAGAAGTATCTAGTCCCCAGTCTCCCAATACAGTGTTTTAAATTGCTACAAAGCAAATTTTTAATAACTGGGAGTGTAACACTAAAACTTTCCTCCCCCTCAGCTGCTCTGTGTAGATGTACATGTAAGTGTAAATGATACTAAGAGGGAAAAGGCACACTTTGTCATTACTTAGCATTTTTACGTTTATTCTCCTATACTACCTTACTGGACTATTCCAGGGCAGCATTAACTAAATAGCCCAATCAGCAACAATGGCCTGTTCAGTAAAAAGGATACGACTTGAAGTACCAGAGCAGTAAGGCGTCTTTCCATTTCAAGCTTAGCCAGCATTTCTGCTCTCTCTCGCTCTTGCGGAGTCAAGTATTTTTCAGCTTTAATCTGAAAGAAGGAAATCGGGTTCTTATCAGGATTTTTTTTCTCAAAACATGATCCCACATGGATTAAGAAAATTTGGAAAGATGGTGTAATATTATTTTTATTCATTATTTTTTTGTATCTCTGCTTTATGGTGATATACCTCAAGAAAACAAATTGTTCTTTAGAACAGCTCCAAAAACTATACTGAAAAAAACGCTAAAATATACACTACCGTCCTTCTTGCTGATGTTAATCATAGTTTGAGCATGTCTTTGGGTTTTCTGGCAGTAGAATAATAGATTGGTGAGAGAGAAGACAGAAGAGGGAAAAGACGGACTTAAAGAGCAGTTGAAATAAAATAATATTTTGTATCAAAAGTACAGTGTTTATATATTATCAATTTGATTTAGAAATACAGTACTAACTATGCTTAAGTGCCTAGATTCTTAGTTTCTGATGCTCAGAAACTGAAGAAAAAAAACAGAGAAATTCTCATCTATTGAAGTGACTCCCTGCAAGCCTGATTTGAGTCTTACCAGGAACAGGGGTAAATTGGACCTAATTTATGGACAATTAAAAACTTCTTAACAGTATTTTGTTAATTTCAGAGAGGCTTATTAAGAGTTTTCTACCTAAAAAATGAGGGGAAGCAAAAAAGCCAGACAGATGATTTTACGTACACAGACACATCTGTTTTAAGGCTTTTCAATACTGACACAATGGCTGGAAATGAGAAGAATTAGAGAACTGTATTTGTGTGGGTGAAAGAGAAAGATTTCTTTTTCAGGCACCTCTGAATCCTGAACAGTGAGTACTTGCTCTGGCATCTCATCATCTGTAAGACCTGGCTCCCACACTTCCACTTGGAGGTCAAGTTGAGCCAAGATTTCTTGGATCCTCAGGTTTCTTTCTTTCACTCTTGCTATCTCCTGCTCCTTTTGTCGTGCAACTATGTCAAATTCCTTATTAAAAGCAGTTTTCACTTTGTAAATGATGTCCTGAAATACCAAAAAAGGAAACAGCAATGCTCACAGGTCCCATCCATCAATGATTATGTACTACTTCTCAATTCTTTGGAATTATGGATGTGTGTATTTGTATGTGTGACAGACAGAGAAACTGGTAAGACCCCTCTGTTATAAAGGCAGAGTTCAAGGTTTGTTAAGTGGTCAACTTTTTATTTATTTATTTATTTATTTTTGCTATTTGATGAAGATTCTGAGAGACACATACTGTTGCCAAAGCAAGAGTTAAAATTAGGCTACTTATATTTGCTATTTTTTTGCAGTCTTTGGGTGAAGGAAGAAAGCGCTTCAAATTAAAAAACACATGACCTGTGATTGTAGAGACTGTAAAACACAAGAGCAGGAGAGCAATGTTAAGGACATACTTTCCTGATTTTTAAGTGATGTAGCCTGCAATTTTTATATGCTTTGAGGTGATTTTCTGTCTGACATGTAAAGTAAATGGTTTTAAAAGCATATATCCCTAGTGGATATGTTCTTCCTTTTTAGCCTAAATAATTGTTCTCAACAAAGAAAAGCACAATATTAAGAGAGAAAACTACATCTCTCCTACTGCATCACTTTACTAAAAGAAAAAAAAAAAGTGAAAAGAATTTCAGTTCTACCATTAAGCTTCATATTTTGAGTTGCTTAGATGTTTGTGATTTATATTACAATAAATATTTCTATCCATGGTTATTTCATTGATTTCTAATATAGTAATAATGTAGGATGTAACACAGCAGGATGACAGACAAGGTACACTATTGCTGGGAGAAAAAAGGCTGTTCTCAATGTCTAGCTAACCATCTAGCTCTGACCAAGCTCACTGCCTGGGCCAAGAAATCTAAGTGCCTCTACAGTTAGAGAGAGGATATGCATCCTTAAAGCCATGCAACAGAAAGATCTTGTTACATTCAAGCTTGCATTTAAAGGTGTTCCTTGTGTTTCTTCCCCATCGACTTCAAACACCAATATATCTATTAGATTTCATGTATTACAATGCATAATCATTAATCTCTGCTACCACACACAGCCTTAAAAAGCTCTAAGGAGGCAATGCTTGATAGTAATTTAACCACTTCTACCTACTTTTGTACGTCATCTTCACAGGAAGCCTTTTTTGTATTATGTTTATTAATACACTGGTTATGTTTATTAATACACTTCAGCTGGCAAGACCACGTGGTGTTCTACAACACCATGTGCATTTATCAGCTTTCAGTGCAGTAACAGAGACCTGGGCAGCTCTCCATTGTGCAGTGCAAGTCTGCCCAGAAGCTAACAGTGGCTGTGACTGCTGTGAGAACCAACAGACACGACAGTGTCACTGCAGTAATACAAATTTAAGAAGTAGTCACCTTCAGTAATACTATTTGATTGACTTTCTGCTCCCTAGAGTGCAAGTCCAATTGGTGGTAAAGCACAGATGTGTCTCCACCATACTGAGAACTCAGACTTCCGTCCAGGCAGCAAGATGTGCTAGCACCAGCCATTACTTCTTCCGCATTCTCTTCTTCTTCTTCTGTCTCTGACACAGTCTCAAGACTTCTCTTCTGAACCTGAATATCACAAACATGATAACTGTATTAATTTTGTAAGCAGTCCAGTGGCACATGCATGAAAAAGTACTAGAGGTTCTATTCAGCAATTAAGCCTTGCCCAGCAATAAAAATAATACAAGTCAATACATGATCATATCTGGAACACTGGGTCCAGTTTTGGGTTCCCCAGCACAAAGACATGCTGGAGCAAATTCAGCGAAGAGCTGCTAATACACTTAAGAATACGAAACTTCTAAAATATGAGGAGAAGCTGAGAGATCTAGGATTGTTTAGCCTCAATAAGAGAAGACTTGGGGGGAATCTTACTGATATGTATAAAAACCTTATGGTGGGGAGTTAAAACAACAGAGACAGACTCTTCTCAGTGGTATCCAGTGATAGGATGAGAGGAAATGTGTATACATCAAAATACAGAAAACCTAATTTAAACATAAGAAAACACTTCTAAAGTGAGGGTTGTCAAATACTGGAACAAGTTGCCAACAGAGTTAATGGAAACCCATCCATGGAAATACTCCAAACCTAAATGGATATGGTCCTGAGCAGATTGCTGTAGCTGATCCTGCTTTAAGCAGGAGTGTTGGACTAGACTTCCAGAGAGTTCCTTCAACCTCGGCTATTCTGTGATTCTGTAATACTGATATATTTGTTCTGAGTAAGAACACAGTTCATCTTTGCTTATCTTTTTATTTTTATTTGGACAATTTCTACAGCAAGAAAATTGAGCTCAGAAATATATCTCTGTAAAGAAGGATTAAGATGCCTATTCAATTCAGAACATCCTGATCCAAAATGCCTTTCTGCAGTACTTCAAAGAGATTGTACCTTAAGATCAGCTGCCTCGATCTTCCTTAACTGGCGAACTTTCTCCAAAGTTGCCAGCTCTTCTTCATTAAGTTGTTTCAGGGGATAATTCTGCACTTCACAAGCTATATGGAAACACTGCTCAAAAACAAAAACTGAGTTAAAAGGTCTTCATAAAGCATTTATCAATTCATTTGTTCTATACCTGAATGTTAAACCGTCACAATGACTGAAAATCCGGAATAAAATTGAGGAGCAAATAATATAGCAATATATTAAAAAATAAGACTAAAAGCGCTTGCTTATTTGGTAGTGAAAATGGTTGATTTCATTTTTTTGTTGTTGTTTTCTTCCTTTTAACAATCTGTGGATATAGCATTTTTGTACAGGGAATTCTACCAGAACTAGATTTTTGTAAAAACACTTGGTCTTTCACCACCCGTGAGATAATCCAGTAGCACCAGTTAGACTAACGTCCCTCTCTTAGAAATAGGCAAAATCAGTGCTAAATTTGGCCTTTATATTTTGTAAAGTAGAAGTCATACTCATGGCACAGAGCAAAATGATATTTACCACTACTTCAGGAAAACTGCATAACGATATTCTCTGAGATCAAGGAATTAAGGAATTGCATATCTGCTTATCAGCACTCTTACTCACCTTAGAAGATAAAACTAGCCAGGGTCAGAGAAAATGAACAAAATGAAAAAATTGCATGAGGCCTGAGAAGTAAGCCTTTTCCCATATTATAAGTAAATCAGAAATGTGTTATACATCTATTTATTTTGTCTCTGTACCTAAAGGAATCAAAAAACTAGTAGAGAAAATGTGGTGAAAAGCAGAGGTTACCTTAACTGTACGTCCTTTTACAGACATGGAGTCCCAGCACTCATGTCTGATGACATGCTGCAAGTAGCAGTTGGCTAAAGTCTCCATCTCAATCTTTTCTCTCACCTTTCAAGGTACATAAAATAACATAAGACAAAGTGCAAAACAGGCAGTTTCTATTGATTTACTGAAATAACATTAACAGATTAAAATAATTACTAACGTTTAATTATATTGTACTTTCAGAGCTACCTTCTCCAAAACCCTGTATCACATGATATTGAAAGGAATCTTTTTATATGAGAGAAAATGAATCCCAGAACTTCAGCATACTGTCAGAGTTACAGTTTCTGGCATAATTCATATTCCCATTAACAGTGTCTGCATAAAGTTTCACCTACTTCAAAATGTGATTTTATTTTTTTTCCTACTTCTCAGCAGCAAACAGCAATTTTGAGACCATCCTCTTTGCTCTTTAATCATTCTTTTTCATTTTCACTGCCATTTTTAAAACGTCTCCCCACCGCCATTCTGTCATACCCTGGCCACTTCTTGTTCAGCCTCTGCTTGAGCTTTTTTCTGTTCTTCTGTATCCAGGTTGAACTCCTGTTGCTCCAGTTTCTCAATGTCTGGCACCTGTTCATTTTCATGCAGCATTTTCTGAACCTTATTTTTAATTAAGAAACAAAAATTAATTGAATGCGAATAGATAAGATGCTATTTTTAACATTGTAGAACTTGATACCAGGTAAAATGATTTTAATTGCCTTCACTTTTAACTGTTTCATGGTATTGGGTAGAACGGTCTGCACACAGCTTGTGACAGAGTGCTACATGAATGTATTTCATCTTTCTTTTAAAGTTGATTGGGATGCAATATATGAAGTTCTGTATATTTTCTAAGAATCTGTAGTAAACAATGCTTGACTCTCAGGTACTGAGCACTGAAGTTGTTTTATTAGTTGTTTTATTTATCGCTTTTATTAGGTTATCTATCTCAATACGGTTCAACAAAGGGAAGTGCAAAATCCTGCACCAGGGGAAGAAAACTTCATGCACCAGTACATGCTGGGTGCTAAGCAACTTTCCACAGAAGCACCTCAGGGTTCTGGTGGACACGAAGTTGAACATGAACGAACAATGTGCCCTTGCAGCAAAGAAGGCTAATAGTATACTGGGCTGCAATAAAAGGAGTGCTGCTGGCAGGCTGAGGTGACACTTCATCTCTACTCAGCATTGGTGGGGCCATGTTTGGAGTACCAGTGTCTGGTTCTGGGACTCCCAGTACAAATGAGATACGGACATACTGGAGTTAGTCCACCAAAAGCCTAAGAAGATGATTAAGGGACTGGAGCATTTCTCTTATGTTGAAAAACTGAGACCTGGGACTGTACAATCATAGAATCTAGAAAAAAAGAAGTCTCAAGGGGCATGTGGGAGGGGTGTATCTCATCAGTGTATATAAATACCTGAAAAGAGGATGCAAATATGACAGAGACAGGCTCTATTCTGTAGGACTCAGTGACAACACGAGGCAATGGATGTGAACTGAAACACAGGAAGTTCTGGACTGAATTTTATTTTATTTTGTTTTTTAGTATGAGGGTGACTGAGCACTGGAACAGGTTGCCAAGAAAGGTCATGGAGTCCCCATCCTTGGAGATATTCAAAATGTCTGGACGTGGTCCTGGGCAACCTGCTCTAGATGACTGTTTGCTTCTTGCGGACAACAATTTTTATGGAAGGAAACGGAAGAAGAGAGGACAGTAATTTTTGTAATAGAAAGATGCTAGGCAAAAACTTTCCTGCTGAGGAGATAGATTGGTCAAGGAATGAAGTTGGTACAAAATATTTCTTTGGAACAAAGGAAACTGAGAACCAGACAGTAGCTCCTGAGAGATTCGGAGTATAGCACCTCAAGAAGCATGCCTCTTTACTACCCATCTGCCCAGAGTTTATGACAAAACTCTAACAGAGGTCTAGAGCTGGTAGCTATAAAGGAAATGCCCCTTAAAAAAAAAAAAAAAAAAAAAAAAAAAAGAGCTGGGAAGTCAAGACATTATTATTGAAAGAAACTCACAGTTTTACGCAGCTTCTTAATTCCCATTTGAAGTTCTTTCTTCTGGTCAGCAAACCTCTCAGTCTCTTCTCTCATGACCTGACATACAACAAATATATTGTTGAAAGACAAAAATAGACAGGAAGAGAAAAAAGACTGAAATAATCTAAAGGAACATTATCTGTACAGAAAGCAAAACTCCAAAGGGAGATAACTGAAACAGACATAATGCTAATTCAGAAGGATGGTTCTCAGAATTGTCCAAGAGAAAAAATTGTCCAGCCAGGTTACATCAACAGAGCTTGAAAGAAAAAAATATTAAAGAAAGAAGTAATCACAAATTAAATGAATTTCAAACACATTGAACTGGGTAAAGCACACTCACAGGATTTGTTAGGTGCCATATATTTCCTTAGATCTTTCATTGGCACTAAGCATTTTTGGTGGGATATTTAAAAAATGAAGTATACCAGTATCTATTACTGATTTTCAAAGAGTGAAATATTATTCTTTGCTGCTACAGCCTTGCTGTAAAAAAATTAAAATTGCTCTTCACCTCTGGAATTTTTTTTCTAAAATAAACTTACAGCTTAAGGTAAGATGATAGCTATTGATTGCATGGAATGGAAATATGATTCTGATAATACATGGACTATATCCTCTAAAAGTCAGGTGCAGATCTCCTAAAACGTTAATAAGCAGTTTAACTCAACCTGGAACCACACTGCTACACTTCAACCTTTGCTTCTTATCACCTGTACCTAAGATGACACTAATATTCACATGGCAGTTATGGGGATGCACAGTCACAAGGATTTGCCAAAAAAATTCCAATGCAGACACTCAAAGCACGAGTGCCCGTATGAAAGAAGAAACAGGAATATATGTCTGGGAGAGGGATGGAAAAGATTCCACAGTTTCATTAGAAGTATGTCTTAGATTCACTCCATTTACTTGTGAAACTGTATCATAATTTGGACGGTCATTACTTAGATACTTTCTGAGATACAGAAAGCAATGGTACTTTGTAAAAGACAATTATTTTGCCATCATTTGACCCCAAAAGCTGGACAAAATACAGTGCTCTGGCTCATATCAAAGTGGTTGCATAACATACTCACCTCAACCTTAACCTGAAATAAACCCCAAAAGTGTTTGTTTTGTTTTGTTTTTTTGTTTTTTTTTTTTTTTCCTCCAATTAATGTCATATAGTTGACTATCAATTTAACACTGCTGTAGTTTGTTAACTGTGGCCCTTAAGAAGAAGAAAGCACCTGCCTTGTTACTTGTACTGATCTTTTGTGCAACTTTTTGACACATTTAGTAGAAAAATGTCTTCATACCTTTCTGCGGGAAGCCAGCTTGTCTGGCATATTTACTGAGTTTATTCCTTGTGTAGAAGTGGTCTTGGTCTTTACAGCTCCTGTTGTGCTAGGTTCCTGCCTTGATGTATTTCAAACTTTGACCTAGCATTTCTAAAAGCCTACATCACAATGCCTTAAAACTGCATTCATTTATTGTATATAATTTGACACCTCTAATGACTATTGACTCTTGAGAACTTTGGCCTTGGTTTGTACTTATTCTACAAAAATACCTTCTTTATTTTCTGACCCAGCCAGGTCATTTCACTGGTGCTGTCTGAAGGCAAACTGGAGAAGTTTTCATCTTCTGTCACCTCTACATGAGACGACTGAGCTGGTGCCTCCTGAAGGTAAGGACATAAGCATTCATCTTGAGTACTTACAGGGAATGAAAGAGAACCCGAAATAAAATTTTAAAGATGGACTCATATTAGAAGCAGTACTACCACCACCAAATTCCAGAGAGTGTTAAAGTATTTTTATTCCCTAATGATTCCCCAGGTTTGACCCAGCAAAGCTTTGCTGTTCTGCAAAGACTTTTGACTGTAATGGGATGAGTGTACTGACCTCTGTAATCACTGCTTTGCTTGATTTCAACAGAAAAACATGTAACTAGTAACTCACAATATTTATCAGTAACATCAAACTGCGAATGACATAACTTCATATGAGGAGAGAAAAAAACAAACAAGTAGAAATCAAAGATATGTCATCTTCCCATAAACTATTCAATTTCCTTGATAATTCTATTCCACAAATGAATAATTATCATAGTCAATATACAAGGGGTGTTCTACTTTCACAAACGGATTTATTTTTTTTTGAAGACAGCTCTTACCTATAATCTTAGGATAATGATCAAACTTTTTTTTTTCCCCACAAGAAGAAAGAAAATACCTTAGATTCCTTTTCTGAAAGTGATTCCGATGTGGATTCTGGGTCAAAGTGCCATTCTGCCATACATTTTAACACAGCATTTTCATTTGAAATAGACTTGTTCAGTACAGTAAGAAGAGATTGCCAATGAAAAGCAGCTTCCTTAACTTCAGTTTCCTTTATTTTCCTAGTAAATAGAAAGGACACTGATGCATTTGTTGTGTATTATAAAAATTGAAGTTTTAAATATTCTCTATAATATTTCCATTAAGTTTTTTAAACATGCTTGTTCAGTATTTTTACATATGATTCAATATTGTTTGAATATATCTAAAATACATATTGTTTGAATACATCTAGATATGAATATATCTAGAATTAAATGAAGTTTACACAGAATTAGAAATTTTGAAAGATGGATTACCCAGATTATAAATATTGCTCTGAAGAGATCTTTGATCTCTGCATCAACCTGAACTTTATACCACAGAAAAGTTGTAGTTTCAACTGTCTCTTACTCTTTGTATCTAATAACTCTCTACAGCCACAGTTAAATTCCCTTGAAAAACTGTGATGTCTCCTACTCACTGAGTTGAAACAGTATCTTGACAGATATCTCAAATTCCTACTCACATAAACCCAAAGAGCCCCTCTCAGGTGGTTTATTTGAAAGTAGCAAGAAGCCCATTATCTGTAATACTTCTCAGAAGACACTCTGATCTTGATCTGTAACCACACCCAAGGTACAATTCATTCCCTACAAGGCTGGTGGGAACCTTTTCATGAGCTAGGGAGACCACCTCAACAGATGAAAGGAGTGATTTTATTGCCCAGCTGCATCAAATTCTCCTCCTTACTTTGAGACTAATCAAGAGGAAGTCTAGAATCACAAGTAGATGCAAAAATTAGTCTGTCAGGATCCAAGAACTGACACCATCAATATTGTTCTGCCACTTTACACATACTTCCATTTCAGACACACCAGGGCACCATCGGTTTCACCATTAACGAGGATGAATTTGCCATCCAGTGAAAATACTGTGGATCTGATTCCCCCTCTTTGATATGAGTGGCAATGCTTTTGAGCAAGTATTTCCTAGAAAAGTCACAGAAACAGTTCAGCAAATATATTTTTCTAACAGACGATGTCTGTAAATTATGCTGCTTTATTTTTAGATAGAGATCTATCCAAAATATCGATATAAAGTATATAAAAGACTAGAGGTCATAGTTTTTGACCACAGATAGGAGCAATTTTCTAGTATATAGATTTTGTAGGAGACAGAGAAGTAAAATTATCTACCTGAAGATTTACTGGAAAAGAAAGTAAGTAGTATAATGTGATCACATTCACATTCATTATAAAAAGAATTGTACTGTATAATGTTATGTCAATTCATGTTTAACAAAAATTTTTCAGGAACATCTTATATTTAAGTGAATAAAAGCTTGCAGTGAAATACAGTAGCTCTTACAGCTCTTTCAGGTGTAAACCGAACAAAGCCTGTGCCTGAACACTTGCCTACCATAGTAGAAGTGTGATAGATGAACAAAACACCATCTTTTGCTGCTGATGCTAGCCATCGGCTGTTGGGTGATAAGCAGAGGAATCCTGATCCAAACTGATTGCTAGGAGTCCTCTTTTCTGATGACAATACTGGTGGATCTTCCAAAATATTCTGCCAAGCAAACGAAATGTTAAAAGCAGTTGAGTTGACGGAAATATCTATACAATTTTAAGGAGACTAACAATAGATTTTTGGGTTGTTGATCACATGTCCACAAACTACATGAGTTTTAAGAACCAGTATTTGACTTTCCCTGTAAAAGAACAAGGAGATTTCTTTTGCCAGGTTTCTGAGCAGTAGTAGTACACTGAAAATTAACATTTGGGAATGGAGTATTGGGAATTTTAGTGCAGAGAGGATATTTTTTTTTTAAGAAAATATTCTTCAGTATTCACTTATCTACAGAAATGTTGGCTGGTACTTCACTACCACCCAAAATATAACAGTTTCAGGGAATTACCTGTTCGGAGAGATTGTATTTACAGATGACACGTGCACAGGTACAGTAGCCATACACTGTGTTATCCTTCAGTCTGACCGCCGAGTTCAACGGGTAATCCAGATCATATTTCTCCTTTTTAATGGCACTAGCATTTAGCATTCCTTGTTCATTAACAAACTTTTCATTATCTAAAAAAATTGGAAAAAAAAATAGTTAGGGAGAGAAATCCCCACCACTAATGTAGGTGCTCCACCTATCAATTATTGAAACCAAACAATCTCAAAGAGTGAGCATGATCTGAGTTTTCAAGGAGGAGCATGGGAGTTAAGATTCATAGCTCTAACACTAACTCTGTGGGTTGTGCCAATGTAGCAACACTGCAGTGAAACAGCGAGAGCTCTCCTAGCTCTGAATAAGCACTAGAAGCATTATAGCCAGAGTGATGAGAAAATTTGTCTACACCAATGTACCTGACTTTCTTGGGTATTATATGAGGAGTGCAAATTAGTTTGCAGGGAGGATCATGGCATCATTGCTTTCATCTAGATCACATTTAGATTTCTCTGCCATGAAGTATACACAGCCTGGGTGGTATTGGTTAAAGCACTTATGTTGATATCTTCGAAGGGCATTTCATTCATTTTGGTTGTTTAATTTGAGCATTCAAGAAGAGACATTTAAAATTAAGACTTATGCAAGAACTCTTGATCCTCAGTATCTTTCAAAATCAAGCTTCAACATAATTGCCTATAATTGGGCAAAAAGTAATCCAACATTACTGGATATTTAGAGAAAATACTAACTTAATTGAAAATTATGTTTTAGAAAGTTTATAAATTGTAGGGCCTTTTAAAAAATATATGTAAATAACAAGCAAATCTGACACTTGGTTGACTTAGTTTTATTTTTCTCCAAAAAAGGCTTTGATAGTCACCATTTGCATATAATGTAAAATGATACAAAATGTTAATAATGAACATAAGCTACCTTTCTGGGAGTTAGAACCAGATGATCTTTAAGGTCCCTTCCAACCTGAGTCATTCTATGATTTTTCTGTAATGTGACATACAGAAGATATCACTGAAACCTCAAACTGTATTGCTCGACTGGAAATTCTTGGCTGGAAGAGACATAAAACTGGAAGTGCAGGTGTCACTCACAACCAAGTCTGTCCTGCACTGGCTGTATGGTGAGGACACCAGTTGCAATTAGCCTTTGTGACTCTGCATGTGAATCACTTCTCTTTTTCCTTCCTTGGGTTTCACAGCATCACAATATTTATGCTGAAATGATTCAGCTGACTAAGTCTACGGGCAGCCATATGAGAAATGGTATCCCAGGAAAATGTACAGATGAGATGAAGAAAGAAAGAAGTTAAGATTATTAGTATTTTGTGTAAGGAATGGCAAAAATATGTTGTTGTCTTAGGAAAACCTTATGAAGTATGTATTTGAGTTCTTACCTTCGGTGAGTGCTGAAGGCAGACAAAAGATTTCCAGCCTCGCTCGCTGGACCTCTGCTACATTAAGAAGTACCATTACTTCAACTAAGTTGTTCTCGAAGTCAGAAACTACAGAGAGACCCAGCACTTCATCTGCCAACACTGAAGCAGATAAGGACCACCAATGTAAATTCTTACCGATTTATGGTAACATTTGTACTGTGATATCACGTGAAACAAAATGGAGATCTCAGTTCCGAACACATCTAAGCACAACTCTACTATTTTGAATTTGTATTAAAGTGTCAGGCAAGCCACAACCTGACTTCAGAAGTGTTGAATCCACACAACTTCAGCTTCAGGCAATGGGTACTGAGAATGCTGAGCACCAACCGTGTTTTTGTTATATTAAACATTCAAATCTGAGTTGACACCTAGCTTGAATTTTAGCAACTTTGAGACAGTCTGCTGATAACAACCAGATAAAGCACAGAAAGGCCCTGTTCTAAGAAGTCAGCCAGACAAGGAGAACATGATCAGGCAAATTCTGATTGTAATTCTCCTTAGATAATCTTCAGAATTAAGCCATATAGGCTTAACATATCAACTATCCAAGTATTATCTGGGAAATCAAACCTATTAAAATTATAAAATAATGCCCTTTATACTTAATACTTACACTTTATATGTATATGTACTTAAAATACTTAGGCTTTATATATAAAGATGACAACCTATATGCACAGAATTATAACCTTATTGGAATTGAGACTACAAGCAGATTTATAAATTTTAGAAGAATTTTTTTGTGACTTAAAATTCCATCATATTTTACTCTTCAGTAAAAATCACCAAACCTGACACTTCCACCCATATTAAAGAAGTCTGGGGTGGGCATTTGTAACAGGAGATTGCTCTCAGGTGTCATGACCTATAGATCATTAGTATAAGTCCTCACATGGTGGGCCACAGAGATATTAAGTTCTTTGCCACCACTGTTACTTTTGTGCTGGACTTTTGATCAGTTGGTCAACTGATCCAGTCTCTTCCCTGAGACTTAAACATGTCCTGGCAGAAAAGTCGTATTTGTGCATTTGCAAACTAAATTTATGGGGTGATGAGATTGTTCAGGACATGATTTTTTTGGGAAATGGCTGGGAAAAATATTTTTACGGTTGCTCGTCCTAAAACCTACATAGAATGAAGAACGGTGACTTAGTCTGATGACTAAGTAATATACTTTAAAAAGTAAATATAAAATATAACAAATAATGAAAACATGATGTAATTTATATTGCTACAAATACTACCTGTATATCCAAGAACCTGGAATAATTTTGAAGGCCGGGCATCTAGAATAAAGATATGTTCTTCTGTAGTTCTAGTGATGAGGAACTGGCCACTCTGGTCATAACTAGGTAAAATAAAAATCCAAGTAAAATACAGATTTTTAATATTAAATTCTAAAAACCATTTGGTGCAGTCAATAAAAAGGTCAAATTTTATTCACAGTTTCATAACTCTGCTGACTACCTTAAGGGCATAAATGCAATTGAAATTTCAACTTGTAGGTTTACAGTGTCAGAGCCTGATATAAATCCTAGTGCTCTAAGTGCAATTTCTAATTGAGTGGGTTGGCAATCTAAAGTTGATGTCATTCCGTAGCAATCTATTTTAACAGCTTCCTTTGAAGTTAAATTATTTTAAATAAAACTACTAAGCATATTCTTATATTTTTGAATAGACATGTCTTTGCATTGATTTCACTTTAAATAAGTTCCTTTCCATATCTATTTTTAATGTTTTATCTTAGGTAATTATGACAAGAGATCCCATCTGACTCTTGAAGTAACAGGCAGATTTACATTAATGTTTAGCAGTTCAAAATCCATTTATTTTTAAGATAGAAGTAAAATACTCTCTTTTTTATTATTATTGAAAAATAAAGAAGTAATCCTTTCAGATCACAAGAGCTATTTATAGAAGGACTGGTAAATTCTAGCACTGTTAGCAAATGAACTGTTAATAACTGTAATAAAAAGATCCACCATATAAGAAGGGATGACCCAAAGGCTTAAATTTAGCTTCATAAGACCTTGAATTTATATTCTGTGACAAATAACTTTCTAAGTTCAGATACATGGAATTGCACATAATTACTGCATATGGTGATCTGTCAAGAAGGATCCTATACATCAGTATCCTTAGCGTTCCATTCATTTTTCATAAAAATTCAACCTTATTATATTTTTCTCATCTAAATCCTGGTACTACTCTTGCAAGGAATACAGGAAAAAAAAAAAAAAAAAAAAAAAAAAAAAAAAAACTGAAATAGTTAAAATACTTTACTTTGGCATTTTTAGAATAAAAACTTCAATTTTTTTCTTCAACTAACTGCATTATTCGAGCGACAAATCAATACTATTCCTGCCTCTGTTACCGCATACTTACTGCAAAGATAGTACTGGAAATGTGGAAAGAAAAATTATGTGAACAACCCGTGGAGCTTCAACATCGGTAACATCAATGAAGTATATTTGACCACTTTTGGTCCCTATAGCAACACTGTTTGAGGAGGGACAGCAAGCCATAGCAGTTGCCTAGTTAAGAAATATAGAAGTTACTCAACAGCTCCATATCATTTTATATGACATTATGCTATATGTTAGTATGCAATTTCTTTTACCATTTACAAGTCTCTACAATTCGGAGAAGAAAACCAAAAACCAATCTAAAAATCTTTTTTTTTTTTTTTTTTTTTTTTTTTAAACAAATAAAGGATTTTAATAGACATCATAAGCATTTTTTCTTATGCTCCGTATCTACCTATCAAAAAATAATTCTCTGTTCCTCTGGAAAAAAAGACAGGATTTTTCAGGACTTAAATGCATCTTCAATCACAACAAAGCATTAACAGTTGTAAATACTTTATCAACTCAAACTCAATTCCTAAAACTTGTTTTTCAGATCAGTCAAGGCTTTCAGTTTTTATACACTTGAAACATTTCTTGTCAGTTCTGATACTCATTGGAAATACAAATTTAATAAAGTAATATCATACAGATTTAGATAATTTATTTTTTTTAAATAAATGCTTAAAGACATATCACTAGGACATTAGGATGAAATGCCTTTCTGCTTTCTGAGTTAACTTTGTGATTAGGTCAAGAAATCACTCCAAAAGAGAGTCTTTTTAAAGTCTTTCATTTGTTCTTTAAAGACACTACTTAGCTTTCCTCAAAACTGTCCAATTTAATCAAACATTACGTCACGAATTGAAAAAAAAATAGATGAAGACTTTAAGTATCAGTCACTACATGAACTCCCAGTTACGTGTACCTCAATATTAAGGTTTGTCTTGCTAAGAGAAGTCCCATCTTCCAGGAGCCAAACTTGTACTTCACCTGAAATTGTTACAGACTTGAACAAAGAAAAACATAGTCAGATGAAGGTGGAATAACCAAATAGTCTGCAAGTAGCTAGTAGCTATTCTATGGAATATACAGTCAACTGGGTGTATCAGATCAAGGTTTTTGGTTGGAATGATCTCGCTTTTGCTGTAAATGCAAAGTTAAAGAAAACATTTAATATTTTTTGTGAATTGCTGCAACTACAGGAATGGTCTTTAAGCAAGATGAGACAAGGGTAAAACATAAGCTTGATCAATATTCGTCCAACAATAAAAAAAAAAAACAAAAACACAAAACTGCTTAGAATTTTCTTTGCAAAAATAAGTGCTTAAGGAGAGGTCTTTGCTTTCTCACATGAAGAATGACGCATATCATAATTTTGCTTCATTTTCTTATGCTCAGACAATTTTATAATTCCACAGTAAATTATGGCTAGAGACCAATCAACCCTCATGTTACTTATTCTGAAGTAAAATTTATCGTTCCCATGCTAAGAACAAAGAAACAGATTCAGCAAAGTTAATTAAGACCCCAGGGTTCCTACTTGAAGAATTCATGGCTTGGGGACAAATCAGATTTGCTGGTTAAAATGTGTGTCTTGTAGGAGGTCAAAGACATTGAACGAAAGCAGGGAGTTTCTCAGAATGGACAGAGCCATGAGTAAGGCCTTCTTTCTCCCTGGACCCATGACAGAGGCATCTCTCTTCCAATTTGTGCTGAGGGCTGCAAATATCAGTAGGAACTCCTTGTTTCAATATCTGTTCTCTGAACTTTATTCACATAGTTCTGTTCACGAACCCTTGTGAGTCATACAAATCGACAGCAAAACCAGTGTGACATTTTAGCCACCTGTGAATTATCTACCCTGTATTCTAAAGCAAGTTCTGACCTTTTTGTAAGCCATACCTGAATTAATGCTATTTACATCCTTTAATGAGTAGTTATACTACTGTAACAAACATCATGAGTCCCAGTAAGACTGTTGGTTTTGTGCCTTAGCAACATATCAGTTACCTGAAAAAAGCCACTCTTATGTATAAAGAGAACATCATTTCATACCACACAGTACTTGTTCTCTGGAGGAAGAAAATCAGCCACCAGAAAACAACTGCTGCTTGCATCCAAGAGTTTGACAGCTTCTCCTCTGCGGGCAGGTTTGTAAGTATAGATTGTCCCCTGACAAATAAAAACAGATAATCCATCACTGGGCTATCAAACTTTTCATTAAAAGCTTTCAAATACTTCAGCAAAAAAATACCAATTTTTCTGAGCTTCACTCTTTAAAGGTTTTTATTTGATACTAAAATGAACGTGCCCAGTAGAGTTCAGCTGAATTTAGCAGACTATATTAACGTACACTAGCTAAACATCAGGTTAGTTCACTTGATAGTGATCTTGATCCAGCTAGTCACATTTTTTGTCTTCTCAAAATTACTTCAATAAAACAATTTAAAAACATCCTATTTCATCTTACTCCAAGAATCAATAAATATACTTAAACAGCACAAAATGCAAATCATAAACAACATGCTTTAAGAGATGCTTTTATCTAAAGATCTCAGAGTCTCTTAGAAGCAATTCATAACTGATATCGAGAAATAATTTAGAAGCGCTGTACTCATTTTACAAAAGAAGAATTGAATCAGAGAGAGTGTGACCAAACTTACCATGGCATTGCCATTGAAACCTCCCCCCATCCCAAAGAACCTTAGGAATGCCAATTTAAATGATCAAAGGTGTGGAAAAAAGGCTGTATTATGAGAATTTGGCCCCCTTGCGTAAGATATCTGGACATCAAGCTGTTCAAAGAAGAATCTTGGACTGGATTGCCAGAGAAATTCAGCATGAATGTGCAGAATAACTCTACTACATAGCCACAGTAGGTCTGATGTACCCAAGTTACACTTTTCTTACTGGGCAGGCATATGTTAAGCCTAGAGCTCATGCACAGTAGGTCCCACGTGGCCTGGACACACTGGAGACCCTGAATCCATATTCTAAACCATTGTTTTTGTTGGGAAATTAGGAAACAACTATTCTTTATAATCAACCATCTGTAGAAAATGATTTCTCCATGCTTCACTACAAGTTTCCAATCTTGTGTTAAAAACACCACATGGATTAAGTTCATTGCTGGGATACATCTGTTGGCTTATGGAATCACGTTATGGACATTTCACATTAGCAGCATCGGCATGCACGTACAGGATCACAGGAACATCTCATTACACGATGCTATTCTCTCAAATGCTATACCTGATCAGTAACAAGCAGAAGTATTGTGTAATCAGGAGAGAACAGGAGGCTGGATATAGGGTCTACGATGTCAGCGCAGATTTTCATCTCATACTGAAGACCTCTGATGTGATAAAAGAATAAAATGCCCTCCTGTTCAGAAAAGTACAAATCATCAGGTCTAGGTCATGCATCCTAGCCCACTCCGCCAGACTTATCAGCAAGAACTTCTGAAAGCCTCTAAACTAACAATTTTTAACTTTATATCATGACTAGTTGTCTGATTTGATCTTAGTCTGTCTACATCCAGAGGACTCTTACCTTGGATAATAAATCTATTGAAAAATTAAGGTGTTCCTCAGTAACAGCACATGTTTGATAACAACAGACTCATGAGTTAATATTTAGTAGTTCATATATATATATATATATATACATATATTTTTTTTTTTAAGTGTCAGAATTTGTTCCGCTCTTAACCAGTAGTGTACTGTCATGCATTAGGGTTAAACAATGAGGCAGATTTTGCACAAAACAATTTTGCAATTCTCTTGGCCATTTTCTCTACTTTCATGTTTCAAGTTCATCTTTCTTTTCTGTTCCTCTAGAATCTCCCTGTCCTTTGTTAAAAATAGTATTATCCTCTTTCGTTGCTTCTTTGACTACAAAAACGGAATCTCTTCCTGCTCTGCTCCCTTCCAATTTCTTGTCCCAAGTCTTAACAAGGAAAATAGGAAAATATACACAATGTCAGAGGACTGTTATAGCTCTGAAACCCTCCTTTTTTTTTTTTTTCTAGCTCCTGTCTTTGTAGTGAACTCTGCAAATGTATTCAATTTAAATACTCTTTGATTTTCACGCAGCATGAATAAGTTAAGACCATGAAGGATGCCTTACATTTCCAGCTGTGTACAGTCCCTCGTTACAAAATGCCATGGCAAATGCAACTGTTCTTTGCAGATCCCTTGGTTTGCCACCTGAGAGCACAAGACCGACACAAAATATCAAATTTAACTTATTTCAACAATGTGTCTCGACTTCAAGTCTGGGAGAATTTACTATTTGAGAGCAAGAAGATCTATGGGCTACGATTCAATGGCATATTCTTTGGACTTTTGGCTTTGGTGATACTGGAGAAGGCTGGTATACATAATTTGAAGTGACAATACTACTGTGGTCTGATGAACTACAAACTGATCTGAGAAATAGTTTGATTGTGTAAACGCTGCTAAATAGCTACAAAGGCCAATATACTAAGTTTGTCGGTAACAGAATCATAACAGCCATTTATGTTGGAAGGGACTCTAGAAATCCCCTGATCCACCCTCCTTCCTGCTCAGCAAAGGGCCAACTCAAATTTAGACCCAACTTCAAAGCTGAATCACATTGTCCAGCGTCATATCAGGGTCATATACAGCTGATACCCACTCTGAATATTCCCAACAATAAATATTCCATAGCTTCTTCGGGCAACCTGTCCCAATGTCTTCACTATGATTTTTTTTTTCTTATTATTTACCCAGAATTTGTGCTGATGCAAACTGTATCCTTTCCTGTCTGGTTCCATCTTCTCTGTTACCTTTCATTAGGTGGCTAAAACAATAGTAAGATATCCCTTTTCCTTCAGGCTAAACAAACAGTTCTCTCAGCCCATCTTTCCATGTCAAGTATTCAAACTGCAATCATCTTTGTGGCCTTGTGCTGCACTTCCTCCATGATGTGTCCTCCATAACGTGAATATCTTTTTCGCACTTTGGAACCCAAAACAAAGTGTTGGAAACAACCCCTAAATCCTAACTCAACTAAATTACAAGTCACTGCAGATCTAAAAAAATGTTACTAAAACTAAGCAGAAGAGAACCTACTCTAACATCACTTACTCCAATTTAAATTTGAAAGAACAGATATTATTTCACTGCCACTGTTTCTCTTGAGGCTATTCATTTGACTGTCTATCAGCACAAAACCGATTAGTTATTTATCAGGTACACGTAAAAAAAGATTGTCATTCATCTGTCTTAAAGAGGCCAGCGTTATCTGAGTTCTTCTAACCAGTGACTTCCAGCTGTACTCACATATCATTACTCTTAGCTGTCACTGGTGTTGTTTAAGAATCTATTAGCTTGATTTGAACATGGAAATACCTTTTTTTTTCCATACTTCTCTACGAACATAGGCCACCACGTCCGATACTTTACGCATGTGTTCTGCACAAAAAAAAAATAACATCAGCCTTGTTTATATGTCAATGCTGCACTAAAAGTCAGTCTACTGCAAAAAAGACTGGAATTGGTATACTGAATCAAAAATGTACGTTCTTTCCCAATATCCATCATTGGGATAAGGCTTTGGGTAACTGGGCAGGCACAATCTTTCTGTAGTTCAGCTGGCAGCTGTAAAAGGAAGTGGGAATACAGCACATGCTTAAGGTTGGACATGCACTTGAGTACTGTACTAAATAGAGACAGATTTAAATTTAAGTATTTTAAATTAAGTAGAAGCATCTATACGATTACCAACAAATCTGTTACGGCTTTAGGACAGGACTCAAAGAACAGGCCAAGTAAAAGCCTAGCAAACATTTTTGTTTCTTTCTACTGAACAGGCAAAAACACTTCCAGTCACACCTCAGCTTTTCCTGTTCCAACTCTTGATTTGGTAAACCTATAGATCTGATAACTTCAAAAGTAGAGAAACACAGCTGGATTTTTAATTTTTTTTTTATTTTTTTTTTTTTTTAAGAAGCAGCCTTCCATTTTTGTGTTAACTATCAAAACTGAACAGACATACAGTACTTTGGGAAAGTCAGGGA
The DNA here is from genome assembly GCF_009819795.1 of Aythya fuligula. Classification (NCBI taxonomy): domain Eukaryota; kingdom Metazoa; phylum Chordata; class Aves; order Anseriformes; family Anatidae; genus Aythya; species Aythya fuligula. The sequence goes on from NC_045565.1 coordinate 25,318,372, forward strand.
CGCTTGCTGCAAATTAAAAAAAATAATATTTTAAACAGCAAAAGAAGAAATCAAGATTATTGTCAGCCTGTCCATTAACTCTCAGTCTTTATTAGCGGAACAGCTCTATGCTGGTTTACAACAACATATTGCCCCCTTCTAGTGCTGGGGAGAAGCCTGTTCCACTACTCCTCTTACCACCAGTTCACTGAATCAGTGAACGTCATGTGTGCACTAGGACTGACACCTTCCATCCCTGCAAAGGATGACAGGGTGCAGGTTGCCATTGCCAGAACAGTTTATGCTGCCCACCTCTAACTGTCCTCCAGCTTAGAAACCCTCCGAACAGGCCTAGATGGGTAGCACATGGTGGGGAGCAGGGGTGAGACCTCAGGGTGCCCAGAAAAAAAGGCATGGAATGTGCAGTTGTTGCCAGAAAACTTTATTCACCAGCATGCCAGAGGTCTCCATGAAAACAGACAGATTGGAATGTATATGGGAGAGACAAATTACCTTAGTAGTTTGCAATGAATCTGAGGGACATGTGCTGAGCATTCTAGAAAAACTTAAATGTAGACTGCTTTGTTTTAAGCCAGAGGCATCTTCTGCTCACTCTCTGTGCTTCATACTTTCTGCAGTAAAGCCTGATAGTCCTTCCAGACTTGTCATTAGAAAATTGATTATGTAACAGCTGACCTTAAGGAATTATACTAAGCAGCATTATATTCAATTCAGTTGTGCTGTTAATTGATATCATGCTAAACCTGAGTCTTCAAAGATCTGTTCTGTCATTAGCTAACATTCCAAATGAGGACAATCTAACGTTTCATGCAAAATCAAATAAATTATTGATACCTAACCAGCAGTAAATGGACTGTGTATAGCTGGTATAGTAATAGTTTTATTTTAATCTAATAGGGCTGTTAATAAGATAAAGGTTCCTGGAACTGTTTTCATTTTATTTAACAGTTTTCATGTAGATAGAGCTTTTTTTTTTTTCTTGCCTTAGAAAAATGAATGCTTTTTAAAGGGTGCTAAGGAAACCCGCTTAGAAATTCAACAGACATTCTAAAATGTTTACCATACTAATAGAAGAACAACGTTTTTCATATGGCTTTACTATATAGCTTTACATCTTCTGTGAGTTACACAATAGAAGAAAAGAAAGCAAAAAAAAAGCCTTCATTGTCCTACCCATCTTCTTCCTTACATGAATAAAACACACAACAGAGCTGTTTCTTACCTGGTAGAGGTTTCTGTTGAAGAACACAAGCACTGAGTGTCTCAGCATCAATTTTCAAAATATGTCCTTCTTTACAGCCCATGTAAATGTCAGAGGTTGCAGTCCAGCAGTGGGCAGTAGAATGCACCAAAGGCTTAATATCATTTCTAGGCTTCAGCACAAAAATAAACCAGTTAAATTAGCAACCGGCAAATATTTGTATAGTTGCATACATTTTAAGGCCAATAAAAAAATCATTATCTCAAGTCTGATTTTATTACATTCAGTCATCCTTTCACTGAGGCTAGGAATTTAGGAACCAAGTACAACTTCCAGAAAAGCCTGTCTCTGGAGATAGAGGTAGAGAACTCATATTTCTCCCCAGAAGCCTGTCTAAACAATGAATCATATTTTCTTTAAAAATGGTGTGTGTACTATATATATATATTTTTGTTTGTTTGTTTGTTTGTTTTTGTTTTTGTGTTTTTTTTTTTTCTTTTTTTTTTTTTTCTGGATTTATCCTCCAACATTTTTGTCTTCTAGCTTGGAAATCCCTCTGGAATCTTCCATACTCTTGCAAAGATCTTGGCCCACCATAACCATTTAATTTTCCAATTTTTAATGATAAAATTATGATAAAATTCAACACAATGAGCTCCCAGATCGTGGGATTTATACACCAGAATAGCACCGGAATCCAAAATTGAGTTACCCCCTATGACGTCACCCTGATAAGTGTTGTTCAAACTGCTTTTCAGAAGAGTCTTGTACTTTGTAGACATAACTTACTTTTTTCTTCATCATGTGGTCTTGCATACATGTTAGCATTAAAACGCACTTTGTTCGAATAGCTTTTCTTATCGTATACCCAAATTGTTCTGAAAAAACAGCCCTGTCAAACTTTCTGTCATTTATAAATTAGTTCTAGAAATATCCCAGCCATAGACCTCCCATGTGCCTTGAATTTCATCTAAAACAATTCTCATAAAACTGTCATCCATAAAACAGGAAGAACAGTACCTCTCCACCAAATATTATTAAACACTGCGACCTGCTCAGATACAACAGTACTAGGGGTTATATAAATACCAAGAATGGAAAGAATCAGATTGAAGAGGCTTCAGTGAAAAAATGTAAAAACACATGAGAAAACCTTGTGAGAACATTTAAAAGAAGATTCAAAGAACAATGCATGTGAGCAGAGCTACTTTACTGCTGTATAAATCAAATAGGACAAACTAATAAATCTATGGCAGGTTGGGACTTCACCAGAAAAACATCTAATATAGGCATTTTCCCTGATTCTACAAGGCTTGAATAGCACAAATCTTTGGCAAGGTTGCAAATGAACTACTGTGAATCAGAAGCTTCCTGTGTAAAGACAACTTTTATAATGTTCCTTTGTCATTACTGCCTTTATGCAAACGAGATAAAATATGCTAATCCTAGGATGAGATTATGTAAATCCAAAATGAGGTTGCTTCTTGAACTGTGCATTGGTACAATGGTGCATAATAATAATGCAGTCTTTTTTTAAAAAAATTTCTCTCCCTTTTGAATAGCAGCTCTGCAGAGAAAAAAAAATCCAGGATGGATTTTTGTCATTAAAAGTTTTATAAAAAGTCAGTGGAATAAAATTGGTACTGGTGATGAAGTGGAGTCAATTGGGCTGTTAATTGCAGAGAATTTAAAAAACGTCAGTCCCAACTATAAGAAATATTGAAACAAAACTAAATCCGTATTATGCAAGAAATGAAGGTTCGATAGCTTGAGGATGTTACGATTCCTTTCACTCTGCTGCCCCGTCGTGGTTACACTCTGGTACATACCTGGCCTCAGCATCTTGTTCTAGAGCATGGACACCTACCAAGCAAACGGGTGCACGTGCAGCAGGCTTGCTTTTCCTACTGGCCTGTCACACATTCCTTAGGAGTGGGCTACTGCCTCCAAGGAACCACGGACTACAGGTTGACAATAACTCCTCTACTTATTAGTCTAAATAAATGGTTCTCCAGTTTTGATGCTTATATCAACAACACATTGACCTCAGCTGACTTGGACTTAGTGATAAAGAAAACACATCCTTCTATTGAATTCTGTGGGGATTAAGAGAGCTTCATCAGGCTATGATACTGTTTCCACTGCATTAAACTGAAAGCACCTCATTAACCACCCCAGGAGCACCACATTGTCTCTTATTAATTAAAAGCAAACAAACAAAACCCTATAATGTTAGAGAGGAAAATAACTCCAAGGTATGAACAAATGTTGACACGCAGATTTTAGTCCAGAGTCAGACAACTGCTCATGTACATTTGTAATAGAATACAAATCATCAGTGATAGCAACCATTTATTTAAACATCTGCAGCAGCAGCCTGTCAATTTATAAAGTCAGTGAGGAATGGTAGTTACAGCACTAAATACTTCGTACAGGTTGGTTCCTTACAGCAACTGCAGTCTGAAGATATCTGGATATCTGAAGAACTCAGCCAGCTCAGTAATTTCATCTCACTGAAAGTTGCTGCGTTAGATACTTTTCAACATAAGAATCTGAACAAAACAGTATTTCAAGGAAGCATCTTCTACAGCAAATGTATCCAGATCAACTTGTGCAGGAACTGATTTTCCTAAGCCATATGTTTCACATTGGGAGGCTGGGAAGGGAGTGCTTTAACTTATGAGACACACATTTGCAATTCCCCCCAGTGCATAATGACTTGGATAGTAAACATAAAATTAGTAGCTACCATGAATGTTTCTGCTTCATCTCCTACCAATCCGGCAATGGCTGAAACTGGCATAACAGGGTCATGGTAGGGATCTTCATCAATAGAATCCGGGAAAAACAAATCTTCATGAAGATTTGGAGACCCATGTCCATAAGGGAGTTTCACAAGGCTGTGAAAAAGCAAGAGACACTGTCTGAGGAAAAGAAATATCACAAATAGTAAATGCTGATACAAAAATGGGAAGCATGTTTTTGAAATGTGGAGACACTGACTAGGTTAATGGGCTTTACTTTGACAATAATAATGGAAAACTCTTCATAGGATCATAGAACGGTTTGGTCTGGAAGGGACCTTAAAGATCATCTAATTCCAGTCCCCCTGCCGTGGGCAGGGACACTTCCCACTAGGTCAGGTTGCTCAAAGCCCCATCTAACCTGGTCTTGAACAATTCCTACAATATTGCTGTAGAGAATCATTCTACATGGCATGTACCATGTCACTGAAAAGTAATAGTCATTTATCTACAAAGGAGGGATGTTCCTAACTGGCTGAAGTGGACTGCCACATTCTAGCTCATTGTCTTTTCTTGTTGCTTTGGACAAACAACTATTCTATCCTTCTGTTTCCTTATTAACCAGGATTAATAATGCCACACACCTAATTTGTATATATGTGCTGTGAGGATTCAAGCTTAATGCTTATTTGGAGAAAGTTAAAAAGTTGATAATCAGTGTATAAGTGGCTGTTATAATGTGGGAATTCTGGATTCTATAGTTTACAAACTATGCTATATAGAACTTGAAAAAATGTTATATAAAATAATTTTCAGTGGAGGTTTAACATCTACTGAATGGAATGAAAAGTGGAAGAAAAAAAAAGAGTATCAGTACGTTTGCAAAAGGCAGCAAGCCTTCAACTTCCAGATCTCAGATTAAGGCCTCATCTATACTTTTAGTAGTATAACCATGTCAGGGGTAATAGACTGGTTATATTCATAGTTAATGAGGTGAAATATGCTGTTGGGGATTGTAGAATAGCTGCCACTGCAACAGCATATATGTTATACTTCAAGATCCCTGTCTTGAACAATGCATACTAGTCCACCTCTTATATCAGACTCAAAAAAGTTTCTAGCATAAATAAATCCTAGGTTTGCTGTGCTCAGTGAGTTGCATTATCAGAGCCACCCCCTCTACATCTGTAAATTGACCACAGAAGCTGGATATCACACAGAAACCTGGTACTGCTTTTGGTACAATTAGTGATTATAACTGCATATTGTTTAACAATGCTTACTAGAAAGCAATCGAGCCATACCCAGCAGTCTCATAGCCACAAAAGCAATGCACGTTCCCACTCAGTGCTCAGAACAACCACTTGCAGGAACAAGAAAGCAGTCCAGACACTATATTAATGCAATCGGGTGGCTTTTGATAGAGACAACTACCAAAAATGCCGATTAGTATTAGCTTCAATAGTGTGCATGACTGGGATATGAGAGTGCTAAGAAATGAAAGCATAAATTCAATTCACTTGATTAACTAGGTAGAATCAAACTGGTTGCTATTTAACAATTACTGATTGTAATGGCTAGGCAAAGTAAGTTGAATTAAATTCTTTGCAAACAGATGTAGGTTGCTAGTCTTAGTCATTAAAATAAACTTACAGATATTTTATTTTTTTTTAACTTGAAAGGTGTTCTACTTACTTTTGCTTAAGGTAATGCTCATCATAATTCCTTTCAATATGCCAGACAGTAACAGAGCTCTCATTAGCAGAACACAGTTGTTGCCAATTCATGGGATTAAAACTTAACGAGGTCACTGGTACGCCTGGCTGGGACTCACTGCACAGGAGGATACTGTCTTGCCAGTTCCTTCATTAAGGAGAATAAAAGAAAATCAAATCCACTGAAGTCGTCAAAAACATTTAAGCCAAATATGTGGATGTGATTCTAACTGACACTCAAGATCACAATTGGAAAACAAACACTTTGCCACTGACTAAAAACAATGCTGTCAAACAAGACAGGTTCTGAGACTGAAAAGGATGTGGTTAGTTAGCCACGCATAAAATTAGTACTGCTACAAAAAGAAGGAATAATAACATAATTTTGAGAACTCAGAAGGAAAGAGAGAAAACTCAGTCAGCCCTTGATTATCAATGAATTTCTTGGGTTGTACAATAATTGTGCTGTGAATGCAGGCACATGCTACAGCTGCGTTAACTAATTTGGGCAAAGAACAGCACAGAATTTGTATGGGGCTGTTACATACAGCTCTACATAACATGGGAATACCTTTGTCTGGTGTAACCTATTGTATAGTCTCATACTCTAATTCACATATTTCTGTGTCCAGATTAATTCTTGAATGCATTTGCATTTTTAGGTGCTGTCTGAAAACTGATTAACATAATTTGAAAAAACGGTTGTAGCTGTTTCTTAATTTCATTGGCAATATATCTGACAATCTAAATAACGTTTACAGCTCTCGTATTTGTCATTACTGCTGAGATGAAGAAAACTAAAATGCATACAGTGCTGTAAATGGATTTAATTTAATTGCATTGTTCTGGCTTCTAAGAAATTTCCTCTCAGGAACTGATCAGGATGCAAGACAATAACGTAATATTGATAGTGCATGCAAAAAAATGAGAAGTATTCACACATAAGCACTAACTCTCATTAACATTACAGAAAGCTATAAGCTGTAATTCTGACTTTAAAGGTACCAGCGTAGATGTCTCTCTCTAAAGATGTCAGTATTCTCATCTCATACCTAACAGTGCCAACAATCTTAGAGCAGATAATTTATTAAGATCTGAAGCACTATGGTACGTGTATCTAAAGCAGGAATCTGAAATTGAGCCTCTCCTTGAAACAGAAAAGAATAAAGATCTGGGGATAAAATAAGGCACGCAAAAGGCAGCTTTTAGTTATCCACAGGCTTCGTCTGTTCTGAGTCTGAGTTAACTTTCAAAACATCTCTTACACCTTTTATTCTAAACTACGTGCTTAAAATACAGGAATTGTGTAATCATCATATTGCAATTGCATTAATAATGCTAAACGTGGATTTCTTTCCTCTGTACAAATTTCTACAATGAATGCACATTGTAATCTAATTGCAAAAAGGAAGATCCTGATCTCACAGTAAATTCACCTACCTCTATTCAAGTTATTATAAATTCTAAGTTTAATATCATAGGGTGGCTTTCTTTTGTTATTCAACTCTTTCTGACTGGAATCAAGGGTTGTTCTAATGATAATTAGATGCTGACAGTTGAATTTGTGCAGATTCAAATAGGTTTCCATTGTTTGGCCTTGGAAATTGTCACTACTTTAAAGCATTTAAATATTTCTAGATGTTTCTATTTTAGGGATAACCTAGAATAGTCTTTCAAGACATTGGATTTTTGTTTTAGGGCATGCATCGAAGATATTAGACCACGCATATTATTCTGTGAATGATAAGCATGTGAACTCTTTCTGACTCTTCTCTAATCATTGTAAAAGAAATATAAAGGTCTTAATTACATTGAAGTATATTCCTTCCGTTTTTGCCATGCAGGCAAGAGCAGAATTTTATTTTTACAGAACAATTCAATTAAATATTTTGGCTTTCTGCATCTTCACTGTATCACATATTTCTTTTCACTGCAGTGATGAAAATGATGATCTAACCCAGTGACACATGGTAGTGTGATCACTGAGCATACCTATAAGACAGAACTAAGATCAAGCACAAGTAATTAAGAGTACTACTGAAAATAAAATTTTTGAAGAAGCTAGAAGATAGCTGTGGCAAAGTAACAAGTCTTTCTGCCTAGTGCTAGAAAAAACAAACAAACAAACAAACAAACAAACAAAAACCAGCAAATTGGGCACAGAAGGTTTGCAGACAATGATCTATCAGGAAAAAAAAAAAAAAAAAGAAAAAAGGTGAAAGCAACCAGTTTATCATTCCCATTTGTTAATTTAATTTATACTAAAATAGCACACACAGAAAAATATTAATTAAATGCAAATAGCATTAAAGAAATTTTTTCACTCTTACCATACTGAAAGAACAAATTCTGGGATTGAAGAGTAACCGGCTAGATAAGGGCCTGTGAAACTAAATGCAAGTACAGTGTAGTCCAACTGAACATTACCTAAAACACGAAAACAAAGAACGTGAGCTCTAATTGCCCAGACTTTCTGTATACTGTGACAAAGTGCTCTTGTCAGTTTCTTTGTATCCACTCTTCAAAGACGCTGTGATTCCTTTGCTTCACACCAAATTGTTTTAATTTGATCACAAAAACATTCCCTAAGTATCACTGTTTGGATTTTTTTTTTAAATAATTTGTTTCACTAATATCTCAAATTCGTAGTGTTTTTTCCCCAAGTGCCCTGCAATCCTTTGTAGTCAATTTCAATCATGTACATGAGGTAAGGAACTGCTATGATCCTCTTAAAGAGGAAAGAAACTGAAACGTGGATAGGGTAAGCAACTTAACTGAGGAGAGAAATATTATGGAACAGGGGAAATATGTATTAGATCACAGCCTCTAAACTTGAACTAAAAGAGCCATAATTCCTCTCACATCTCAGATGTCTCAGTATCAGACCATCTCAGCAGTCTGCTTGGGAGCCTCCTGCAATATGATCTTGCTTTGTTATTCAGACTATATTTTCCTGTAACGAATTCCATTTCATTCCATTTGTTTTCCCTTTCTAACAGTTAAATTTTATATTGTCCTGTTCCTCTCCAGCTTGAATCTCACTGAAAGTAGTGCAGTGAAAAGTTCTTTATGATACTTTATGCGATTCTTGGCATTAGAAAGTTTCCTGTCACACTGTTTCTCAAGAATTTCAAAAAAAAAACAAAACAAACACCCTTTAGAAACTGGCTTTGTTTTAATGAAATGGCAACAGGGAACATTACCACACCCGTACCTTTTAATTCTGTCAGTTTATTCAGTTCTGGAAAGCTGTAGACATATATAAGGGGATTCAGCTTCCGATCTGAAAAGGCCAGCACTTTGCTGTTGGCATTCACTGCGAAGGCTCCCACCTGGCCGGTCGGACACTGCAGCACTGTCGTCTTCTTTGTTTTAATGTCCAGGAAGAGGATGTAATTGCCACAAGGGTAGCAGACGGTCTGATTGTTGATAAAGCCCAAGTTCTTTTTCGAGAATCCCTGAACCCAACTTAAGAAAGAACAACTCTGTGTTAAAACGTTACTCACAGACACACGTTTTTCAAAATACTGCGAAAAATGGAATGTAACAGCTTAAAAGGCATGCTGGTCTGATGCTTCGGATTTGTTAGATTCATCCTCATACCAAACTTGCAAAACCACAAGAATTTCAGCCTCTAATACCATGCATCGCTAGATGCATGTTTCCAAAAACACAGGGGTAATCTTACAATGATGGAGCACAAAGGACTGACACAAGAACTTGAAGATGCTTATATTTCTTCTACTTTTCATTAACAATAAAGTTAGCCAGTTCACAGGCTTTGTTTTGATACTCATAGGTCATAGTAAAAGAGTACACCTTAATTCTGAAATAATTACACAAGCACGATCCATACTAGGGACTCGGTTATGTTTGCTTAACCTCTTGTAAACTTTCATAGTTCATCTCGTTGCTGTAAACTAAAAAAAGAAAAAGAAAAAAAAAAAACAACAGGCACAGTTTGTATAAACTTAACTAAAGGGACTGTTCTGCTTTAAAGACACCAGTACTTTAACACAGTAAAACTTCAGGGACTGAAATAAATTACTGAAGCTGAGTCACCTTTAGAACTTGCAACATACCAGCAAAACCCTAACCACCTGCAAGTGGTTTTTTATCTTTCAGAAAGGGCATGGATCAACATCAGCACCTCCTTATCAAGGGGACTTGCATTAACCACTAAGTGAAGCCGTCTGAGCCACAGCTGATCCTGGCAGTACCATGGCAACACCGTTTTGGCAGCATACCAGCACCCTGTGTCCAACACTACCATCAGCGCTGCTCCTTCTAGTTTCTGTTCAAGCCCTTTCTGTCTTTTATCCTCTCCCACATAGCAGCGGTGGGAAGAGATTTTTGCCCTCTGCGATTGCAAGCAGCATTGTTATACTTCTTCCATGAACATAACTCAGTCTTAAGAGCAGTTCAGCTGCTGATCTTCTGTACTCTAGTAAATTATATTATAGCCTCAGGGCTGCCGTAATTAGGGACATTCTTTAATGATTAGTCTTAAGGTAGTTATGCCCAGCAATAACTTCTGTCATCCTTTCTCAGCAGTTTTTACTCAGCCTCTTCTGCTACACACCAGAGGAATAAGCACAGCCAGAGAGGAGTTAGCATGTGTTGTTGCAAATATACTGACTGTTGTGGGAACAGAGCCCAGACATGTCAGCTGAGGAGTGCTCTTCCAGCCCTTTCACATGAGCACTAACCGTATGACCTGCCTTGGCACACAAGCAGACCTTTATGAATAGGGTCACAGGACCAGCTCGATGCTTTCCTCCAGCACTAGATCTGAGTCCGTGGAAATAGTTTCAACTTTTGTTTTACTCCTGCAAACAGATTCTAGAAAATATATATGTAGGGATAAATTAACGGGCTGACTGCACAATTTATCCTTATGCAATCAATAAAGGTTTATGAGGAAAAGGATCCAGACTGATCTGACATCAGCTATGACCGATGGGTCATGGAACTAGCTGGGGTTCCCCCACACGTTCTCCACGCTTTGTCTCCAGCCCCCTATAAACACAGAGTGTCAGAAGCACTTCAGTGACAAACTTTTCTGGCTGGTGAAATGTAGGTGGAACAAAGTACTCGGAATTACTGAGCATTCAAAATGTACTTTCTCACTGAAAAATGCTCGCTATAGTTCATTCAAAACAGGGCTTTATATGTAACTTAGTTTTGTCAAGGTTCTGTGTTTTCTGAAGACACAGAACATAGTATTCCCCCTTCCCACTGCAAAATAACATTGTCACTTCCTTCTAATGTTGATATACATACCTGTACTGCTGACAGTGATCTAGAATGCATAAAAGAAAGGCAAACTTTAAATGCTTCTGTTTTATGGAAACGGGCTGTGCTTCTACACTTAAAAGGTCACTTTTTTTTTTTTTTTTCCCTGTTGCATTGAATAATGCTTTTTTTTTTTTTTTTTTTTTTTTTCCCCAAAGCAAAAATAAACTGGGTCACGGCTCTGCCACGTAAAAGCAGTTTGCACAAGGGACCTGCTTCACGTTGCAATGAATGCTTCAGACGGTGCCTTTTTTTTTTTATATATATATATACTCTGGTCGATGCTTGATCCTCCTTTTAATAAATTAATAAAATTGAAAGTAGATTTCTGCCCACTAAAGAACTGTGCACTCCTAGCTGGGGAGCTGCCCCTTACACACCACGGGGGTCGATGAAACAACTCAAACACTTGCATTGGATTAGAAAGCTTAAGCATTTTTCCCATTACACGGAAGAAACATTGGATTTAAAGAGCCGAGAGTGCTGTGAGAGGCCGGCCCGGCCGCCCCCACCTCACGTCCAGCGCCGCCTCCTGAGGCGAGGGGCAGCGGCCGCCCCCCGGGGCCTGCTCCTCGCCCGCCGCCATGCCGCCCCGGGACGCCGTCTCCTAGCGACCAGAAGGGACGCTGCGATTGGCTGAGGCGGGCTGCCCGCAGGATGTAAGCAGGCGGCTGATTGGGCCAATGTATTGGCGCTCGGTATTTAAAGGGCCAGCAGGCTGCGGGCTGCCTGCTGGTGTTAGGGGAGCAGCGTGGGGGTTGCTCGGGGATTTTTGGGGGGGGGTTCCCTTCTGTTTCAGTGGTGTTTGGGGTTTCCCTTGGTGGCACGGCTCTGCCTGTGCTCTGTCACCTTGTTCCTCTGTTCTGGAGGCCCTGCAGCCCAAGCAGTTCTGGGGGTGAAGCCTCAGAGGCAGCTGGAGAGATGTGGTCCCATATGGAGAGGGGGGGGGTGTATGGCTGCGGTCCTGCTTTTTTTTTTTGGGGGGGGGGGGGGGGGGGGGGGGGGTCAGCGTTGGGATGGGTTGTCCAGGGAGGTGGTGGAGGCACCGCCCCTGGAAAGGGAAAGGTTGGACGTGGTGCTTAGGGACATGAGTTAGTTGGTAGCGTTAGCAGTAGGGGATGGTTGGACCAGATAATTTGGAGGTCTCTTCCAACCTTAACGATTTCCAGGATTTGCACATTCATGGCTTTTGGTACTAGCACTGTAAGAATCCCCGTTAAAAATCGCTCAGTCCCAAAATAGGGTTATAATCAAAGTTTACAATTTATTAAAAGAGTAGAGGTAAGGAAACAGCGCTGGGTGCGTCGGGAGTCTCCACTCCACCTAGACGCACACCAGTTACATCAAGTAGCTGATTTTTATGCTCCTAGGCTGATACATATACATTACTACTTCTAAAAAACAAACAAACAAAAAAAGGGTTATTATAATTGCTCACAGTTTCTTACTGTAGTCTTTATCGGTGTGCTGTAGCAGTGTGCAGCTCCCAGACAGTGCTACTCACTGACAGCACTACTGGCTGCTACAGGAGCATCTGCCCTGCCTCTTATCACTATTCTCTGTGATCCATGCTGCACAAAACCAAAACACGATGAGGAATTTGTTCCCCTGTGGTGAGATCTTGCTGTTCTCAGGCACTGCCTCTGTTGTGTCCCCAAGAGGCTCTTACAGCACCCAGGTCTGTAATGTTACAACTGTACCTTGGATTTGCGTGCCTGTCTCAAAATAAATTTTGATTTTTTTTGACCCAAATATTGCTGAAACTGTCCTAACAGGAGGCTGTCAGCAAAATAAGGAATGTCCTCTGGCACAGTTCTAAGGGTGGGAGGAATTATCTTGTTGGAAAGGATGTCTTACATATGGGTTCTGTTTGCCCAGGGCATGGCAGGCTTGTGCAACAAATTACCACTCCCTTTTACTGTTAAGTTGCTTATTGGTGTTTGATTATGTAATTAATGACTTGACAAAAATTCATGTTGTATTTGAGTGCGTTATGGTGTCAGGTTTGTGGTGACTTTACTGGTGGCCATCTTAGTGTTTGCCAGCAGGAAGGATCTCCCCAGAAAAATACTGGTCTTTGTGACAGGATGCCTGAGCCCTAGCTACAGTAACAAAACCAAACTAAAAGTCAACAGCAGGCAAAACTTCCCCTGTTGTATAAGCATGGATCCCCTGGTGGCTCTCAGAAAGCTCCAGATCTCTATCAGCACTGACAGGTTTGGCAGAGATATCCATGGCCGGGACATGTGCCCACAAGCACACGGCATCCACACCACTTAGAGCTCTGACTTGAAGGCAGGGTGGAAATTATTATTATTATATAAATCATTATTTCCCAGGTAGTCTGGGATTTGGTGCGAAGGGCAGCGCAGCTGCAGGAGACTCCTGAGGAGGAGGAGGAGGGCGTGAGGGCTGCCTGCAACACCCTTGCCCTTCCCACCGCCGCATTTCCCTTCGATTTTTCATTTCCACGGGCGATTGGCGGCCGGAGGTTACAAAGCAGCGCTCAGTCGCTATAAAAAGGGGACGAAGGCAGCGAACTGAGGCAGGGACCGCCCCAGGAGGCAGCCTTTGGTACTCCGTGAGGCGCTCAGCATGGCGGGCGAGCACTCGCGGAGCCTGGGCAAGGGTAAGCGGCGGGCTCGGGAGCCGGGGCTGCGAGCACCGGAGGGGGACCGAGGGGTGGTGTGACGGTGGGGCTGCTTTTCTCCTCTCCTCCTCAGGCAGCACGGCCCCCGGAGCGGTGCCCGAGGGGCTGATCCGGCTGTACAGCATGCGCTTCTGCCCCTTCGCCCAGCGGACTCGCCTCGTCCTCCGAGCCAAGGGCATCAGGTGAGGCTCCCCCCGTCCTGCCTGGGTGTCCTAAAGAGCTCCTGGCTGAACATCCCCGCGGGAACTGAGGGAAAAGGGGGATGGTTTTGATAAAACAAGCGTTTTTTGGTGCGTGTGTGGGTTTGGTGGGGAGGGGGAGGCTGTGCTGGAGTGGGGGGTACTTAACGCTGTGTGGGAGGTCGGCATGAAGTAAAGCCGAAGGAAAACAAGCAAACAAATGCAGAAGTTGTGTTGCTTTTTTCCTAAAAGTTTGCAGTAATAGCACTTAGCCCTGTTCTGAGTAAGTGCAAAGAGAGCCTCGGCCTGTGTTTGTTTATTTTTAGTGTAAGGTGCAGCAAAAACTCAAGGAGATGCGAGTCTTCAGTGTAACTTTATACTGCCACTTAGTGAAACGTGGGAGTAAGTGAATGACATCTTTAACAAAGAAAAAGTACCATCTTATAAAGTATTCTTGTGTTGTAATAAGTTTATAGAAGCCAGAAGTTATGGTGTTTCTTATTTCAAGACAGCCAAGTCATTTACACGTTTCCAAATGCTGAGTAATGCTTCCCTCAGCTCACAGCTTCAGCGTAACGGGGTTCTTCACCTGCTGCTTCCCAGCAAGTCCCAAGCCTGTCCCAAGTTTGATAATCAGCACTGGGCTGGGAGCAAAGCAAGTGTTAAGCCCCCAGTTCTCCTCTGATGGCAGGGCGGTGTGTGTTGGTGGTGTCTGTGTCTCTCACCCTCCCCCAAAATAAAAGTAGATGCATTAAAATGTGCAGGTCAGTCTAATTCTGCCTTTATTTAGTGTCTTTGGACTGATATGGGGGGCTGAGAGGTGTGTTTTAGTGTAGTGGTTTGGAGGGTTTTTATTGCTAAAAAAAATCTAGTAGCCGCCTTCTGGTAACTTTTGATTGTTTTGAAGGTTCAGCAGTGTTTAGCAAGCCTTGTATGGGTTTTCTGGGGTCATACACGAGTGTAATTTATGCTTCGTTAATAGACAAATTTCCTGTATGTTTGTTGGTTTTAATCAATATTTATTTTGCCTTTGCCCTGCATATCTATTCTATGTAAGGTAGAAGAAGGCTTATCACAGGCAGGGAAGACTTGCACTTTTGTGCAAAGTCAGATTAAAGTTCTGGGGCAGCTCTTAATTGTAGTGTGGCTTAAATGCAATTAAGTGCTTCCTTCTCAGAATGTTCCTGAACTTACATGTGGTAAGTGTGCTGTATGCCAAGCTTGACCTTTGTTTTTAGCATGACTGGAAGGCCTGCTGCTCTGTGCTCACAGAAGGTTTGTGTGTCTTATTAACTTAATAAACACATCACTGTAAGTCAGTTCTGGTTTTCTCTGGTGAAGGGAAGTGCTCCCTGGCAGTAGTTCTGAGTGTCAAATGGTTAGTCCTGGAGAGGATCCCAGGGAAGACCAGGGAGAGCAGGAGAATGAGCATTCAGCCTCTCAAGGACTGTAGCTGTTGAGGTTTAATGACTGCATTTCACCATGGTATGGAGTCAACTGCAGTGGGGCTGAACATGCTTGGATTTTGTTTCCTTTACTCTTCTAGCTATGAAGTAATTAACATCAATCTAAAGAACAAACCTGACTGGTTATTTGAGAAGAACCCCTTTGGGGTGGTTCCTATTCTGGAGACCTGCAAAGGCCAGCTTATCTATGAGTCCCCGATCACTTGCGACTATTTGGATGAAGCATTTCCAGGGAAGAAGCTGATGCCTTCAGACCCGTATGAGCGAGCCTTCCAGAAGATGCTCCTGGAACACTTCTCAAAGGTACTGTGTGATCAGGGTAGGGGGTGTTCCTTACCTCACTAGAGCTTCCAAATCTCCAGCTGTATTACTAATGCTGCTTTTATCTCTTGAGGGGTCTTGTGTATAGGAAAGCCAAATAAACGGCATTTAAATTTAACCTGAGACATAGGCAGTGACAGTTACTTTATTTTAATCTGAGCATTGCTTTAGGACACTGTATGACTGTGGAATGTGACGAGTGCCTGACTGAGAGAGCCTACAACCAAGGCCAAGAGCTTGCAGGTGGCCATAGACATGGGACCTGTATAAGCACCCTGGTTTTGGCTCTCAGTATGGGGTGGAGGCGGGCTCTGTGGCTGGCTGCAGATAACTTCTCTGTACCCTAAATGTAGATAGTGCAAGCACGTGCTTTGGAGGATCTAGGAAGTGAAAGAAGTCTTGGATATAAAGCAGTAGAGAAGAGGAAGGAATGCAAGATGCAAAGAAGAAAAGATGTGGACAAAGAAAGGGGGATAAAAGGGCAGGGGAAGAATGTTTCCTATTATTTCTATTCAGAAAGGCCTGTTGTAAAGGAGTTACAGGGAGCAATCTTGCAAGAAACGAATTGTGCTGTGAATGTTGGTTGTGTCAATGACAAGATCTTAGAAAAATGCTTGTATATGAACTTCTAAAAATATAGTTAAGCTTAATTGCTGGGCAACTTTCTGTACTGTATACTCTTAACTGGCAATTACTGTATTAAAAAATGTACAGGTCTCTAGAAGCCTGCATATTTTGGGCTGCATATCTCTTTTTGTAAAAGTACCTTAACTGTTGATAATTAAAGTGCATTTGGTTTTCAAGAGTGTGTACCTGGGAAAAAAAATACTGCTTTGTACCTTGCCACTTTGTTGATAGTACATGCAAGCTAGAAACACGCTCCTCTTCTTGTTCTGTCACTACAGGACTAAAATCCATTAGTATTTTATTTTGTCTTCCTTTAAGCCTTTACCTTTTGTGAAGTATAAAAGATTTTTGTTAATGGACTTTAACTGTTTAAAAACATCTTAACATCTAACTCAGTGTCCTAAGCTCTGAATGACTTGCTTGTATTATTGTAATAGTGATACTAAAAACTTTCTCCTTTCCTTTATACAGATAACACCTCTATTTTTCAAGTGTGCTATGGCTCTCAAAGATGGACAGGATACCACAGCTCAGAAAGCGGAGATTACTGAAAAGTTAGGCAAACTTGAAGAGGTAAGAACGTTTCACAGTAGTGAGCAGGTTGGCAGTTACGTAGTTTCCCCTTACATCCCTCTCCCCATGCTTTGGTATTTGGAGCTAGATCTCTTCCCGTTCGGTTGGTAGCTATAGCAATCAACGGTCTTTCAATTTACTCCCCCCAGCCTAGGATGCATAACAGCACCATTACAGCAAATTCCAAGTAGCTAAACTGATACTCATCTGTATGATGAAATCTTTGTTGGATATGGGGAGATCTCTGAGTTGTAGCTGACCACTTACATCTTTGTTCCTCCTTAAATGTAAGGAGGCCTTGCAGCATGTTATAGCAGCAAAGGCTGAGGAGTTCTGGCTGCTAAGAGTTCATCCTTGTTCTGCCTGCTATCTTCTGGTGGAAGGGGAAAAGTGGGCTGAGGGAGCAGAGTGTAATCTGTCCCTTGCAGAAATCCAGCCATGGGCTGTGTTCTGCTTCAGCCGTGTAGGCAACTGCAGCAGAGCTCCAGAAGTGCCAGGTGACTTTGCTGTATGAGGAGCTTCACAATCCTGCTTCAGTGTCAGCAGTGGTTCTTGGCTAGCCTGAACAACTGTCAGACTTTTCTGCATCACAAACCCATTCCTTCTGTGTTTTTAGCAGCTACAACTAATGCGTGTGTAGCTTAGGTAAGAAGCAATCCTCCCCCAGCGTGTTTTGCTTCCTGTGTGAAGCTTCCAATAGCTTTCTGGTACTTCCCTAATTCTCCTAACAGTCCTGTGCTTTCTGTTTCCTTGCCCACTGAATTGCTGAACTAAAACTGTTTTCAGGGTAGTCTCATCTGATTAGGCTGCTGCTAGAGTACTGCTGCTGCTGATACACTTAGCTTCCCCCAAGAGCTCAAGTATTTCACTTCCCTGAAATACAAATCTATTCAGCCTTAAGGCAAAATTAACCTTCTTCCTGCTTTATTAATGCCGTGAAATACTTGCTGCTCTTTCAGTGTCTCTATTTTACTATACTCTGAAGGATTTTGCAGCAAAAGGTTGGCTAAGGATGGGAAGAAGGGACAAAGCCATGCAAACATTACTCAGCCTTTTGCAAGACAAATCCAAGAGGGAAATGTTTGCAAACATTGCTGTATTTAGTTTGCTGCTGTCCAATAGAGGGAGCTGTGTTCCTGTCTCTGGGACTGTGGAACCTACAGATAACGTAACTGTCAGGTTATTTTCTACCAGACTTCTGGTAATTCAAACAGCATGAGATGTTAAAGGACTGCTCTAAAGCTCATTAGATCATGGGGGCTGAGGGACGCACTGTAAGATCCATTGGAGTTCCATCTTAAAAATGCTGAAGTGCCTGGAAGAAGGGGGACCAAACTCCTAAAAGAAGAGACCAGGATCTGGAAGTTTGTTAAAGCATACTGAGCTTGATGTTTGTTACACTTAGGCTTCTGACATATTTCAAGAACTTCCTGCAAGGGCTCATGCATTCCCTGTGGCTCTGCTTTTTGTGCTGAGCTGTGGGTGTCTTTCTGGTGTATGTAAACGTCATACTTCCTGTTCCTTTGCACCTGGAATCAAATCCAGTTCCACGTGTAATGTCAGAAATGCTGTCCTGGCACCAACTGCACTCAAGTGTTGTGGGAACAGAGTCTTTGCCAAAACAACATTACATTTGGTTGACTTCATTGCTCTAGAAGTGCGTGTGCATTGTTTGACTAGTCTCTGCCATTATTCCTTTTTTTACAGATAACAAATCAGTAACTGATAGATTCTAAGAGCTGAATTCCTTTTTGTTTGCACACAAGTTGCAGATCACTAGTGATTAATGATAATTGGCAATTTTTGAACAAGCACTGGAGAAGAGCTGGACTGACAGTGTATGAAACAGTTAAAACTTGATATCACAACTGTGTTACTGACCAGCTCTGACTCCCCAGATACTGCATGCATAGGAGAAGTGTGCTGTATCTGCGTTATTTCCCATCTGATTCCTTCAGTATGCCTGCATTCCACTATGAGCTGGGCTTTTTGTTACTGTAGGGTCCCGATGTGCTAATTTTGCTTCTGAGGGTAGTTGTCCTCTCTCGCCCCTCACAGATTCTGGCCAAACGCAACACTACGTTTTATGGTGGGGACTCAGTCTCCATGATTGACTACATGATCTGGCCCTGGTTTGAACGCCTAGAAGCATTCGAGCTGACGGAGTGAGTACTTTGCCTGGCTTTTAGCATGCTCTGAAATGCCTCAGCATAAATATTCTTTACATACATGCTGCAGCAGTGGGCCACTTTTAGGGGCTGCTGAAGAGAGTGAGTGCATTGTTACAGCTTTGGGGTGGGGAAAGCATCTTAAACCAGAGGGGAGTTGCTAAGGAATCTTCTGTAAAACTAAAACAAAAGGTTTTAAACAGGCCTTTTGTCAGATTTGTTTTCCTAACAAATAATTTTTGTCAGATCCAGAAGTAGTGATCAAAATGCAGGATTTTCTTTCTGTTCCTACATCGTAGATGAAAATGGCCCTTATTTGAAGGGGGGGAGGTGGGTAGAGGTATGGACACCTAGGTTCAAATTTCTTGGTCTAAGACCTCAAGCTTGGGATCAAATCTTCTGATCCTCTTTGGAAGTTCTGGGCTGATAAAGGAGGCTCATCTTGTTTTGAGGTAGGTAAATCATGTCTTGCCTTGCTGTAGGTCATCTGTCCCTGTTGGAATGGATTTTTTTATACATAAATGTCTTGGTCTGGTACTTCCTTAAACAGCTCCAGTTACCATGGTATTGGGTTAACATAAGGAAATGGTGTCAAAGGAGAACTGATTTATAGCTGGTTTAGCACAGGGCTGAAGAGTCAGCTTGTATGAGGATGTGGGTGATGAAATGAGAAGATGAATGCTGTGGTTTAACCTGGCAGACAGCTAAACACCACACAGCTGTTTGCTCACTCATCCCCTCTTACAGTGGGATGGCAGAGAAAAATGAAAAGTGCAAGAATTCATGGGCTGAGATCAGAACTGTTTAATGAGAGAAGGGGGAGGGAAAAAAAAGAAAGAACAGCAAAAAAGTAACAAGGAACATACAATACAATTGCTAACCACCTGCTGACCAGTGTGCAGCCACTCCCTGAGCAGCAGCAGCCCCCCTGGCCAGCTCCCCCCAGTTTTATTGCTGAGCATGATGCCATAAGGTACGGGGCATCCCTTTGGCCAGTCTGGGCCAGCTGTCCTGGCTGTGTCCCCTTCCAGCTCCTGGCACACCCCCAGCCTCCTCGCTGGCAGGGTGGTAATGAGAAGTTATAAAATCTTTGACTTAGTTGTTGCTGAGCAGTGTTTACAGTAAAACATTGGTGTGTTATCAACGTTATTGTCATCCTCAATCCAAAACACAGCACCATACCAGCTACTAGGAAGAAAATTAACTCTATCCCAGCCCAAACTAGGACAAGGAGTGTGGTACAGTTAGAGGCACCCTGTTGCCTAAAGTATTCATGAAGAATGAGGAAGATGCAGGGAATCCAGCATGAATTGAAACTTCTGGCACTGTAAAATGAGGACTTCACCGGTGGACCTCTGACGTGCTTTGTCTTCTGCGTGACCCTTGATGGGAAGGGGAAATATTACAAACAATACAGAACTGTGGGCCTAGAAATATTGAGGTACTTGAGTGATTGAAGAGCTCAGCCACTGTATGTTAAGAAAAGATGCTTCCTGGGTAAAGGTTGGGAGCTATCTAGACAAGTTATACTTTAACTAACCTTGGGATTTGGAAACTGGAATGCGAAGTACGCTAGGTAGTGTGCCAGAAGAGAAGGAAAAGAACTGTGGATGCTGTTAAACTTTCAATTTGCCACACAGTTTTTCTCAAGGGTGTGTGAGAGTGGATCTGTGGATTTTGTTAGTTAGTTGAATGCTCAGTTTCCTCATCAAATCCTCAGTTTCCTCAGTAGACGGTCTGCATTTTGAGCTGCTGGGTTGCAGGCTAGTAGAAGCTTACTTTGGTTTGTGACAGAAGGGATTTGTGAGCTGTGGAGAAGGACTCAACCGCTGCACACAATCTGTTGAAGAATCACTACTAACAAAGCGTTCCAGAGGGAGGCAGTGGTGCACAAGCCTCTACTTTCAACTCGGAGCAGATGAGAAATGAGTAAAGTCTCTTTTGTAGCAGGAATAACGCAAGCAGAAACATGCTGATGTCTTGCACAATAAGTGCTCTTTGTTTGTTTCTTTAGCTCAGCTCTGCAGAGCGCACACCCTCTGTAAGAACTCTTACTTTCCAGATGCCAGTCTCTCTCCTACCATTTGATATGTATTAATGTCACCCACTCTGAGCCAAATGGTACACTGGGAGGGATAAAGCAAAACAAGCAGTTAAACAGAACCTCTAAAGCTGTTTAGCTTCCTTGATGCCCTCCTGATGTCCCGCTGGCGTTATTCAGACTCTTTCCTTTTCCCGTAGCTCCTTGAGCCATGCTCCAAAGCTCCAGCGCTGGATGGAGGCCATGAAGCAGGACCCTGCTGTCCAGGCTACGATGACTGACACGCAGACATTCAAAAACTTCCTCCAGCTCTATCTGAAGAACAGCCCGGAGGCGTGCGATTATGGGCTCTGAGGTGTCACTGGGCACGTGCCTGCTGAAGTGTCAGTGCTTCTTTTCAGTGTGTGCTCTGAGGATCTGGTGTAATGTGGTGCGGGCTCTTCTCTTTACTAATGGGGGGATCAATCTGTGCTGAAAAGATCGAGATGGCTGTGAACTCTCCTCCTTACTGTTCAGGAGAGGATGCGCTGGCTTTAGGCAGGAGGCAGGACGTCATTGCTGACCGTGGGTATTGATTGCATCAAGGAAAGTGGTGCCTTTACTCAGGGTGACCGTCTGTCATCTCAGGCCTCTCTGCAAGCATTGCTGTCAGTCAGTCCCCGAACTGACCTACTACTGGCTTTAAAAATTGTAATACTGATGTCTTGAAAATAAAAGCAAAAGATGTTTTCTTTAAGCACGGTTATTTTTTTTTCTTCTTTATAGGCATCTCTTAGTCACTGGACTGGTTGCATGGAGGGGAGTGAGGCACTGTCAAAGATAAACAATAATGTGGAAATAGCTTTGCACTTGGGCGCCTTTTGAAACTGTCTTAGGTTCTAATAGAGCAGAAAAAGCACTTTGAGCGTGGAGACAAAATTATTTGAATAAAAACTAGTCAGAGGAAAGAAATCTTTCACTCTTCCCCCACCAACATAAGTGACTAAAAGAACTATGACCCACTCTGATGTAGCTCAGCTGTCCGTGTCTTTCTCTAAAGACCACTAACGACCCAATCTGGCCAGAATTCAAGGAAATACGCATGCATTAAGAATAAGGCAGAGCAGTTTACTCAGGTTCAAGGACAGGGCTGCCGTTCCAGTGGTGCTGAGGCAGTTATGAGATGAATGGAACTGTTCCTTGCTATTTCTCTCATTGCAGTGAGGGAAGGTAGCACAGCGGAAGGTGGTGATTCACGGTTTTCATGGAAGCTGAGGCTCTAAGTGCCTTGGAGCTTTTCTGGAGAAAAATAGAACTTTCCTCTGTTTCAGCATCTACTGCCCCAACGCAGGAACTCTGAGGAGGTGCATGCTTGTGTAGCTTCAACTTCAAGCAGGAATGATGGATTTGGTGAATAAAATGAGTTAGCAGGAGCTCCTCTGATAAACATGCTTCCTACCAGCTTACAGAGCCTGGCAATCTGTGAGCTTGCAGCTATTGGAGGGGATTGTTTATGCTCTTACTAGTTTTAATTCAAACTATGCAGGTTTTGCACTCATGTTTGTGACTTTTAAACACATCTGGCACTACTTAGAGAAAAACTAATTACTCTGCTGTTTCCTTCCAGAATGCTGATGTTCTTTTAAAAGTTTTGCAGTTCAGATCTGATGTTGTGTATGATTACTAGATTGTGATTAGAGAACCCAGAGGAATCTTACAGCTGCAAGGTGTCAGAACTCAGATCTAGGCTGCTTCAGTACATGAAAGAAGGGTTTGAACTTGTGCCACAAGCCTTGAAATGGTGTTAGTGAGATGTCAGCAGCAAAATTCCGAGAATGACTAACTGTAGAGCGTTTTGGTTTTATTAGGTGCTCTGGTTGTTAAAGCTATTAGTAAAGTGGGCTGGAAATTGGCTTCCATAAGCATGCTGGGAATACATTGCAGTTTGCTCCACTGTATTACTGGGAGATAGTGGGAGATGTGACTTATGGAAGGTCCAACAACGGGTTAAGAACAGAGACTGGCATCCAAAAATTCAAGTGCCAGAGTCCAGACCACAGTAACCAGGAGACTGTACTGTGTGAACAGAAAAGTTGTGCTCTCCCCATCTTTGTTTAGTGGCTCTAGAGTGTACCATTATAAATATGCTGCTTCAGCAAGAAAGGGTAAAATGAAATATTCTGCTGTATAATTTACTATTAAATATCAGTGCTCTAAATCCTCGGGCAGACAGCTGGGGTCCTGAACCCATTACAGCACACCAAGACAGACCTCAGGCAAAGTGTTTTTGATGTGGTAATGAATATGCAACACTTGGGCTCAGCCTTAAAAGGAAAGGAGAAGTTAATGTGGAGTGGATGGGCTCTCTCCCTTCCCCGTGGATGGGTGTAAAGGATACAACATATTAGTTCAAAGAGGCCAAGAAGAAAATGCATACTCCCAGTTCTGGTGAACAGAGGAAGAAGATGAAGTCAATAAACAAGGATCAAGCGGATTAGTAGCTCTGCCCTTTAATCAGATCTCCCCTTAAAATCTTCTGTGGATCAGACTGTATGGAATGGGATGTATGTGCCCACGTTCTGCTCCACGGTTTGCCTTTGAAGGTGGTTGTTGATGCTTTTCTTTTCCAAAACCACGGTGATTTTTTTTCGTCATTCCCCATTGTTGTGCCACCAAATGTGTACAGCACTAGTTAAAAAAAAAAAAAAAAAAGTTCAGGACCAGGCAAAAAAGGACAGAAAAAGGAAGAGAAAAGTAAATCTCAACTTCTTGCCATGCTTCATGTGAGAGCTGTCTGTCATGCTCATCAGGAGTGCCTGGCTGTGTGTGAGGGCGTGTGTTAAGCATGTGTTGGCACACTGGTATGTCTCCTGGGCCAGCTCTCCCCAGTTTTCCACTGTCGTGGCATCTGTAACATTCCTCTGTGGTGTTAAGATTTGAGAACTGGCTGTTTCTTACCCTCTCTCTCTCCTTTCTCTGTTAGTAGCCTGATTATTTCACCACTCTGTTCCTTGGACATTTGTTTCACTTGGGAAGGGTTGATGAAAATGCAGTCTCTTTGTGCTCATGACAACAGGTGTCACTTTACTAGACTATCCCCAATTTCTGTAATATAGTGGAAGCAGTCACCTCTACATGCCTGTCTAAAGCCAACAGAGGCAGTTTTTTTGTTATTTAGCTGAGTAAATCATAAATGCCATGTGATGTTGTTAGGATTTTTCCCTCCTAGAGCAAATTTTGCTGATTTGCCAAGATGATAAAATGCAGCAGTGAGGTTCAGCTGTGTCTGGGGTGGAATGTGCACGTTGTTTAGCAGTGTGCAGTAATGCTCTATTTTGAGCCTAGGAGGATGCTTAATGCAGCTTGCAGTAAGGGGCTGATGTATGGAACCTTTTCTGTGCTGATCACAGCCATCTGAGCCCAGGACATGGTCTGAGGCAGCACGTGCCACAGGTTTGTGCCTTAGAAGCACCAGTCTTGGCAAAGCTGGTGGAAAAAGCCTTCTCTCGAGGGGAAATGGAGCTGACAAGGGGGCACCAAACAGCCTCAAGCTACATAGGGAGGAGACAGTTTCCTGTAAACTGCAAGCCATGTGCGTGAGTCACCTACGTGGTCACGCAGCAAAGGCGTAGGAAGCTGGGAATAAAGGATTAAAAAGTTACCTACTTGAGACCACCTGAAGAACCAATGGAAACCAGCAGTGAGAGATTATGGCTTAACGCTGTTCTTCATGCAGCTTTCTATGTTTCTCTTTTCCCAAAGGATGCCTTTGTGCATTTTCTCCTGCCACTTCGTTATCAGAAGGCAGCTCTCAACGGGAACACGCACTGGGCCAATCCCCAAGTTGGAGTGTGTCAGGTTTTTCCTCTACACTCATCACAGCCTTTTTCCATGTCTGTTTAAGCTTGGAAGTAGAGGTTATCTCCGCTCACAGTAGCTAAAGCAGGATTAGTCAACCCGTTCTCCTTGTGGGAAGGCAACTCAGATTATATAGCCCATGCCTTCAAACCCAGGAGGTGCCTCTCAGTTCCTTTTTGTACACTTTATGGACCTTGGCTGTGTTGTGCTTGTGTGTCCATGCTCTGGGTCAAATTTTTCACCTTCAGAGCTGAGTCAGGTGTGGCTCTGGCAGGAGACAGCGTGGGTAGAAACCTGTGTGTGGACAAGCCTTGCTTTTCTCTAGCTTTGCCTACAGGAGCTTTGTGTCACGGAGGTGATAAAATAACCCACCCACAGCCCTGGAGGTGAGCTGCTCCATCAGGAGCACGGTGCTGACAGTGCAGAACCTCTGCCCATGGGAGCGCCTGTGTGGTGGCAGCCAGGCAGAGCTGCTGTGCATCACTTGCTGTGCATCACTTGTGCTCACAGGCACAAGAACCATCCCGGGGCTGCCCTGTCCTGCCCGGCCCTGCCTGGTGCGAGCTGGCAGGGAGGAGACCTGGAAGGTTTTAGCACGCAAAGTGCCATCCTGAGGACTGGGGAAATCCCTCTCTGCTGTCTGGTTCCTAGCACAGGACTAGGCAGTACTGAAGGGCAGGAGCAAGGTAATGGGTTTCTGCCTTGATGGCCCTGGGGATGAGGCAGGCTGGTACCGGTTCTGCTTCACTCTGCCTGCTGGCCCATTGGGGTTTTAATCTTTATTCTGTGCACAATTTTTAAAACCAGTGTCAATTTGACATTTTCACAAGCTCCTAAGTGCCTAAACAGCAAGGGCCATATTTAAATGTTTCACCTCTGCATTTTCTACATTTCTGCCTCAAAGCAGATCAGTAAAGCTGTGACACCCACTTTCAAGACAGAAATCGCTGATCATTTTTTCTCTAACACTTTGGCCACACTCTAGTTTCAGCCAGATTCATAGTCGGTGTCTTACTAAAGGCAGCACCTCTGCAAACTGACTGGTAAAGAGGATTCCTCTAGCTGAGCTGGAAATTCAGGAGCTTTTCGGTTCAACCAGTAAGGTCAGCGTCTACCACCAATATTCATGGCTTCCTCGTTCACATTACATCTTACTCTGGAACAACTTCTACCAGGGAGTCTTGTTATCAGGCTTAATGTGCTAGGATTGCACCAGGCATATTCCAGCTCCATCCTTCTGCTGCCTTAGAAACCTTTCTTGGGAAGCTAGAAATAAAACAGACTATGCTTCTTTAGATTTTGTACAAGACTTTCTTTATTATAAATAAAGCTGCATGAGAAAATCTATACAAATTCAACAGTGTCCTGCTATAAAAGCAGCAGTTTGAGTACAGCATCATGAATCAAGGAAGAGCTGAGTTTGGAGGGTTTTGATGTTATTCCCCATTGCAGTTCACTGCCAAGGTAGCTCTTCGTATTACAGTTTTACTACTGAACTAACATATTACCCCCCAGAAAAAAAAAAATCCTAAAAAAAAAGACAGGTAATAAATAAAGCGATTTATGACATAAAATCCTATGAGAAGAACTAACCCCTCAGTGACCAGCAGCTAAGCTGTTAAAGGTGAATTCTTATTTCTTCACCACTGAGAAAATGTTGCAAAGGCTTGGCATTAAAAAAGTATGGTGAATAAACACCAAATCCTGCTGCTTGGATGATAGATAAGGTTTGGTTTGTGGTTGGCACAAAGTGAGGAGTGAACTCCCAGCAGCTCCCCGTAGAAGACGTTTAGCTCCTGAACAGCAATAATAACTTAGACCGAGGCATTTCCTAAAGGTGAATAGTTCCTGAGGCTATGTCGCAGATCAGTGGGTGTTATCACCACCACTAATTCCATGGCTTTGAGAAAACCTGTAATAAAGTATTAAAACCACAAGTTGAGGGCGGAGGGAGTGGCTGGAAAGCAGCAGAAGGCACTGGGAGTTCAGCTGGGTAATTCTGGTTAGCAAATAACAAGAGCAGCACCAAAAGGGGGCTGGGACGGGCAGTTTACCTTTCCTTAGGATCTCCGTAGGCATTACCAGGGATGTGCATTTGTTACCCGTGTCAAGCTGCTTCCCATGGATGCCCAGCAAGGTGTCAATCAGGGCAGCACTAAACATGGGGGCACTAAGAAGTCTTTGGACATTTTTAGCAGCAGACAGCTGATGAAGCTGTCTTGCCTTACAAACCTGTCTAATGAGATGTGAGCGTGGCCTTTTACTGAGAGGGGCAGTACCTGGTGGGCAGATTTATCACAGGAGAGGCAAGCCAGGGAGAAAAGAGGAGAGAAAATAGCAGAGCGTGATGTTCTTCACGTGGCAGCTCTCAGCCACAGCAGTGATGGCTTATAAAGGAGTCCCGTGTCCTGAGGCACAGCTGATCAACGCTTCAGCCCCTGGACAGGCAACAGTGGGTTTGCTCCTAGCCTGAACGCACAGACCAAATCTTGTAAAAGGTGCTCGGGGTGAAAGGAGCACATGGCATTCATGTAGGCAAATTATGCCGAGCAATTTGCTTTCAGGGAAGGCAAATCCATAAATACCTTGGCTCGGCTCCGGCTTGGGTTCAGCTAAACCCCATGGGAACACGTTGGGGTGAGTCTGGGTTTAAAAGCAAATGTGCACACAAATAGAGAAAATAAAGAACAAAAGATTCGACGCACTTATCAGTGTAGGTTCCCTTTGAGCCTAAGCAGCAGTGCACTGAGGTGTGTAAAGGCAAGTTTAGGCCTGTGTACATGACTGTAGGACTGGTGTTACGCAGCTTTGCTCTGCCATTTTAAGAGAGAAGTTAGATTATTCTGTTAAACAGCCTTTTCTTCTCATCCTCCCTCTGCTCGACCTTATAACAAAGTTATTTTTCAACCCTGTGTGTCATTTCCTGAGAGACGGGGGTCACAAATTTGTTTCTGTTCTTTGGACAGGCTAAATTTAGATGCCTGACAGGAAGCAGCAGAGAATTTTTCATTTCTCTCCGGTTGGGCTAGGAACACATTTAGAAGCAGCTCAGACCACAACTGCTCTGGTACGACCTGCCTGCAGGCAGCCCATGCAGACCGTCAACCTGAGCAGGAAGAAACAGCAAATTGCTTGGGTTTGCAAACAACTGCCGCAGCTTCCAACGTAGCCTCCAGTGTTCAGCCACCCTCCCTGCACCTCTGCCTGTCGCTACCTGTTCGTTGTGTCCCCTGCGAGTGCTCCTGCACTCTTTCCCACTAGGGAAGGCTTGCTTGGTTATGCTGATGAAAGCCAGGGGCTTACAGCTCGTTAGCGTTAGCAATTAGTCCTGTCCTGATGCTCTGCCAGCCCTGGCAGTCTCCCAAGCACAGATGAGCCAAGACTGTCCTAATGGCAGTAGCTACCAGCCTCTTCTCTCCCATTTTGATTCCTGCCCCTTGTTTTCTGCTCAGACTTATTACTTAAGCACCCCGCAGCTGCGATGGTAAAAGCCAAGGGGAAAGCAATTAGAGCAAAGAGCTCCCTGTCCCCACCACTGGGGAACCAGGAGTGGAAACGGTGCAGAAAACATCCCTCAGTGGTGCAGGGACAGACGTGAGCAGACATCAAGGAGGTGGTGAAATGGTTCGTACAAGGACAAGGCAGGAGAGGCCGTGTCTTTGGGGAGTTTAGCAGCAGACTGGATAAGGAGCCGTGTGCCAGACCCTATGAGGTTCAGTCTTCTGTCTGCTGCATGGGATAGACGGGATTGACGAAGAGGAATGCCATCAGAAAAAAGATGGTTTGCTAGCTGCAGTTCCCAAGAGTAAACCCCATCAAAGCAGCAGTCTTCAGAAGGATCGAGGAAGCCCTGTAAGGAGTCAACCAGCTAGCTTCTACCTGGCACGGAAGGGATAAGGAGACACATGTAAGCAGCTGCAGAGATTGCACTGCCAATCTCTGCTGTGTGTGCACCTCCTGCATCCCTCCTCCTAATTTGGGGCCATCCTGCACTCAGTAAAACCATGCTGGGAGAGCTGCACTCCCATTTGGAGGGTGATCGTTTACTCCTGGTACCAAACTCCTGACATTGGGCTCATTACAGGGTAATTTTGAGGAGTTTCCTCTTTAATAAAAGCAAAACCTGCAGCAGTCGTTTGTCTCTTTGCTGGTTCTCAGACTTGCTGCCTGGAGATAAGGAAAGCAAACAAATAAACCAAAAAGCCAGAACCCAGTAACAGCATTTCTCTCTTATCTAATGTAAAAAAGGTTCCTGGTCGTTTATCTGTGGAAAATGGCTAAGAATAAAACCTGCTAGCTGTGTTACCACGAAGAAAATGGAAGACACAAATGAAATGGTCTCAAGACACAGGTCCTGCTGCTTGCTCTGCTACATTCTCCCCGCTGAGAAAACACGTCGTGTCCAGGAGTGTTTCTGATGGACAGGATGAGCCACTTAAAATAGTGCTGCAAGCCCTATCAAAATGCCTTTTTAAAAAACAGCAGTTCCCCTTCAATTAAGGAGCAGTGCTGGATTTAGAGATTTCTGCGTGCAATCAGGATTGTGTGTGACCTCAGCAGTGATGCCTCCTTCTCCCACTGGCACTGAGTCTCACTTCCCATCATCACAGAGCTCCTGCTGCCTGCAAGCAGCCAGGCTCCTGCAGCCCCAGGATCCCGTCTTTGACTCCTCCACCCTTTTCTTATCTTCCCCTTCCAAAGGAAATGAAGTATTTGGCCGCCACCACCATTGCATTGCAGGCATCTGAATAAATTAATTACTCAGAGTTGTTGCTCATCACCACCGTAGTGTGACAGAGGCACAATATAAAAATACATCCTTAGCTGCGTAAAACCCAGCCAGCACACCAGTGGAGCACAAACTTACTTTTCTACCGCGCCTTCCAGTTTCTCCCTATTCTCCCCCCATCCCTCCTCCCTTCCTGCAGACACCACGACCAGGACAGGCTCAGCTGCAGCCAAGAAGCTGCGCTGGCAAGGTCGGTTGTCTCCAGGAGGCTTTGAAAAGCTGCCCTCTGGACGTGTGCTTAGAGGACCAAGTGTTTTTCCTGCTGGCTTTGGTTAAATGGACTCCTTATGGATCCCATTGGTGTGTGCAAGGGGAATGTGCACCGTGTACTCGTTGATCAGTGCAGACGTGTTCCTGAGCATCTCGTGGAACGTGTCAACTGTCTTTCTGTAAACCTCCCTGTGCAGCACGAAGGGACGGAAGAGGTTGAGAGGCTCGGCTCTCTGGAATGTGATGGGGAAGCCCAGCTCCGCCGGTACCTTCCCGTTGCCAATGAAGAAGTGGTAGAGCTTCTTTTCGTGCAAACATTTCTCCAGGAATTTCAGCATGTCCTGGAGCCGGGCCTCCAGCTTCTCCGGGGCCCAGTCCTGACCGGGACGCGCCTGCAGCAGATGCAGCAGCACTGTCTTCAGGTGGTAGTTGGTGAGCCCGCTCGGGCCCGTGAGGCTGCACTGCTTCCCGTGCAGGAAGGAGAGGATCTGGAGGCAGCTGATGTGGCAGGCACCGGCCGGCAGCGTTTTGGAGATGAGCTGGATGAACCTCCTCTCGTACACCGCGAAGGTGAGGAACCAGCGAGTGCTGGAGGGGAGCTCTGCTGCCAGCTCGTTGCGAGGGAAATGGGAGATGAAGTAAACGTCCGAGTTCTCGTACTGCACCACAGGAGTGAGGTTGAAGGCGACAGATTTCCCTGACCTGAATTTTATCTTCAGGGCTCCCGGGGAGTCCAAGAGGCTAAAAGACAGGTCGAATTCATACTTGTGGGAGATTTTGTTCCAGGCCTTGGTGACTGCGATCTGGAACCACTTCATGACTTGGTCAGCATCAAGATACTGAGTATTCTTGAAGCACAGGAGGTCTTCCATCTCGCTGCTGGGCCTGGAGGTATTGCCTTGGCTGTGGAGAAGGCACAGCATATCTTCCCCTAGTTTAGTCTTGTCGCAGATGCAACCCGCCACGTCCTCATCTGCCCTGCATACCTTGATAGTGCCGTAACCTTGTTCATCGGGAGGAAAATTGTCCCCGGAGCACCAGATCTGGGAGCGGAAGCAATACGGCTCTGGGGGCGCGAAAGGCACTATCAGGTCGCAGACAAAAGGTTTCCGCACCCTCCAGTTCTCGTACATGCTCCCCACACCCATGCAGTCCTCCACTTCCATGTCAGCGTCCCGGTTGCAGACGCTCCTCAAGGCCTCCAGCAGGTCGTCTGCAAAGCCCTCCACCATCTCCCGCATCCTGGCCATGTCGCCGGTGGTGCCCAGGATTCGCTTCTCGTAGAAGCTGGCCAAGGTGGCCTTGTCGGGGAAGGCCACCCCCTTAAATGCCTTCCCCAGGACAGCCATGTCATCCTCTTCTGCTCCTGTGTCCTGCCAGTTCCCCTCCTGGAAATCCTGCCTCCAGAGCTCGATCAGCAGGAAGATGACCATGGAAAGAGCTGTCCACATGTCCCACGGGACCTTTTCCTCTTTGATTTCCTCCACTACCTTCGCAGCCTTCTCCAGAGCCTGCTGTGCAGCTTCCTGGTCTGCGATTTCCTGCTCCAAGCGCAGCTTCTGCAGCCGAAGGCTCTCCTCCCGCTCCTTCATCTTCTGGATGATTTCTTCCGTGTTCTCGGGGACAGTGCCATTCTCTTTAGGGAAGAGGAACGGGTGGTTGATGATCGCCGTAATCACCACTAGGCACACTCGGAAGATTCCCACGGGCATGGCAGTTCCTTCCCTGAAAGAGAAAGAAAGGCAGTGACACATGATTTAGAGCGTATTCCCTTAAGAAGAAAAAATAAAACAATTCCCGCTTGAATAAAAGCTTTGGCATATTTTCTAACCCTGAAAAAGCTGCTTGAGTTCCTAAGCCAATGCCTGTTCCTACAAGTTACCAACTAAGCTTCCCAAGGAGACTTTATAAAACTTTATTGGTGGCTGGTGAGGATGGAAGGATCTTTCTCATTGAATAAGCTTCGAAGGACACAACTGTGACAGCATTTGCTACCCTCATCCCACCACAGCTCTGCGGGGCAGCGAGAGAGGGCACGTCCTTCTCCCCTCCTTCAAAGCTCACAGGACAGAAAGGAAGAGAAACAGGTGGGACCTCCCCTGACAAAAAAAGAGAAGGCTGGAGATGAGCACCACTTACCCCAGCACAAGGCTGGAGGTGCAGTAAGGCAGATGTAGCAGTGGCAGAGGCAGGGCTGTCCTGGCCGCAGGCAGCTTGGATCAGAGCACTGTGCAGCGCAGGCAGCCCCCATGGCACCTGGGTTCCTCCAGGGCTTGCACAAAAAACATTCACACGGTGCTCAGCACAATGCTGAGTGCCCCTCCCTGCGTAACATTCGCTAACAATCCTTTTTTTAGAGCCCATGCACAGATGCTCGCCCTTACACACTGCTCTGGAGATGGTTTGCTGGCCTTTCTTGTGCCTTCTGCACTCACATTAACTCGTTAATTCATCGAGCAATGGATTAAAGCAGAATTAATGCCCAAAGCTGGGCGTTGCAGTTATTCTGTGAGCTCCGTGCCTGGCCACACTTTAAAACTAACCTGGGCTCACTCCCCATTGCCAAGGGCTTTTATCAGCTTGCCGGGGCAGGGCAGGAAGCGCTGGTGATTTCCGCTGCTTCGTGCTGTGCTCCTTCAGGCTGCGGGCGCTTTCCAAGCTTCAAAATAACATGGCCAGAGGCCAGGGGTGTCCTGCTGCAGTCCTGACTGGGACAACATCGCTCCTGTGCCCTGCTGGGCCCTGAAAGAAGCCTTAGGACCTTCTTGCACCCTTCAGGAGTCTTCCATGCCTCAAGGCCTGTGGCTGTCCTGCTTCCAGAGGCTGCCTGCCCCAAGGCTCTGCCAGCAGACAGCGGCAGCCCAGAAATCCCCAGGCTCAGCTGAATTCATTCTCATTTGCACTGGCAGTCCAGGATATCCCCCCTGGTTTAGCAGGAGTAGGGTAGGGAGCGCGTACGCCTCCTTTTCCCCCAGCCAGCTGCCATCGAGCTCTGGAAGAGGGTCAGGATGGAAACTGGAAGTAAGAACATCTCCAGGTAGCGTGGATTTGCAAGAGGCACGTCTGTTTTCAGCCTTAACAGAGGAAGCTCAGGTCAAAACTGCCCTTTCACTGCTGTAGCTATTCCCAGCAGAAGATGAATGCACACACGAAGCCCTGGAGGTCGGGGATGCTCAGTGAGCAAGGTCAGCTGCAAGGGTGGCAGGGGCAGAGCGTTCCCACATCTCATCACAGCCAGCTTTCCTGGCCAACATGGAAAGACCGAATAATACAGGTGAAACCAGTAGCACTGCCTGCTGGGGCGGCCCGTAACAAAGGCTGCTCTCTTCACTCGCTTTCAACTTCAGCCCAAGCCATTTAAGCCTGATAAAAATATTTATGCTTGCGCCGGCTGAGACAGCTTTGGTGTGGGGAGGAGGGAGGGAGCCCAAATGCTTCCCAGCTGGAGACTACCAAAAAGAAACACTATTGTTTCATCTACACATCATCACATGTAGTGACGTTTCAGTCTTAAAATATATATATATATGTATGTATTCAGGAGGTTTTAAGCAGCAAATTCCCAAAGCAATCTTCAGCCTTTTCTAGCCCTGCCAGTTTGTTGTTTTTTTTTTTCCATTCAAAGCACGGACAATGCCCAGACGTGGCAATAAGCTTTCATCTCGCCCTCCTGTGTGCAAGGTGGAGAACGAAGCAGTGCGGGCAGGAGGAATGCCGGGGTGAGCAGCACATGGCCCCGCCAGCCTGATGAAGACGGCTGTGCCAAGCTCGGTGCCAGCTCACCGCCGAGCAGCGGTGGGTGCTGGCTGTTCAAACCTGCCTCCACACCAGAGGAATTGGTTTCCTCCTGGGCTTTTCTGTGGCATTCACTGCTTCAGTGGCTGGGCACTTTGCAGATGTTATGGTTACGATGGCTCCGAACAGGCCTGAGAACTGAGGGGGTAGGCACCGTCCCCGCTCCAGCTCGGGGAGATACAAGCAGCTGATAGCCCTGTTGCCTGATTAGAAACAACCATCAGTGGCATCCTCCAGCAGGCTGTACGTTCAAAGGCTTCCCCAGGAGCACCTGCAGCCCTCCGTGCTTGGTTCCCAGGCAAATTACACCCATCCTTTCAAGCCTGAAGTAGCCTCTCCTGAAACTGCAGCCTCCATGTGCCCTGAGCCCGATAACCCTCCACCTTCTCCGAGGACACAGGAGAATATTTTCCTTTCATTAATCGCCCTTCTCCCTCCCCAGGAGATTCTCATACCGCTCGATTTCTCCTCCTTCCCCCCCGCCTCTTCTATTCTGAGCCATGGGAAGCAAAGCCCGCTCTGGCTGGTGTTCAGCAGTAACCCAGGCAGGAGCGAGCTGAAGCTCTGATTCTTAAATTAGAAAAACCCAAGTGAAGGGACTGACTGTGGTCCAGTCGTGCACTGAAATACACCGAGACGTCATTAAGGACACGCTTGATTACTTCCTGCGATTCGGCTGACACAAAAGGCGGCCCATAGGTGACTGCCACAGTGTGCTTCACTTCGGTAGGCTGCAAGAAAAGCGGGGATTTGAAGAGATGATAGTAACTGCAGCTGGTTGGGAGCGTTTTTCATTGAAAGCTGCCAAGTTTTCAAAAGCAGAGCTTTCAGGGGAACAAATATAATGTTTGAGAAGGTCCCTGAGGTCTGTAAAGGACTCTGCAGCCTGTTGTACTAGAGAGATGGATCGTCCAGAGCAGCCACTGACCTGCACTTGGGCTTTTTTGCTGGGAAGACGCAAATCCCAAACTTAATTAGTGCACTTAATTAGTCAACCTCACACCACTGACACTGCTGGTTTTCTATGATCTCCTCATCGCTGCTCACAGAGCAATCAAAAGGCCTTTGCTGGCTCAGGGTGGAGAATGAGGGTGGTTTTCCTTTGAGTTTATGTATAAAGCTTCAGAAATGGATGTGCTGGATAGATGCTCATGGAAAAGGACAAGGGTACTACTAGAGGGGGCAACACACTGGTAAAAGTATCAGTGGGGTCTCTGCCATTAGCTGCTGGACGTTTGCTCAGATTTTGCCTGTTTTACACTAAGAACAAGAAAAAAGATTTTAATTTTACATGCACACACTCAACAACAGAGCACACATCTCTACCCTTGTGGTCTGATCACTTACTCGGGATGACAAGAACTTCTGTTGAAGGCTCTCCTCCGAATTCAGGAGGGGCTGGCAGTAATTGAAGTTTTGGTCTCCTTCCCAGCCCCTGAAGCTGCTGCCCTCATCACTTGGCTGCCTCCAGGTCAATACTCTGCTCGCCTGTTTGGACCTGGGCTTCCACAGGAATCGAGGAATTGGCATTGGCAAGACTTCAGTCAAACCTGTCTGGTTCTTGAGACTATTTTTACTAAAGAAGCACTTTCTGGGGTGGGCAGGGTCCGAGTACTATTTTGGTGAAGAATTTCAGCCCAGGATCGAGTGAGGTTTCCTCCCAGGGCCAGAACTGGGAGGCTGTGGGTTACCCGGTGTCGCGGCAGGATGGATGCTGCCAGCAGAGGAGAAACTGCACCCAAGAGGAGAAACTGCACCGCGTCTCCAGACAGGAGTTTCCAGGTTCACAGGAGTCAGCCAGGTGGGGCTGCCGAGGCGCTGGACCCTGGGGGAGGCTGCAGGGGCAAACATGGCTGGGCAAACACACACAGCCCACGTACTGGGACAAGCCCCAGGGTGACAGAGGGTTTATTGCACCAGTCTGCTCTTCCCACCCGCAGCATACGTGTTAGGATGTATGACCACGTCTGGTTTCCACCCGGGGATGTCTCCTGGCACAGACAGCAAGAGCCCAGGGGCTCAGATGAGGATCCTCAGCTGGTTTCCACCGCCCAGACCCCACTGTGGCAATGAGAAAACGTCCCCAGATGTGCTCAGAGTATCCTGCACTTCCTACTCAGGCCACGTGCCCGCTGGCCTTTGTTTTGCTGTCCGAGAACACGTCAGCCCTTCGCACCACCCGTGAACATCCCGTGCCAGCGGGGTCGGTCGCCCAGCCCCAGTCGGACATCCTGCCCAACAGTGGGCTCTCGGAAGCCGTACCTTCCTCCCGGGACAGCAGGTCAGCTATTTCCAAGGAAATGCTGATGCTCATCCTGTGTACGGGGCCGGGGAGCCCTCCCTTCCCACCGGCCGGTAGACTCGGCTGGACAAGCACCTGAGAGGCATCACTCTGGGGGCAGCCCAGCTCCCACAGGACCTGCACGTTGTGGGCTCCACACGAAGCTCCGGGTGAGCACTGATCGTGCCAGCACCACTGCAAGTAGGGGAGTGCCCAGCTTGCTCTAGGGAGGACGAGGATTCGTTCTCATATCTTCTCATATCTCATGTCCACTCATTCACTGTCTTTGCCATCAGGAAGCCTTTCCTCACGCTTCATTAACTCTTGATGCAGTTTGAGCCCCTAGCTTTCCAGTGAGCATTGTGAGTAAAAGCAGGACAGGCTGTTTCTTTTCATTCTGCAGGACTTAAAATATTTGGAGGCTCTCCCCTCCCCTCCTGCTTCATCTTTCTCTGCCCATGGATCCGTTTGTGAGATGTTGCCATAATATCCCATGGCTCCTCTTCCTCCATCCCCAAAACCTGGACAGTACAAAGAGCTCCCTTTCTGGCACATACAGAGTTATTTACCATCTAGCGCTCTTTTCCAAAACCTACAGAGATACAGGACTTGTTAGAATTGCAGTTTCATCAGCGCGTGGGGGATTTTTCTGGGTATTTCTGAGTCACCATTTCATTAGTGGCATGCCATATCTGTGTGCACAGAAAGAATGTAACTCTGGCCCTCTCCTCCTGCCACCAGGAGCAGTCAGCCACCATAAAGGACACCTGTAAAAGCTGCTAAATAAACCCAGAGCCACGCCATGCCCTCAAAGCACTCGCTGTCTGTAAGGCTGGACACAAGAGGTGATACCCACAGAGACCAGGAGATAAACCAGCGTGAGGAGGATGTTTCTCAGCATCCTGCCTGTTGCCTGA
Organism: Aythya fuligula; assembly: GCF_009819795.1. NCBI lineage: Eukaryota > Metazoa > Chordata > Aves > Anseriformes > Anatidae > Aythya > Aythya fuligula. The sequence continues at coordinate 25,355,181 of NC_045565.1, forward strand.
ATGTCTCTCTGCTTTTCAACTGTGCAAGCCAGCTCAGCTCTTGCCAGCAAGCAGCACGTGGCAGCCTGTGCAGTGCCTCGGGTTCCCCCCTCTATGGCCAGGAAGGGTTTATTACAAATTGTAACAGGCTGCTGGCTGTGAGGGATGCAGGAGGGGAAAGGTAGGAAGTGTGTCTGTGGCTCCCACCCACGTACTGGGCTGTTGTGGTAGGATCCCGGCCAGGAACAGCTTGGCTTTTTAAGCTGAATAAATTTTATCTGTTAATTGAGAGGAGAACAATTGGAGTAGACCAAACATTTATGGTTTTAGGAAAAGAAAAAACACATGCCAGGACTAAAAAAGAAAAGAAAAGTTGGCTTACCAACCTCGGCAGCTCCCTCCCCCTCAAACCAAGCGCGATGGGAGCCAGGTACTTTTCCCTTGCACAATCTTTCATCAGCACAGATGGCCAAAAATAAAACAACAACCCCCCTCTGCCTCACTGAAGGGCTGTAATGTCAGCGACAGCGTGAGGAGCGATGCCACTGCACATGTGCTGGCTGGCCTCCACCTGGAGACCACGATGGGATCATCCCAGGGGCTCTGGCTGTCACCCCCTCAGACACACGGCGGCTCATCAGTCAGGACGGGACAGTCACCTCGTGGAAGGGTGTGTGAACACAAAAAGGGATAAATTGCCAAGATCTTTGTTCACACCTGCCCTCCTTTTCCCGGTTAATTCTCAGCAAGGTGAAGAAAATGAAAGCAGTGTTAAATCAGCCAGCAGGTACTCCGACTCTCTTCACCCTTCAGCATATTCCCTGCATCCCTCAGCACCCAACTTCACCGCGTGTTGTACGTACATTGATCCGGGTGCTTCAGTATGATCGGGGCTGGAGGAAACATTACTAAAAAGCTGATTTCCCAGCAGGGATACACCATCCCAGCTCATCCAAGAAGAGCACACATAGATACTGGCACGGCTCAGATGTGACTTGCAGAATGATTGTGGTTTACGTGTGACAACGAGGTCCCATGGCAGTCACGTAACGAGGAGCTTTTATACGCTACAGACAGTAGACAGCACATGCCTCGAATTGCCAGATGCTTCCACATTGAGAAGCAAAAGCAGCAAAAAAATTGTCATTGTGGGCTGGAAATTTGCTTGGTCTGAGCTCTCCCACTCCATCCCAGTCCTGACTCAGTGACAAAGCAATGCAGCTGTGTCAGGAGCCCTGCAGGCCCCCAAGCGTCTGCTTCAACAGGGCTCAGAAGCACTGGGTGAGCCTGGTGGTCTGTGTGATATTGGAGCATTGTTTTGATAACTGGTTGCAGCTGCTTGTATTCAAACAGTTGGGGAGGAACAGTATTAAAAAGCTGGCTGTGGTAGCAAAAACGTCACCACAGAAATGAAAAGCAACGCTTTATTCCATTGCCTAAAACCCCGGCTTTTTTATAAAATACAAATATAGTTCCTTAAATAAAGCAAAAACACCAGACCGTGGAACCCCTGAAGGGCTGGGCGGAGGGCGTGGAAGGAGAAGAGAGCAACAAAGAGCGATTTCGCTGCAACACTTCCTCTGTTCTCACAAGCAAACTCACTGCTCGCACAGCCTTTCCTCTGCTTTCACTAGGACACTCCCTGCTCGCAGCACACCAGCACGGGCAGGAAGCGTCAGGCCCTCTTCCTTCATCGCGTAGTGGCTCTAGAAGTGAGCAGGGGAAACAACACAAACGCTCTGAGAAGCAGTAAGCCCGTTCTTGGCTCACTCCTCATAAACCCATGGACTGCCAAGAGACACGCACGCACACAAATATCTTGGCTGCAGAGCACTGCTGGCTCTCCCCGCTTCTCAAAACTAGTTCAGATGAATAAAAACCAGAGGAGAGAAGCAAAGCCATACAGGAAAACAAACCATCCCCCTTCTGTGTGGTATTTCTACGAAGCTCATCCTTCAGTGGTCACCAGCTCGGGGCCATTTGCACCCAAACGAGTGACTCAGAGCAGCCGATTGCTGCACGCACCCGGACGTAATCATTTCCATGTGCTCTTCGCTCAGCCCCCTCTGCTCATCAACAAAGGAAAAGATCTTCACGCTCTTCCTTTCCCCGAACTGTTTGTAAACTGATTGCTGGGAAGCAAAACTCTGGAAGTGTTTAATGGGGTAAGAGTGATGCAACTCACAGCACTGCAGCAAAAGACCCAGACGCGCATGTGAGGGCTGTGAGGACACGTGGTTCTTATTTGGGATGTGTGGGGTGAACCCAAACGCTTGCTTCCTTTATAACATAAGCACCACAAAGGAAGGCTTTGTTTGAGAGCCAAGGGGCAGGCTCTGCACGCTTACAGGCTGCCCTAGGATGTAATGGGAACTGTGAGTCATGGTTGTGGGGCCCCTGCTCGTGGGCACAGAAATCCCCTCTGCAGCAGCAGTCAAGGAGCTTAGCTTGGGAGCAAAGAGCTCCCAGCTCTGCGTGGAAGACCGAAAGCATCCAGGACCAGCAACAACTGCAAGGCTGAGCTAAAACACGTGCTGTGGGTGACCTACAGCGCAGGCACGTCCCTCTCGGTTGGCATTTCCTCCTGTAACTCTTTAAGATCCTGGGATCACAACCAATACCCGTTCCAACAGCATGAAGCAGCCTCAGCTCAATGAGGAGCTGTGATGGATGTCAGCCAAGCACCTCCTGACCGCCTCTTGTCTTTGGTTGCAGAGGAGTGTGGCCTTGATAATTAGATGGGGCATGGCTAGCTCTCGAGGTCAGACTGCAGCACAGCTCTGTGTCAAAAGTCACCTGAAGAGTCAAGGTAACTCCTGTCACCGTGTGTTACAGCAGGGGAGAGCCAGCTGAGTAATTCCAGCCTCCCAGAATACAGAGCCCTATCTCATCCTTGCCCCTCCTACCGTGGGAGAAAAAGGTTTTCTCTGTTTATCACCAGTGGTTTGCCATCAGCAGCTTAGAAGCAGCCATACGACCGAAAAATCAAGAAATCTAGAAATCAGACTTCTCTGAAACCAGTGGCAGTCAGGTGCCTGAACATTCAGGGGTAAATGATTTAGGGGATAAGCATCTTGGATCCAGATACACACAACCACAAGCCTGTACTGTGAGCATGAAGTGTCACAGTTTAGGCTTGAGAACATCTCTTAAGCTCCACCTCTTGTATACATTAACATTCTCCCAGAGCTTAAAAATAGGCATATCTTGCATTGCCCTGACAGAGCAATATGTTTTCTCCTGCCTACACGCACAGCCTAAGCTGCCTGGATGGTTTCTGGCAAATCCCTGCTTTGCTCTGAAAAGCTTCCAGCAAATCTCCATCTCTGCATCACAAGACAGTCTAGACTAGTGCCTAACTACCTTGACCTGTAGGAATTTCCCCTCATCGCTGTGTGTACTTTCTGCAAAGGAAGGTGTAAGCCCCACTGGGATTCTGGCTCACACAGATGAGAGATACCTCCCCCCCTGCAGGCAGCGTGGGAACCTTTTGCTCCCACTCCCCATCAGGTGCTCTCCGGCATCACCAAATCCTCTGCGATTCAGAACTGAAAACAAGGCATTTGAGCTGAGTTTCATCATTTTCATTCGATTTTTTTTGGCTACAGACTGCATCTGTTCAACTGACAGCACCCACCATCCCTTGGGGAACCCAGAGAAAGCCACACCGAGGTGGCTCAGCTGACACCTCGGAGCTAAACGCATCACTTCTCTGCTCAGGTGCAACAACCTTCTCTGCGTGTTCTTCCCCCTGGTTCTGAAAGCGAAGGAACAGGACATTTTCTCTCGCCAGGCAGCTGAAGTAACCGTATGAATCAGGCTGTGCCTAACAGCACTTAAATTCTGCAACAGTTGGCCTCAGCAGCCCGCGTCCTTGCCAATACCACACTCGGTTTTTCCAAGCCGCATGCATGGCAGTGGGGTGCATCAGATGTTTGCCCTGCAAATGCTGAAAAAGCATCTCTGCCTTGAGGCAAACATCGCTGATATAAATAATGTGCCGGATCAGCCAGAAAAACCTGCCTCTGGAAGAGGAATACTAATGAGAGGTGGTGGGGGGAAAGGAAGAAGAGAGAGATCCTCATTTACACACGGGCGATGGCAGCGGGCCAGCTCTCACAGCTTTGATCCAGGCTGGTGGAGGAACATGCCAGGGAATGCAGTGAGCTGAGCTCTGGTGGAGCAGAGCGGCCGTCTGAACGAACTGGGATGGGAAAAAGGGGGACAGACACCACCCGACGCAGACACGGATCCAGAAAAAATAAGGAAAAAAGCAAAATCACATGGACTACGTGAAGGAACAGATACTGGGAGCTGCAGCAGGACACGGCGGCAGCCAGGATTGCTGCTCTGGCAGCTGCCTCTGCCACCAGCCACGTTTCTTCCCTTCCCACCACTGTCTGCAGCCACACGCTCAGAGTTTCCCCAGGTTTCTCAGGGATCCTCAGACAAACATCATCTGGGCAATTAAAACTCTGCACACTGCTGGTTTGTAAAAGCCGCTGCTTCACTTTGATCCAACCACCTCTACCGTCAGCTCTGATCATCAGGAGTCTGTCCAGGCACTTTCAGGCCTTGGCCTCTCCTCTGAGAGCTGGAAGAAGGGGGATGTAGCACTCCGTGGATCTGGGAAAGGGAACTCCAGCCACTTCTCCTGTGTGGCAGCAAATGCGGCAGTAGCTGCTGTCAGCAAAGCTTGGACCTTTTGGTTCCCATCTGCCTTCTGACTAGAGTCCAAGGTACCAAACAGCCAGATGAGGGCAATTCTAGACTGAATGATGGAAGCAAGAGGCTTTTAACACTGAACCTCCAAACTGAAGACATTTCCCAGTTAAATCTTCTCAGTATTGCTAGATCTTTGCAATGCTGTCAGCCCCTCGCTGCGGGAAACACCACCGGTTCCTAAAACATGAGCCACACCACTTCCCTTCCAGCACTTCTGCAAGGCTCAAGATCTCCTAGCGAGAGCCGATCGAGATCAAATCACGCCAAAACTGGAAGGAAGAATGACCCCTGGAGCACTTACCCGCTGTGCAGCTTTGCAGGTGCTCATTAAGCTTCACATTCCTCCCATCGCCGCGCTGCTGAGCAGGCTCCGCGCAGTCACCCACCACTGACGCCCAGCCAGGAAGTCTGCAAAGCGCAGCGAGAATGAATGAGGAAGTTCAGGCAGGAGATGGGTCCGTAACGCAGTTATCTAAATCAGGCATTGATTAAAATAGAGATTAACTCCCCCCCCTCCTCCTTACCTAGCACAGTGATCACGGAAGCTCAAGAGACCTCAAATAATCAGCTTTGAAGTGATCAGGGAAGAGTTAAACCTCAGCTGCTCCCACGAGGAAGTGTGTGAATCGTGCCCTGGGTCCTTCTTAAGTACCAGCAAGCCAGGACCTCCCTCCTCGACTCCATCCTAACCCACCAGCCCTTTCTTTTTCAAATGGATTAGGGTCAAATTAGCAGCTGCGTAAAGGCTGGGATGGTTTTGCCTGGGATTGGTTTGTCTCAGAAAAGGCACTAGCTGCTGTAAGCAGCTTGTGAGGTAGGAAGACTTGCTAGGAGAGCTGATGTGAGAAACAGAAAGCGCAGGAGAAGAGGCAGGAAACAAGTCTGAGAGCAGGCAGGAAGACGTGAAACGCAGAACCACAAGATAAACTACTGTACTTTAGAAGGAGAGCTTATGAAATTTCAGATGAAACAGGAAATGGAGAGAAGCCCTCTGAGCAGAAGCAGTCGAGTGGTGCGATGAGCAGATGGGGTCACCCAGCAGCCGCCTCCCTCCCAGCCACTTCAAACCCTGTGCGTGCCTTGATCCAACGCCTGACGCAAGCTGGAGCAGCCCCTCCCCGGGCTGAGATGAGCTTTGGAGCCAGGTCCTTTGAGGGCCCGGTGTGAAGCCGATGTGCCTTTGCTCTCCTGAACTGCTTCACGTCGGCAGCTGCTGGGGATGGGGTTGATCAACCCTCCCTCCTCCCACCTACCTGCTCTGAGCAGACCGCGTGTAGTTTCACTTCTCTGCTTCCCTCTGCAACTCGGAGCCCAAACTGAACAACCAGATGGAGCCCCGACGTCCTGATACCTCTGCACCACCAGCAGCACGCTGTGCCAGCACGGCAGCCAGGCTCTCCAACCCCACAAGGGCAGGATCTAATATCCCAGTGGATGTTTGCTAGCCCTCAGGGCCTGCAAAGTCTGCTCCCGTGGTGGCTGGAGGCCAGCAAGGTACAGCAGGAGGTTCTGCTGGAGGAAAGGAGCGAGGAGCGCTGCGCTGCAAGGCGGGGAGAGGAGCAGGGAGCTGCTGCTAAGGGACCCGCACGTTCTCACTTCTTAAAAAAATATTAAGTCATAAACCTGCAGTCAGGATCTCCCTCTGCTATACATTTACAGATGTTGGAGAAACCCTGGCTGAGGTGTAGATCACAAGCAGGTCCCTGTCAGTAGCGGCTCTGCATCCTCTCGTGCTGGCTCAGACCTCCTCTGGCTCCCTCCATGGTGTTTGCTCTGGGGCAGCCCTACACCAGAGTTTCCTCTCCACATCAGAGATCCCAAACGCCCCTGCTCCAGCGAAGCTCAGCAGCTCATCCGGCCTTCAGGACACGGCGGTAAATCCTGTTAGTTTTGCTGAATCCCTGGCCAGAAGAGCCCAGCCCCGAGGCGGGCTCGCATTCAGCAGAGAATCAAGGCGGCTCAGCCACCTTGGCACGGCCCACACGTGTGGAAACCAAAACAAACTAAAAAAAGAGCCCTGCCGCAGCTGCACCCCTGGGCTGGCTCTCTCCATCCCTCCGCTCGCTCGGATCTTGGCTACCTTCCTCTCTTCCAGCTCCCCGTGCTGAGGGTGAGCAGGGAGAAGGTTTTCAGCTGAGCCTGAATCCTGGGCTCCATGGCTGGGCACGCGACGATGCTGCCCAGCACGCGCCCTGGCCTGGCTCCCTCCCTCCCTCCAGCCTGACAGCCAGAGTCTCTTCCTCCCTCCACCACCCGGCAATTATATGTCGGGATGGAAAGTACACTGCCTGGCAGCAGAGCTGCTTTTTATCAGGGTAAGTGGATTATAAGAACACTTGGGAGAGAAAGAGCTGGCCCACCCAACAGCCTATTTTAAAGGGGGGCTGAGGGAACAAGCCAGGAAATGTTTTTTTTTTTTTTTTTTTTTCCAGCTCCTTTCTCCACTGAACCATTGCTCTGGATTGTAATTGCAATTCCACAGAGCAGGGAGTGCAGAACAGGACAGCACAGAACAGCAGGGAGACTTGGGCAGACTCCTTATGGAGTTCACGCAGTTTATCAGTGTGTCCCAGAAGAGCTGCTTCTTAACACTCACCTTGTTGACAGAGGCTGAATATAGCAGTGAGTAAATTTGTTTTAGGTGAGATACAGACGTGTAAAGAGAGAGCAAGAAACCAAAAAATAAACCACCCCTTTCACTGGTGCACTCATTGCACTCAGGGAACTGAGTTTTAAAGAAAAAAAAAAAAGGGGGAAGAAAAAAAGCCACAACATAACCCAGTAAGTGTGCTTTCTGATATCACTTCATTTGCATGAATTTATTTGCAGGCAAGCCCCAAGATACTGAATCAACAGTCAACAAGTAGCCAGTTGCTAAAGCCAGACTAAGATTGTCTTTAGGAAAGCCATGCGGTTTTTGCATAAAAAACAAACTCAGAAATGAGTTAGATCAGCACACTGAACCCCAGAGCGTCGCATTTCTGTGGGTCAGGTTTCCTCTCTCTATTGCTCACTGCCATGTAAGGAGGGCTGCAAGCACAGGCAGACCTCAGAGGCACGCAGGAGCCCTTCTCATCAGGGAGGGAACCAACAAAACGTGAAATGGGAGCATGAGGCACAGCTCTGGTGGCCCCAGCCATCACCTGGCCTGCAACCATCACTCACGGAGAGCAAACTCCTCCAGCCCCTGAGCTGGGCTCTTCAGTCTGAGTTGTAGGGACTGGGGATAAAAGGCTGGGCTTGAAATACTGCAGTGCCCAAGCAACAAAGAGAGGAAGACAGTTAGGTGGGGAGGGGCCAGCGAGCTCCTGACAAACAGGTACAGCTCCCTGGGCGTGTGCAGGTACCTGGCTCTTCCTTGCACACACCGATCGCTGGTTTCTGTGCACCCTGCTCATGCAAAAAATAAAATGTCATCTACCAGCCGGGAGCCAAGTAGCCCTTGGGGCTTCACCAGTACTGACATGGGCTCTCTGACCTTTGGCAAATTGATTCACCTCTTTCCACTCCAGTGGCCGTCACACTTAATGTGTGTATTTCCCATACAAGCAGCAAGAAGCATCTATTGTGCTGAAAACAAGGCCGAAGAGAAGGCTTTAAGTTTCCATGCCTAATTTCCAGGCTCTGCTTTTCCTTAAGGACTGAAGAACCCCTTTGAAGTACATTAAGGCAAACTGGGAGCAGTAGGGTTTAAAAAAAAAAGATGTCTGTGAAGGGAAGCAGCAGTCAGAGCTGCAAAGAGCATTGGGATCCTCAGCAAACCAACCCCAGCGCTGCCTGCCCGGCACCTCGGGGCCTTGCTTGGCAGCCCACAGCAGTGCCCTGGGCATGGTTTAGGCTGCTGGCACTCGGTAAAAGTGCACCAGTTGTAGCATTCCCTGTTAGTTATGTTCTCTTAGGGACACTGCTGGTGCTCACCTTGCCTGGCCACGTAGCAGCCCCCGATATAGCAACACCTCCAGTCCTCCTGGAGGACTTGAGCACGGCAGCTCCCAAGAGAGCTGCTTCAGCGGGAGGCTGCTCCCTGACTTCGCTCTGATCTGACGATGGAAAGGCCACCGAAACCCCGGCTCTGTGGCAGTCGTACAGCCCAGGACTCGCAGCATCGCAGCCCTGTACCACCACCACCTTCCAAACCAGGCACACACAGCCAAGCCCAGCGGCTCGGCCCCGAGCCCAGCTCCCTCTCTTTGTGCTCCTGAGCGGGACGCGGAGCAGAGAAGAAAGCCAAGAGCTTTGCAACCAACTGCGCCCAAACCACGCTACCCCGGGACGGAGGCAGCGAGCTGGGGGCACCCAGCCCTCACCGTCCCCGGGACCAAGCCTCCCACCTCCTCCCGCACCTTTTCTCCCCAAAAAACCCCGGCAACACCCTGCCAGGAACCCCTTCCCCCCCAGCAGCCCGTCCTTTCCCCTCCCGACCCCCGGCACTCACCGGGCTCAGGGCCGACCCCGGCGCGTCCCGCAGGCGGCTCGGTGAGGCTCGGTGAGCTGCAGGAGGGCCCGCCCAGCCTGTCCGGAGCGGAGTTTTGCTTGCTTTTGCTTTTTTTTTTTTTTTTTTTTTTTTTCTCCTTCCCCTCCTTTAAACCACCCCCGCCAGCCCCAGGGGCCGGCACGCCGCGGTTCGCAGCCCCAGCTCGCCGCCGGCTCCCCCGTCAGCTTCCCGGCTGGTTTTGCAGCGGGGACGCAGAGGGAAAGCGCCCATTTTGCCTCTCGGATGCCTGCTGACCTCCCGGGGGTCTCCAGCCGGGGAGCTGTGGGGTCAGGGGCCCGCCAGCCCCCCGCTAAACCCCGCCGGGGGCACGGGAAGGGGGGCTCCGGCGTGGTGAAATGGCTCCTTATGGATCGGGACGGGGAAAGTTGGCTCCACAGCCAGCACTTCCACCGAAATGCTCAAGGAACCAGCTCGGAGCAGCAGCACGGGGACATCTGCCTGATTTGGGGCCCCAGCCCTTCACTGCAGCCTTCCTCCTCCCTCCTCAGCATCGCAGCCCTCTGCCAACGCTGCCTTGGCGAGTCGCGCGTTGTGCACTTCACCGCTTGGCTTCCCCAGGTTCGGGTGGTAGATGTGCTCTACATGGCAGGACCCGCACTGCTGAGGCTCCTCAGGATCCAAAATACCAAAATATCACCGGGCAAACGTGGGGGCACAGCTCTGCACAACTGCTTGGAGGTGCCAAGTGGGGCTGGCATGGCAGCCCACTCTTCAAATTTCCTCAAGTGCTCACCAAGTAACAGTTTTGATGTTATTTAAAGGGCTGAGTTTTTAAAAGTGTGGTATGGGTATGATTTCCTAAGTGTCTGAATCGAGTTTATTCAGGTTTACCGGCAGCCTGGGTGTTAGTGCATTCCTTTCCCATTATGCCACAACCTAAGGAGAGCATCTCAAGCACAGCGGCGCTGGAATCTCCCCGCGCCGCGCTGCAGGACTCGGCCTGTCTCGGAGCTTCCCCTGGGAGCTTTGCAGCACCGGCAAGAGTGAAAATGGATCCTTCTCCAAGATCACAGAGGTCCGTCACCTAAACCAAAGGAAAATATCTATTAAATACCACCTGCAGAAAGCCTGACAAGGCAGTCATTACTGATTCTGGCCGTATGTGTATATACGTATCCATTGAACAATACAAATTGCTATAGGTTTGAGAGCCTGTGACTCCCATTCACCTGCTAAATCTTCCTGGGATACAGGTAAATGAGCAATGCAACAGGGGAAAAGTCAGAACAATTTTTTCGAAAGGAAGGCTCACATCCCAACAGGTGATATTACATATCCACAGCGCCATTCAGGATCCACTTTTTGTGCCCCCAAGATGGTATGAAGTTATGATACCAACACAATACATACAAATGGAAAAGTCAAACCAAGACACGTTTGCTTGATTTATATATCTATATCTTCTGATGCAGCTCAGCAGTTTGAAAGAGGAGAGAAAGCTCCTCTTACAACTCCGGTATGTGATTCATTGTTTGAATATTGCTGCACTGCAGAAGACTTAAGATCATTATCTTGCTAAAGGTAGTAATTTATTTGATAATGAGCCAAACTCTGCTAACATTACTCAGACATTGGGCAGGACCCGAAGCTGTGAGCAGTGGAGTAACAGTACCGCAGCACACTGGGACATAGCCTGTGGCTCTGTCACATGGATGCTGCTGCAGCAGAAATTAGGCATAATAATATTATTTCTAAAGTGGACTCTAAGATCCTATCTGCAGGAGTAGAACAAGAGCAAGATTTGGGCAGAGAGTTAAGTTACAGGTAACTTCCTCAGTTGCTTTCGGATATGTTAGAAGACTGAGGGATTATTTTGTTCTTTCCATTAGTATTTCTAATTTCTTACAAAACTAACAATCTTTCCTTAAACTATTGCGAGCAGTAAATTAAAAATAAAAATCTTGCAAGATCTGAAAAGGGTGAATAGGGATATGATAGGCCAGGAGTAGGCAGCAGTGAAACGCGTTTTAGTACAGTCCAGCTTCACCTTCGCAGGAACAGAGGACAACGGGCTGCCAACCAGGAGCACACGGACGGATTCATGGAAAAGTCCAGGCAGACAGGGTCACTTGCTCACAGGTGTCCTCACCTACTGCCTTACACCTGACCCTATGAACATCTTTAATCTCTGTGACTTCCATAGCCTTCCTTAGGTATTATGAGGGGAGGGATATTTTTTTTCAATAGCCTTTTCCTCCCAATGGACATGAGTGTCAAGCAGTGAAAGATGCCAGACAAATTTAAAGCTAGGAAAAGATTTGGTGGTTGAAAATTAAAAGGCTTAATAATAAAATATGAATGAGGGAAAGGAATCAGAGATTAGGGAATGGATTCTGCTGGTGGAACAGAAAGGCTGTTGGAAGGTACGGGGGGAAGTTGTTTCTGCTAATGAGCACATTATGAACCTAGATACATTTGAAACTCAGTTTTAAACACAAGCAAATGTTCATGGTTGGGATGACAGTCGTGGATCAGGACTGGCAAGTTGGTAATGGAAATCATCCACTGAAGAAACCTGAGCCATGTGTAAGGCCGAGTGTGCTTATGTATTTGTAGGCTTTCCTTCATAGCCTCACTAAGGATTAATGATGCTGGGCAGCAGGAGAGGGTAACATCTACCAGACTGTTCTTCCAAATATGTAGGAGGAAGCATCCTCCCCATGTCACCCTAAAGCTGTAGCTCAGATTGGTAGCATAAACCATAACCCTGGTGGTGCTACGAGCCCACAGTGGGCAGCGAAGGTGATGGCATCAGCAGAGCATTGCTTTCCTCCAGGGTGCTGGGAGGATCCCTGCGCTTGGCTCAGAGAGAGGCAGAAAACTTCAAACAAGTGTCACAGGCCATTGTAATCCTTGTTGAAGAACTGTGAACAAAAGCTTTGACATGAAACTGTTTTGTGGTTTCAAACCGTGCTGTGGAATGGCAAATTCAGCTTGGTTCTAGGATTATTGACCTAATTTCAATTACTTCCCGTAATTTTCATCCATTTTATTTTTTATGTAGAGCATGTAATTGTACATTATACAAAGACAGCTTGTCAGCTTTAACTTGTGTCTCAGAGCTAACCAAGCTCTTTATTAGGGTGTTTCTATTAATCAAAACATTTCCATGATTTGACTTTTCATGAAAATGGTAATGAGACATGGTGTGTTTCTTCCTCTTGAGATGCTTGGCTTAACTCCAGTGCCAAACATGATCAAAGGTTGCTGCTATTTAGGATCTGTTGTATGATCTTTATGGACAACATAGGAAGCCTCAATCCAATTTTTCAGAACAAGTGTTCTCATTATAGCAATATCATTTAGCTTTAAAATAACAGAAGGAAAGTGCTTTCAAAAAGAATATAGTAAAAGTATCAGCTGGATTAAGGACTTTATAGCAATTCCTTGTGACTGGAGAAGTCACAGTATGATTTAGTACATTCTTATTCCTTTTAATACTGCAAAACTGATTTAACTCAGAAGGCAAAATGGATTTTAGGGCACATCCAGGCCGTCAGCCCACTGATAGCGTCTGCAGTGTTGGAGACCATGAGAATGCGATGGATTTCCACATTGCTGAGGGAGACTTACAACACTTGCATGTGGAGAACTAATATTTATATAACATTTTTAATATTTCTAACATATGTAAAAGCGATATTTTAGTTTAGCAAATGGTTAGACAAATTTTGCTTTCCTTAGTGGTGATTTCCCACTGATTCCCATCATCTGAGTAAAAAGAACCAAACCGCATGCAAATATTGGACCTCATCCATGACTACATGTTCACCCCACCGTTATGTCTCCATGTATTAATTAACATTTGTAACACGTTTCCAGAGCAGAAAAGAGCTGTTGTTAGGGGGCAGCTCATCAAAGCACCGTGGTAGTGCAGTGCCACCTGCTGATGTTCTGCCTTACTACAGCATGGTGTAAAAAGAAACATTTCAACCCCTCACCGTCAGGTTTTCCCTTATTACTACTTCTTATCGTTACCTTCCAGTGTCCAAAAGATTCATTTTATACTTCCCAGAAGACGTGTGCTGCCATGGTCCCTGCCCCAAATTGCGTGCATTCTCCTGGGTGATGTTATGATGATATTTTGCTCTATTTATTTATATCTCTGCAGTAACCCATCAATCCTTACACTCAGCAAGTGATTGCTTATCGTTTTCATGCCACTGTGGTTTAAAACATGTATTAAATTAACTGTCCTAGGGGCCTGACCTCAAATAAATCAGTATATCTTTTCTAGTAACCCTTTCTGCACCCACACATACATGCTGCTGATGCGAACCGCTCTTTTATGCAGCTGGTGAAACAGGTGATTCTGCTTATAAACCATAAAATACTGATGTCTCCTGAACAAAGTCAGATATTTAGGGAACTAAGTAACAATCTTTTCAATGAATTGAAACTTCCTGGATCCAGCTTGTCCCTGCTGTTAATGAAACTATATTTAGAAATGATTTTTTTCTTCTGTGGCTGAGTTTTTTGCTCTCACTATAGCAGAAAGGTTCTCACATAGGCTTGGCTTAAAAGGGAGAGTTAAAGTCAACCCACTTCAAGATCTCCACCTTGTCTAGAAGTTCACTTCACAACATGACTACATCATTTATAGCCAAGACAGTCACAGCACATTGCAGGATGGCAGCTGTGATTATCTCCACTTCATATTCATTGGAATATAAAGCACAGGGAATTTTAAGCACATGGTCCCAAGTTATAGGATGTTCCTTCAATGGTCACAAACTTGTACTGAAGCCTATATAGTTACCACTGGAAGGTCTCACAGGGCAAAAATCACTGTGAGTTTGAAAAACAGAAGACCACGGGGATGCCTTAATATATGGATATCATTTTTGGACACATTACTGCTGTTACCCTCAAGCACAAACATTGTGGGTACACAGTAATAAAGGTGTATTCACACTAAAGATGAATAACTCACTTTATGTTTCCATTCCTTTTTTTTTTTTTTTTTTTTTTTTTTGTAGCCATAATAAAGGGTGTCATAAACATCTACATTATATATTTAAGATATAAACGTGAAGGCTTTTTGTTTGTTTGTTTTGTTCTATTGTGTAATTGCCCCTTTTTAATCTCTCCCTTCAGCAGGATTTTGCTGACAAAGTAAAAATCTCATCTTCTGCTATTTCTTTACAGGTGCAGCTGTTTTGTTGATTAAAGGTCTAAGAAATTTCTTGACAATCTGAAATCCTAGAATCAAGGAATTCTGCTGATAATTCCATTATCATTTTTGTGGTACTTCTATTAGGAAGCATCAGTACAAAGGAAAATGAAGAAAAAAAAAAGTGTAAAACCTAGAAAAGGTACTTTTTAAAAAAATATTTATTAGAAGCGTGCTTTGAAATGACTGAAACTAGGTTTCAGCATGCAGGATATTTTTTAATTAAGTCATAGTTATACAGAATATATTACAAAATGTGTCTTATTCTCCAGCTTTAATAGTCAAATTAGACCATTTCAAAGCATCCCTTTGAAATTACCTATTTTGCCACGTAATCAGTAAAATGAAGTGCTACAATTCAGGCTTCATTAAACCTGGGAAAATTTTCCATTGTCGTTATTAGTTTCAAGTGGAACTTTAAGGTCATACACCATGTCCATTCTGCTGGGGAGCGTACACATGGAACATTACATTCTCTGCCCAAAAAACCTATCAGATGAACCAATTTGTGACCCCACTAAGGTAAACATACTATTTCAAGGGTTAGCTAGTAGCGGAGCGACCAGCAGTAGCTGATAATTCAGTGCAGCTCTTACAGTGCAGAGCCGTTGTCCGGGGTTCCCTCCTTCTATACCCTGCTTTTGTACAAAATCATTAAAGCACACAAGCAGACTAAGCAGTGTGATTAGTCAGAAGTAATGAAAAGACCGAAGTCAGGCTGTCCCTCTGAATGTGGAGAGCTTTCTGTGGATGGGATTGCCCCTCTATGGTGTCAGGTGTGCCCACACCTGGGGCTTGGTGAGCCACCCCTCTATTTCCAGGGGACCACCCTGTGCCCATGATCCAAATCTCTGCTGCTGTGTGCCTGCCTGCCAGCTTTCCTGGTAGGGACAAGGCCTCAAACCCTGGGCAGATGCCACGCAGGAGAGCAGTGTGACTTGAGCAAAGCACCCCAGCAGGGCTGAGCACCCCCAAATCCCACTTAATTCCTTTCACAGGACCCTGCCTTCCTCTGTGCTTTGATTTGACTTGTTCTGCTGAGCAGCTGCATCTTGTTGACCCACGTAGTGCTAGGCTAACAGCTGGGCTTGCTGATCTTAGAGGTCTTTCCCAACCTAAATGATTCAATGATGCTGTGAGCCGTGCTGTGGGCTAAGGATCAGCCTTTTTGCTCAGAGGCTGTGGTGCAGCCCCTCTGCAGGCTTTCCTGAGGAGCCTGTGGTCTCTGAGCTGTGTCTGTGAAGAAGGAGCTGCTGTGACTGAACAGGGTTATAGGCATTTTCTTCGAGGTTCCCTTTCCCTGCAGCAAGTTGGCCCTGTTGATTGTTTGGATACCCCTGAAATAAAACTGCTAGTCTGTTATAGCTGTTAAGGTCTTTGAATACAATCAGGCTCTGTCGGGCTAGCTGATGTCCTTTATTAGATCTATTAGGAGCTGGACTCGATGATCCTTGCGGGTCCCTTCCAACTTGGGATATTCTCTGATTTGTGCAGGGCACGCGGTTAAGGGACGAATCCCTCCTTCCAGCCCCGCTATCTCCATGGCTGCACAGCGCAGACCCGCCCGCCGCCGTTCCTAGGAGACGGCACGGCCTCCTCGGCACCACCAGGGCCGGCACCGGCCCCGATCCCGGCCCTGATCCCGATCCCGGCCCCGATCCCTGTCCCGGCGCCTCCCGCCCCGCCGGCACCATGGCTGAGGTGAGCCCCCGCCATTACCCGCCCGCCGTGGCGTAATGGCGACCCCTCCACCTCTGCCTGCGCCCCTACACCTGTTGAAGGGTCGAGGCGCTGTTGAGAACAGAGTGCAGTTGGCTCGGTTGTCGAGAGGTTATTTACATGCAGGGTGTAGTAACACAGACTGTAGGAATACCTGCTGTGTATATATTTCATATGTTGTTATTGCTTTTTTCGCTCTCTGTATGATCACAAACGTAACGAGATCGAAACTGAAGCACCAAGGCTTTCCCTTTTCCACACTGAATGCCCTTCTGCACTAATGACAATGCAGTTTTTAACATTTCACTCCCGTTTGTTGTTTTTTTCATCGAAGTTTCTGACACAGATACAAAAAAATAATGAAATTGGAGACTTGGCAAGGAGGATTTGGGGCTGGTGCCCCTGTTCTCAGTATATTACATAGCCTGAGCTTGTGTTCATGCCATAAGAGGCTAGTTTTATGCTTTTAATTCCATCTTTTCCTGGTGGTTTAAATGTGCATACTCTTAAAACCAACTGAAACAAGTCTTTGCTGTCAGATTTTTATTTTTAAAGATTCTTGCCTTTCTGTCAAAGCTGTTTGTGTTCAAGCGGGGACCCGAACAATTTTTGAATCCTTTGGTTTTGAGGGCAGGTCTGTGAGGGTGCTGTGCCTCGGGGAGCCGCGTCTCACTGCCTGGAGCTGCTGGCAGGAGATCTGTGCACATCCACATCAGCCTCCGTCCAAGATGCAATTTTAAGGAAACACCTAGGCTTCAGATGGCAGCACAGAGATGCTCCAGGTAGCTGTGAATGGACTTCAGTAATGGAAGTGAAGCATCTGTGACCGAATGAAGCATCCTGTGGGCTGATTTATCTTGCTTCTTAGCAGTTCAAACTGTTGAGAAGTGGCTGTACACCTCCCTTTGGTGTGTTTGCATGCCATTGAAGGTTATAATGGAAATTATTTTAAGCAGTTGTGGAAAACATTAGTGGAATTTGGTGTCCATAAACTAAGCGGGCAAAATTTGGCTTCAGAACTGAGCTAAATTGGATATTCCCACCATGAAAGGTTTAACAGAAGCACTTTCTGCAGGGAATGGGTTTGCTTGCATTGCCATTACTGATGCTTTCACATGTGCTTATCTGGAAGTGATTTGCTGGCACTATTTGCATGCAAAGAGTAAACTAATCAGACTTTACAGTGTAGAGAACTGAGAAGAATTAAAGCTAAAATACTGGCCTACCTCAATAGCTGATGTATTATTTAAACACTGCCACAATATTTTCTAGACCTATCATTAAAATAGTTGTGGTACTCAATTGCAGGAGCTCTGACTGTTAAAGCACAAGTTATTTCAGTAAAATCAGGAGAAATCAATTTGAAGAATAGCCTGAAATGTGCATATTATACCATAGCAAGACCACGGTTATTACAGATTTTTTTGTCATGGTGTCTTAGGAGCTGTTAGGTACTCAGTGTATTGCTTTTTTTATACTTGGGGGTCATAAGTGAGATGTTCAATTCCTCCTGTTAATTGATTATCTATCTAATTTCATTCAGGAACAGTCTGCCAAACTGTATTTAGAAGAAAGTGCATTTGAAGCACTGGAAAAAGACTTCCAAGAAGTCATCAATCTACTTAAGGGAGATAAAACTCTGGAAAAATTCCAAATAGAATATGAAAAGCTCCATGCTGTTTTGAAGAAGTCCCATGAAAATGAGAAGCGTCTCATGGAAAAATGCAGGGAGCTGAACGCTGAGCTTGTGGTGAATTCATCTAAAGTAGCTGCACTTACGAAGCTCACTAAGGATGATCGGGAAACTATATCATCAATGAAGGCGGTAAAGTTTTGAATAGAATTAAATATGATAGGATATAGTTAATGAAAAACATGGTAATAAGAAAGCTATCTGCAAGAACACTTTATTTTATGTAGAGACCTATCTGGAGAACTAAGCATAGAGCTGGTATCCCCAGTTCCTTAACCTCTGCTTTGCTACCGACTGCTTTGTTTCCTTAGCCTGATATTGTCACTCCTCCCAATCAAATTGTGTATTTATTTGCACAGGGATAAAACTAAGCCAATTCCATCAGTTGTCAAGTACTAAATGATAGTTTATATTTAAGCTTTCCCATATCTATAAAATAGCATATCTGCATTTCCAGCTTGCACAGTTTTTGAGACTGCATTCATTAATATTTTTGAATTGCTGCTTGGATGTTAATTATTGCCAGACTATGAAAAATCTACTTACATGCTGAAATATGGATTGTAGACCAGGGAAGTGTCATCAGCTCACTTAAATAAATGTTTTATGGTGTTTTTGAGAAGGAATCCTATATAGCATTTCAGTGTTACTTCATCAATTTACTCTGGTGTGTTCTTTGTCATTATTGATTTGAATTCTGTCAAAGTGCTTGACTTGCTAAAGAATAATCAATGTTTTTAGCCTCATACTGAGGTTTTACCACCATGAACCTAAACCTGAAAAATCATCAGAAGATGGTACTTTGAACTTTTTTCCTCTTCATGGTTTAAACGCTTAGGTTGTACTACCCAGCTAGACTTTAATTTAGCATTTAGTTGAGAAACCTACGTGCCTTGCAATAAAGTGTTAATTTCTGAGGGTAGAAGAGGCTACAATGTTCTTAAATGCTTCAAAATAGTGATTTACATTTTTTATGCTATAGACTTACTTTGTTCCAGTAAAATAAATTCAGTGTAACAATATGAGCACTGCAGAAAGAGATGTTCTTTAACATGAAGTTTCTTGTCCATAGAATTCCAAAGAAAATAAACTCAGAATAAATATAACTAGCAGTGCTGTCACCCTATGGCTGCAGCTTGCCAGCCCATGGTACTGCTCAAAGCATCCTCAGGAAGGTGGAAAACCACATATAAAATCTTGTTGATTTTCTCTGCCACTAATCCAAAACCCTAGTAGGGGGCTGTCAGGAGCCACGATGATCCTTGCCATTTTCTTTCTGCTATTACATGTCTATACTCTGAGTGTGAACAGTAGCAGAGGCAATACTTCAGGATGTTCCCAAGCTGAGGCAACATCATCTTAGTAATGTCATAAAACTGAGTGCAAGGAAAAATAAGAGCCTTTCCAACATCAACAGCTGAATTGAAGCTAAGGTGAGGGATGGCTTAACAATATCAGCTACTGTTGAAGCAACTAAGAGATTTTGTAGTGAAAAAGCTGCTTGACAATACGATCCCATTAGAAGCAATGTGCAATACACACCCTGTGACATTTAAATTCCAGTTGTGTGATGTGGGACAAGTAAACAGCACTGATACTTTTCATTTTGGCTGGGAGAATTAGTCTTTCCATTAAATGTTCAAGAATTAGTTGGATGTTATTTATGATCACGTCATGTGTTGGGGGTTTGATAGATACACCCTTCATATTTCATGTTATTCTCCTTTCTGAAGACTGCAGTTTTACTAACATTCAAAAAAGGTATTTCACAGGTGCCTAAGGCAAACGTTGAGGAAGGTTCAAGTGCTCAAATAGCAAATATGATGTTCTACAACACTAAATTAGACAAACAATGCTCTAGTGTTTCATTATTTACAAGTATAAGAAGAATCCCAGTGGGCTGTTCCTAGAAAAACAGTATATTTGCTTCAAATTAAGGTCCTAAATCCTGGTGGCTTGATAGGTCATCTGGGTAACAGGTTTACAGCCTTCCTTTTCTGGGTCATTGGTTCATATACAAATAAAGTTTCAACTGAGCTGCAGAGGCAATATTTTTCTCCTTGTGAAGCCTGGTTGTAATCGGTAGGATTTGTATAGGGGCAGGGGTTAACTGTGCAAATCAATTGCTGGTAGGACCCAAGTCAATAATAATCAATGGCTGTTACTGTCTGATGGCACTTCAGTGCTCTGTTTTGAGGTTTTAATGAACTGGACGTAATAGTCTGCTGTTCACAGTCATGTCAGGGGAACTAAGGGCCAAGCTGAACCCTAGGGGAATACAACTCTTTTTCATTGATAGGGAAACTGATCCATACAGCTGCACTGGAAGAACCCTAGAACAGGAATTTATAGTTACCAAGTTTTCAATTTCCAGGAGAATCAATCCAGTATGCTAATAAAGCAATTCATTAATTCTCAGTCTCTTTGCAGCAAAACCAACGTGATCTTCAGGGCTATTTAATGAAAAAAAAAAAAAAAAAAAAAAAAAGTAAAGCAGTCACATTTTATGAATTCTGCTTCACATTTTCCAGAGTACTTCTCCAAATTTTTTTTGAATTGTTTTAAATGCAAACACCCAGTATAGTTCCATTGTTAATTATACAACAAACTGCAACGCATGTTCCTACTTCCTGGGTACACGACACATTCTGCATTCTTTCAGTCCTTTCTTCACTGAGTAATTATGTGATTATTTTTTCAATTAAGGCATCCACCTTCAGAAATTTCCTCCTCTTTACTTTTGAATTTAAAGGAAGCAATTTATTGAATCTTTACTCAAAGTATAAAAAACAACCAAGAAAGCCATCACAATGAAGCCCACTTTTGCTGACCCTGGAGTCTGACGCATTGTTTTTTATTTAGATGTTGCCTGTTAATGAGGCCATCATCCATAAATGCTAACCCTATTGATAAAAATTGTTTTGACACACATCAAAAGCGAGATGTAGTTCAAGAAGCTCAGCTTCTGGTTACCTGCAGTCACTGCTTACCTGAGTGACCTCATGGACTTCAGAGGATCAGTTTTGTGAGTACTCACCCAAGTACAGTTTTGGGCCTGAGGACTCACTGAAGCCAGTAAGACCCCTCACAGGACACACTGATATTATTCACCCCAAGCCCCAGTCATAATGATTTAATTCACCAATTTTAATCACACTCTAATCAGCCATCAGGAAGCTTTGATTTAAATAATCAGCTTTAATCTTATTTTCAATTTGCATTTCTCCTAGAGAAAGATTGGTTGCCTGTTACAGGTTAGCAAATCTGAAATGTGTATTTACGGCTATATTTTATGTTTTTTTTTACCAACCGAGATGATACACTATGTCTTTATACCATTATTTCAGCATAGCATGCATTTATTTAAATTTCATATTACAACATTTTTATGTAAGAGAATAATGAATGAAAAAGTTTTATTTACTGTATGATATTTAATACTTTGTGTGATCATTGCTGCATTTGAATGGAAATTAGAACCTAAAATGTATAAAACAAAAATTCACTACAGTATTTAGAGCTGTTTTAAATGTTCTCGACACATAAGTGAAAAGCATGTTTTTCAAACTGAATTTTGAACTAAGTAATTTATTAAGTAATGAAAATACTGTTTCCAGGTAGAGAATTGTACCTGGTTCTTTGTAGTAGTTGCTTATAACCTCTATAAGAATTTCAGAACAAGTCAAGCCCACTTTTTATTAATATGCTGGAGGTGGGGGTGGGGGAGGGAGAACAAGCATTCCTGATCTTTGAGCTCTGGCTGGTTGCTCTGGTTTTTCAAATTTGTGTCTGCTGAACTAATTGAACAAATAAAATGAAAATGTATTCCCCCTCCAGCTTGAAGAGGCCACAAACGTTATATTCTGTTAGCTTTTCAGTACGTTCTGGTAGCCTATTGCTTCTGTTAGCTCAATGACTCTGAGCTTTTAATTTAGGCAGTAAACAGCTTAGCGCTACATTTATTTGATTTAAAAGAGCTCAATAAATATATTAACCATATACCATAACATGGCTTGTCATCATTTTGAATTTAATATTAAATAGATTTATTTTTAGATCCAGAGATGTTAATTCAAATAAAGAACTGCTGTAAACAATTTTATATAAATTAAATTATAAATTATTAAATTTAATCATTAATTATTAAGTTATCTGATATTGTTCATTGTGGACGTATTTTTGATTTTTATTTTTTTTTGTAGCTTCTCTAAATAGGTAGTTAAAACCAAAGTGCACTAGGTCCTCACAGATGCAAATATACAAAGAGGGAGCAAAGGACAGAGTAACATCTTTTTTTCCTTCTCTGAAAAATAGTAATTTGGATGTTCTTTGTTGTAACAGCTAACAAGATTCTTAGAAACAAGTGAACTGTTTGAGTATATGGGACGTCTGTAGGCACTGCAGCTTCAGTAGATGTTAGCGGGATTTACATGACCAAAATCTCATAGAATGAGATTTGATAATATTTAGGTCTATCTGTTAGAGAAAATAAGTGAGAGTTTTTGAGTGTGAATTGACATTGTCTGAATGGCTCAAAATACTTGTTATGCCCTCATTCAAATGGAAAGACAACTGGCAAAGAAAACTGCTGTGAATCTGAGCATGAAAAGACATGAAAATCGACTTGCTTAATTAACAAAAATGCAAGGCAATTAATTTTTAATTTGTTGTTCATTTTCAACCCAATTTAATTTCTGTAAGTCTTTTCCATTTTGTTCCTAGGAGATTGAAAAGGCCTGGAAAATGGTGGATGCAGCCTATGAGAAGGAACAGAAAGCAAAGGAAACAATTCATTCACTGCAAGAGGAAGTTGCGCGCCTGACTAACATGACGGAGCGGGAATCTGGTCTGTCCTTGGGTCAGGAATACAAGTAAGTTTTCCAGAGAAAGGGGGAAAGCCTGATCTGATCTCTGAGCAAGGCCTTTAGTATATTCAGATATTCCCTTCCAGGAAATGTGCCAGCACGTAAAGCACCTGGATGCATGAGAAATCCACTCCTTCACATTTTGGCCCTAAAGTATTCTGTTCCTGGGTAAGAGATTTCCTTTCATTTGAAAGCTTTGTCATCCAGCCTTCCACTAAAATATGTCTCTCTAAAGACAACTCTGTGGCTGCTTTTTGCATTTTCCTGAAAGGGCTGGGAGCTGTGACTTTGCCAAGACCTCAGTCCTGCAGTTTCCAGCTGCTCAGGCACTCCGTGATTTCTTCTTAAAGTTCCTTTTGTATTGATCTCCAGTTCCATGCTGCCCTGTCCAGTGACAGGGCCATACAGGCAACTCCTCTGCAGGTTTCCAGCCCTGTAGGGTGTTTCCAGCTCTTTTAGAGCAATCAGGTTGTTTTTTAAGGTTGAGCTTGAACCCACATTGCAATGTTTGGACTTTCTTTCAGATTGTAAATGTGTCCAAAGAGGCAATCTGTTTTATTCTTACATTAGGTGACTGCAAGACATAACCTGGTTAGGTGACCGGTCAGGTAAACTGCAGAGACTTGTGATAATGCAACAGAGGTTTGGTCCCTACATGGTTTTGCAGTGGGCAGGGAAGAAGAAATTTTGTTCCATTACCTTTTTGAGCAACTGAGAGTTTCTTCAGTCCCCTGAGGATTGGGATATAAGAAGAAAGAGTGGTTTATTGACAGGGACTCTTAACGATCACAGTAGGTAAAGCATATAATTTGATTGACCAAAAGACCCTTAATCCAAGAGGAGTTTAAAATGAAACAAAATGACTTTTAAACTCTGGTTTCACATGAAGGATCCTGCTCTGGCATAGGAGGAAGAACAGAAAGGGCTTGTGACACTGTTTGACTATTGTTTCCTTGCTTCCAGTATCAGAGATTTGCTAAAACTTAAAGAAGAGATAACAAAGGAGCGAGACCAACTCTTGTCAGAGGTCGTGACATTACGCCAAAGTCTAACTCAAGCCACAGAGCAGCAGCAGGATACAGAGAGGGCAAAAAACGAGGCAGAACAAGCTGTAATGCAGGTCTGTACAGCTCACAGGGTGGTGATTTTAGGCTTTGTACCAAACCATTCCCCCCTTCTACAATTGACTAGTATGCTACTACCTGTTCTTCCACAACTCAAACCTTTCCAGGAGTGCTCAGAAAAAAGTCTGTTGTGAATTATTTTTATGGTTTTTCTCTATTTCTTGGCTACATCCTTTGTAAAGCGTATTGTCATGTACCAGCTGCTTCTACAGCTTTCTAATACCCTGAATGAGGCCAGGGTGCCTCTGCCTCAGTCACAGTTGTCTTTCATACTGGAGATGCTTTTTTTTTCTTTGTTTCTTTCCTGCATTGTAAATCTGCATGCCTCCAAAGGACCACTTAGAACACAGAGCTTGAGTGGAGGACCTACGGCCCTTGCTGTTGACAGTGGTTGTCATATCATGCCGTATGATCATTTTTAAGAATGTATAAAATTCTGACTTTAAGCTAATTAGGCTATTTTCTCCCACACTGCTTCTAGGAAGCTTTTTCTGCACCAACATGAGAAAGAACTTCTTCACGGTGAGGGTGACGGAGCACTGGAACAGGCTGCCCAGGGAGGTTGTGGAGTCTCCTCTGGAGATATTCAAGGCCTGTCTGGATGCCTACTTGGGCGTCCTGCTCTAAGGAACCTGCTTTGGCAGGGGGGTTGGACCCGATGATCTTTTGAGGTTCCTTCCAACCCCTTCAATTCCGTGATTTTCAGAATCCCACTTTTCTAATGTTTAGAGACCTCCTATTTGTTAGACCGATTTCTACCTACTGTTTTTGAGCTTAAATGATGTTTCACTTCACCAGTTTCCATACAGAGCAGTCATATTCCACCCTTGCTTTGCCCTAATTGTTTTCTCTCTAAGTTAGGCTCTCTGTTTTTCCGACATTCTGAGGAGACATGTCTCTTTACTGAGCAATATGCATAGCTTCCTTTAAATGCATATAGCAGCTGGAGGTACAGAAGACTGAGGATCAATAGGATACCCGCTGAAGGGAGAGAAAGCAGAGAAGGATGGAAAATGGGATACAAAACTCTGATACATCAAAATACAAAAACGCAATAATGAAGAATAGAAAAATATATAGAAGAACATAAATAGGGGCTGGACCAAGACATCAAGAGAGGGGAAATGCAGAAAAGAACACTTAAACAAAGAAAAAGAGATGACATGGAAGCAGCAGTTAGCTTGCAGGTTTTTTTATTAATCCCAAATAGGAAAGGGTTGATCAGCCCATGCTCCATACACAGTACTAATTTCTGTTTCTAAAGGACTTAGCTGGGAGTGTAGTACAAGAGAATGTAAATCTTGGCTCTTCTGACAGCATTGTGGGCGTGGGAGAAAAAAGAGAGGAGTGAAAGTCCCATCAATACTTACTGAATCTTGCCAACCTCAATCTTCTGATACCTACTTCACCAGCCTTTAGATTTACAGGGTTGTTACAGCTCATGGAACCACCTCCCATTCTCTCAGTATGAAATTCTGCACTTCAGACTGCTTAAATGACAATGTTTTTTGAAGATCCTGTTGAAGACCCTGGCAGTTCTGGCAACTTTTCATCAGGCTGAGAGGGAGAGGAATCTGTAAATGAAAAGCATCTTTAAATTGCTGGTCCCTGTCTGAACTGGATATTTCCTTGTGGATCAGCCCCCTGTGGATTTTCTCTGCTGATTCTGCTCCATCACATTTCTGGGGAGGGAGAGAGCACAAGTCACAGAAAATTCTATCAAATATGAAGGAAAGTTCTTCTTTCAAAGCTCTTGCAGAGGAACTTTGAGAGCAGAAAGATTGAGAGCACTTGTGAAAATGAACATTGCTCTGATATCTCCCTCTTTCCTTTATTATCAATGTAATACATGCTTCTGCTGGTGAGATAGAAAAATAAAAATAAAAATCCTTGCAATATAACATCAAGTCCAAATTAGTTTTAACCCTGCATTCAGAAAGTACCACTTCACAAATAACTTACATCAGAAAATACATTTGCTGCTGTGTCTCCAAAGGAATGCTTTGTGTCTGAATTCTATCAGACCCTTCTGCTTGAATGAACTGACTGGTGTTTAACAAATCCTTGTCATCAATAAGTAGGTTCCCTCATACCAGATTTTTAGTTCAGCCACTAGATAAAATACTTCTGAGAAGATTCTGTGTAGTAATGGGTACAGTAGCATAGAAGTCATTGTTTTCAAAATCAAACATAGTAGAATAAGAGGTGAAAGGCCTCACTTTCCTAAATAAAAGGCAGCAGAACTTAAACTTTCATCTTCTCAATTGTTACAGCTTCAGCAAGAAATCCAGATGCGTCAGAATGAGGCATCACGAGAAGCTCGAAAGAAGGAAAAAATTGAGAAGGAGCTGAAAAATCTTCAAGCTGAAATGGACAACAAGCAATCTGAGATCAAGAATTTACAGCAAGTTATACACAAGAACAAAGAGGAACAAGTAAAAATGGAACGGCATCTAAAAGAGCAGAAGGTAGGATACATGGCACACTTTTCATCATGTATAATATTAGGGTCACATTCCAAAATATGAACATTGATGAAATTTCATGGAGAGGGAGGGAGATTATTTTAAGTCAGTATTTTTAAAGATTTAAATATATATGCATATATATATACTAATAAGTAACCATTGAAAGCCATCTGACAGATTTCAGATAAAATTCCTCACAGCAATTAGTAGTGGATTGCAATGATATACTTAGAGATCATCCTGAGAAGATGACAGCAAATGAGACAAAGTCTGTGAAGAGCAAGGATGAACCAAGCGTTTGCCAACTTGGACTTCTTTCATATATTGCCTGATTCACTATAGTGGCATTGGTAAAATGATTTTATGTCTGATCCCTTTTTCCTTCTCTGTCACAATAATTTTTAGCTACCTCTCAAGCTTGTGAAAGTGTTTCTGTCAAAGGGCAGAGAACTGTCTTCATAAACCTTTTTGATTGATTTTACCCATTCTTTTTCCAAAAACTTTATCTGGAAATGTCCTAACATAGTGTTCTGCAAGTGTTTGAATTTTCAGGTTTTCAGTCCATTTCCCCTGACTTTGAGAAACTCTCAGAGAAGCAATTTCAGTAAATGGCAGGAGAGATCTCATCACTGTAAAACAGCCCTACCTCAAGGGAAACTTCCTTGGGAGCTGTGTGTATCTTGTAAATTTATGACTTTTATGGCTTTATCTTCCTTTTGGGTCCCTGAATTGGTGAGGGTGGAGATTTGTGAACTTTTTTTTTTTTTTTTTCCCAACATAGACTCTTAGTAAAATACTTCACATAAATAGATAAAGAGAATACTTAATTATTTTTCTGAACTTCTCCTCCCTACAAGGAGTATATTGAGATGCTCAAGTGTGTGCAGAGAAGAGCAACAAAGCTGATGAAGGAAGTTGAAAACAAATGTAATGAGGAACAGCTGAGGAAACTGGGGTTATTTAGTCTGGAGAAAAGGAGGCTGAGGGGGGATGTTATTGCTTTCTGTGACTACCATAAAGAAGGCTGCAACAAGGAGGGTGTCTGTCTCTTTTGTCAATGGACAAGTGATAGGATGCAAGGAAACATTCTGAAGACGTGCCAGGGGAGGTTTAGATTGGATATTAGGAATAATTTCCTAATTATGGAATTAGGTAGCACCTAATTAGGTAGCACTAAAGGACATGTTTTAGTGGTGGACTTGCTAGGGCAGGAAGATGGTTGGACTTGATGATCTTAAGGGTCTTTTCCAACCTAAGTGATTTGATGAATGTCACTGAATGTGAGGTAGCTTTTGAGGGCAGCTACATGATCTGCCAAGATAATCACATTATTTTTAAATAGTATATCTGCAATTCCTAGTTCTGTTGTATTCTTCCTCCTCTACTTTCAAGTAGTCCCTTTCAAGTTTTCTAAGTGCCTATTTTGGAGGCATTCAGTTGTCCAAATTATCCTGGAAATCAGTAGTTTACATGATGTACAGTGCCAGGGGTAATTAACCAGGCTACTGCCCTGTTTCATTGCCTGTGGTAGCTTTGAGTTGTCTGTGAAGGCATTGCATTGTCTTTCACAAAATGTCTGTCCAAAACATAGGCTATTCAACTGTCCAGGAGTTAGAGATCTGCAAGGGAAGGTGACTCCGCTGTTGCAATGCGATGAGGTTACTGTTAATCAACTGAATTGTAGTTGCCTGTGATGTCTGCTCTTACTCCACTCAAATTTCTAATCTGTTATTGCTTGCACAACAGTGAAGTTGATTTGTTACAGCAACTGTAGGCTTCATCCTACCCGTGCTGAAGTTGCAATAAAGAATACCCAGAACCACAGTGTAATCCTGGCATTCACAACACAAGAAAGAAGCAATATTCCTTGTTTTTACATTCTTTGCTTCAGCGTGCAGTTGGAAGAGGGCGATTCTGCTTCTCTTCCTTTAATTTTTCTAACAGCATAGTGCATATTGACTTCATCAGTTTATTGCACATTACTGCTTGAAGTGAAAAATACGGTGATCGTTCTTTGCTCACTTATGGAGTAATGGTTGTTAGAGGAAGTCTCATCAAGCAGAAGAAACCACCAGCAGTTCCAATATTGAAGTGTATGTTCCCCACGCAGTCTGTGAAACTGCTGTTCTGTGCTTATGACTGAAGACAAATTAGAGAAGAAAATGGTTGTGTCCTGGTCTCAGCAAGCCATGTACCCAGAGGAGTGTTATTGACATATTAATGTAGGATTAGCTCGCTAAGAAACAGAGTTCCCCTGCCCTCTGCTGATTAAAGTCATTTGAATCTCATACTGATTTTCAGTAATTATATGTAACAAGTGGTTGTGTTACGTGATGCTTGCCAAATGCCTAATAAGAATTAAAATATTTATCTACCACTTGTGAGAGAGACCTGCTAAGCTCATGGAAAAAAAAAAAAAAAGACACCGGCTGTGTTATTCATTAGAAATTATCATTTCCCCTAGTCAATATGAACGTTTGTCATATTCCACATTAGTAATTTCATCAGCAATGAAGAGTGGGTTTTAAGCAGAGAACAATCTGCAGCAGCTTTTATCTCCTGGGGAGATGGAAGGTTCTGTCTTCATGGATTTGCAGATGTAATCAGATTAAAAAGGAACTAATAGGATTGTTTCTTAATCTAACAGATCTTGAGTGAAAAAGCTGGTAAGGAACTTGAGCAAATTCAGGTTAAATATAGTCAGCTCGTTCAAGAGAGTACGCAGCATAATACGATGTTTGAAAATGTGATGAAGGATGTCTATCAGAAGACAACAGAACTGAAAGTAAGTACCAGAAGGTGTATCCATCCAATCAGACATGTCCCTCTGACTGTAGTCATACCACTTGGGATGGAGGTGATCTCAGTACTTGCACTGATGGTTCCCTACGGGTAGTTTTGGGGGAAATCTGAGGAATGCCTAGGAATAGAATCTGTTGCTTGATGCCATTTTTTCTGTGGTGGCTGATGAAGTAGTCTGCAACTGTATCAGCTGCAAGCGTAACACGTAGCTGGCTGGAGGAGCCCCATTTCCATGCAACGCACAAACCAAAATGTTCAACTCAGTGGGTTCATAAAGGACACTTGGTACATCTCACAAGCATAAGGTATTCTATAAATTGTGAGATCTTCACGTGAAAGCAGTGACTTCCTTTCTTACAGTGATTGACATAATCTGAATGTTGTCAAAACCCATTAATAAATGGTAATAAATTATAACAACGGTGTCCTGGAGAGCTCCACTGAAGGGAGCTGCTTGCTACACTAAAATCCACCCCCCCCTTGCCCTCCAGAGTCACTGGAAATCATTGGGAAAGTGAAATATAAGTAACCAAGGCAGTGTTTTCTTTCTGATCTAAATTGTTTTCTTGCCTGACTTTGCATTGTTAAACAGTTGTTTTATACCACGCAGAGGCTGGTTTCAGTGGGTTTCAGTAGGGGAAGGATGAGATGATTCCTGCATATGATTTTTGGGCTGTGTTGAGAGCGTTTGTGATAAAGGGTGTAAGTTTTATGCATAAGTTTTAGATGTTATTCCTTTGTTTACCATATCTTGCTTTTTGTATCCTTTTTGAGGTTAAAACACTGAACATATTAGAATATTCAGGTTGAAAATCATTATCTTATCAAGGCTTAGTCATGGCTAGCCAATTCACCTAACAACAATGTTTTCCAACAGGGAATTATTATTTTTTTTTAATTGAGAACTGTTAGTCAGACTGATAAAAGCTAACTTGTGACAGATTAAAAGCTCAGTTCATAACTAATCTAATGCAGAACTTCCTGATTTGTGTGGTAGGAGCTTGTTTTCTGTTGTATTTTGCTAGGCAGATGGGAGGACGTTTTTCTTACCCATTTAAGAAACAAAGTACCATGTCTCCCAGGTTATTTGGTTGTATCGTTACTTCTAGCAATGCCATCATTGTGTAAGACTTTACAAAATGTTCAAACGTGACTTATGTTTGTGGCTCTACAGCATCAAAAAGAGGACTTTGATTCCATCATCTAGTTCTAACTTCTGGAAAAGTTGATGGAACTTGTAAACTCATGCACACAAGCTTCTGGGGGAAGGAAGATCCTGCATCCTGCACAGTTAGTAATTAAGCTAGTTGTTAAAGCTTCTAAGAACCCCAGTTGTCATCTAAGATGCCCTTTTTGTAGGCACTGTGCTAGCAGTTTAATCCTGCAGTGTACTGAGTGCCTCTAGCATGGTGTTAGGCAACCTGAACTGTGAAAGTATTCGTAAACTTTTGAAGATTGATGTCAGGAAGAACTGAGGAGATTCATATCCTCCCAGGGGATACTCACCTACCAAGATTCATCATCTTACAGAACCAATATTTGATGCTCTAAATGGAACGCTGTAGTCTGTGATGGCTGTAAAAGCTAACAGTACTTATAGGGGGAAGTAATATTTACTTCTTAAAAGTAAAGAAACAATTTTCGGTTGTGATAATGGGTTGCTGTTCCAGGTAAATGGTTCCTTAATTTCCATGCAGTGTTTTGATTGATTATTTCCTCTTCTGATTGTACAGAAAATAAGATGAACTCTACCTTGTGTTTTTCCTTTAAAGCCATGGGTTATGAAAGAGATGGGGATAACAGATCCCTGCTGTTAGGGACATGCCATTGAACCACGCTACAGATATCATTCTCATCACAGTCACTGTCCCTAATACTTCAAAGGAGATCACAGCTGCCCATGTTTAATCTGCAGGACTAATTGTGTAGTGCTCTATGAGGTGTGCAGCTGGGGATTCTTTATTGAACATCTTCAGCCCTAAAGCATAAGGTTTGATAATTGTCATTGCCCTACCTTTGTTTATTTTTTTTTTTTTTTCATATGGTTCAATGAGCTAATCATCTGCTGCTAGGTGATCCACAACACTTATACCTTTGCTTACCAGGGCACTGAATTTCATAGAGTAATTATATACTAAATACAGAGCTATTTTCTTTCCATGGGCACTTTCTCTTCCCCTTCCTTGTTGCTGTTTTATAGGCCAAAGAGGAGGAAGTGCATCAAATGCGCCTCGAAATTTCAAAGCTGAACAAATTAAGAGATGTTCTACAGGGTAAGCTGCGTGTTGCAGAGGAACAAAAAGTTGATGCAGGACATGAGAGAGAGAGCCTAAAAATTGAAATATCTGGACTAGAGAAAGGTAGGTGGCTAACTAATGAATGGATCTGTCTTCTTATCCACGGTTTGTTCATTCAGGGTACATCTTCCTTTCAGGATCACTCTCTTTAGTGCTTGTTATGGTACTGTATAAATGACAGTTGGAATGTATGACAGCCTTTTCTAAAACCTCTTAGGGTCACAGATTTCTCACAGTGTAGAATAGGTGGGGTGAAAATAAAAAGGACATAACTGAAATCGTGGTGTGCAAGTTTGTGCCATGTCACACAGAGTGTTGTCTCCAATGTACATGTATTGCTCCTGCTCTAACCTGTGAGAGAAACGATCTCAGACCTTACTGAAACCAGACATGGCTAGGACACTTTTTTCCTAATTGCTTTGATTCTGCCAAACCATTCATCATGAAAATGAGTGTATGCAAGTAAGCTGATAAACTTACTTCTGGTACTTTATGGATTCAGTTGTTCAGTGGGTATACTAAAGCTGTACAGGTATTGATATCAGCTTGCTAGCAGATCTGGAATATTTTAAGAAAGAACTTTCAACATTTTTGTGAAATGGACATTTTGGAAGAAAATTTCTTGGGTATAGTAGCATTTTTTTTTAAATGCAATCAATTGCAAAGTAAAATGTATATTAAAATAAAAATCGACATATTTTCAAAGTGATTTTCACAAAAAAAAGTTTTGTGAAAATTTTTTGGGTAAGGTAATATTGTAGATTAAATAATATTGTAAATAATAATTAAATAAGTGAATTAAGTAAAAAAAAGTAATATTGCAAAGTAATAAAGTAAAGAAATGTAAAATAAAAACATTTGAGGCAATGAGATCTCACCTTTTTTTTTTTTGGCAAAAAAAACCTTTACTAGACACCTCATCTAGTTCAAGTTGATACATACTGCCATAAAGGTCGCTTCCTACTCTCCCTTGTTTCTACCTTATGTCCTGAAGAGATTGAATATATAAGATAGGAATTCCTCTGTGTGGCTGTATTTATAGAAAATCATGTCTGTTTTCCATGTGTCTCTGCAAGGGTGGAAGAGCTTTCCCACAAACGTTTTGCTTGTGCTGCTTGAGGCCATGCTTTGTACTGGAGAAGAGAGGGGAACTTGAAAAAAAATAAATCAGATCCATACTGGAATGACTTAGAATGGCTGCTAATAATATGTCTTCTTGCAATACTGGACACATTTTAGCACTCCAATGTACTTCATTTCCTTAGCTGCAGTTTTAGCGTAACTGTATATAATACTTTTTAAAATAAAATGCAAACAAATATGGAATGGTTAATAACTTTTTAATAGTATATGCACAATATTAATCTTGACCCATGGCAAGTAGTTTTAACTCCACTGAAGTCAATAGGATCTCACTGCTTTAAAGGAGAACTGGATTTCACATAAAGGGATTAGAATGAGACTGAATGCCCTGGTATTTGAAAGTGCTTCAATTTGCTCACTTTGAAGCTCCCTAAAAGCATTTGATTTTCACCGTGCTCCATGATTTCTGAAAGTTCAACTGCTTTGTGATATTTTGGTTTGAGCACACAAGTCCTTATACCGTTAATTACTGTGCCTGAGTTCTTCTAAGTACTGAAATAAGTATTAACATCCTTAGCTGATACCTGAGGTTGCAAAACATGGTCACAGCTAATTGAACTCTTCATGTAATGTTTAGTAAGTCCACTAAGTTGTTTCTGCATTTTTAACATCTGTTCAGTTTGAATCCAGAATTTATACTCTTTCCTCCTTTTCTCTAGAGTTGGAGGCTGCCAAAAAACAGGCAGAGATTGACAAGAGAGCTATAAATGAGCTTATGAGGGAAAGGGATATGCTAAGTAAGGTGAGCTTGCATTGGTAATACTGATAAACAAACGTCATGGCTTGAGATTGAAATGTCTGTAGTTTAAACCCTCACAGAGAAACAGAAATGTTGTAGAATAAATAATGTTGAGTCAAACATTCAGTTTTCCTTAAGCAGATGCTTATGCCGCTTCTTTTCTGTGTGTTGAAATAGTGCTAGTACCCATAAACACATTAAATATTTCTAAGCTTTAAAATATAAACTGTCAGGGAGTTAAAAAAAATGCTATATGCTTTCACCTTGCAAACCCGTGTTATTTGATATCTGAAGAGTTGATTACATCTGTGCTTTTAGACTCTGGCATATGAAGTTTAATATTAATATAGACAAATGAAGTCTGTGATAGTAGAAGAACAAACCAAAATTTTGACACACCACGTAGCAGCTTGGAAGACTGTGTTAATACGACTCCTTGGTTTTTCAGTCCATTTCTCTTGCTGATCATTTTCCATCAGCCCATGGTTCTTGTACTACAAGCCAGCATCTCGTGTTTATGGGCATTCCTGAAGTGTAATCTAGTAAATTCAATGCTAAAAGATGACTTTAGCTCAGGTGCTTTTCTTGGTATGGATTCACTGTTCTGTGTCTTGACTCAAGAGGCACAGATTTTGCAGATTCCAAATATTTGTTTTGAAGCAGGGAAAGAAATTTCAAAGGGCGACTACAAGGCTGATTTTGTAAAGATGAGATCTTGATGTTTTCTGTTTAATCCCTATGCATAATTTGAAACTAAGCTTGGTTAATTCAGTTTGAACTTACTGTTCAGAAAATGAGAAATAAGGGTATTTGTGTTTATTAGTTATTTTAAATGCTACTGACATGCTTTACAATCTAAATGCCTTGAAGCTGGTACAGTTTTTCCAGTTGTTAATTATACAACTTGTAAACAATCCTATCCATTTTTTTTAATTTTTTTTTTTTTAGTGCAGACATTAGTGTTTTAACTTCAAATCAGAAAAAGTGCTATTTGGCAGCTCTGTTAGAATTTTTTATTTTTTATTTTTAAATTAGATATGTGGCTCAAGTATTTCTACTGAGCAAATTAGATAAGGGATAATAACATCAGGAAGTCCATAAACCACTTAGGTAATGGCATATTTTTGCCATAGTGATGGCAGTGTTGCCTTTTACAGCTTAAGAGTCATTTTGTTTCCCCCCTCAGAAAGTGATGAAGGCTACAAATGCCACTCAGAAGCAGATAAATTTGGTGAAGCTCCATGAACAGTCCAGGAAAAATTTAGAAGGAGAAATCCAGAATTATAAGAATGAAGCCCAGAAACAAAGGAAGATTATTTACCAGTTGGAGAAGGACAGAGAGAATCTCATCAATGAAGCCAATGAGCTCAAACAGAAGGTAGGAACAGCTTTTTGTGCAAGTGGTTCTTTGCTCTCTTGCTCTTGAAACTGTAAAGATTATATATACATTTCTTTACATGCCATTGGGAGGAAACAGATCAATAGTCTTCAGGCAGCTTACAAAGATTTCTTATTGTCAGTGCGTATTGCCGGCTATTGTGTTTCAGGTCTCTCTGAGGGAACCTCAG
Organism: Aythya fuligula; assembly: GCF_009819795.1. Lineage (NCBI taxonomy): Eukaryota > Metazoa > Chordata > Aves > Anseriformes > Anatidae > Aythya > Aythya fuligula. Next base: position 25,389,971 of record NC_045565.1, read on the forward strand.
CCATGGCTGTTTATTCAGTGAGAAACTTGGGGTTTAGCTGGGTATTGCTCTTGTTCATCAGTCATCTGGGAAATGAAAACAAGGCAGGAGTTTAAACCTCAGCCTCTGACTTACACCTGAGTCCCACAATTGCAGTTCTTGTATGCAGTTGGAAATTACTCTTCAGTTGTCCTATTTTATCTGCAAAGGACCTTGTTTTGCCTGCCACTGGTGTCCTCAAATTCTGTTGAGGCCAGTGAGAGCTGACAGCGCTTGACATCTTTGTAAAAGACTCAGTGTTTTGGAGGATTAGTCCCAGTGTGAGTAAAACATCAGAAGATGTTCAATCTCATCTACAAGACAGAAATTTTGGAGGAATAGCTGCAGAGAAACACTGCATAAAATTTGTGCTGTCTGGTGCCCATTATTATGTATGGCTTTGTTTCTGAAGGTATATTCAGGAACATGGTTGTAACATGTTCCATTAATTGCTGAAGATCACATTGAAGGGCCCTTGAAGAAGCTCATTGATTTACTGGGATTAACTTTCAAGCTGTTTCAACTCACAAGTTATTTGCTATCTTCTCACCTTAAAATTATCCTTTACATCTAAATGTGACCAGGGACTTTTAAATAGTGTTTTGCATGATACATGTTCCCTTGTCTGGATTGCCATTTGTCATTTCCTAGGAATAATACTTTGCAGAAGTGAGGTTTGTCTTTGTTGCAAAGTCCCAGTTTGCATCTTTTCCTTGTAGGGAATTTCTAACAGTATAGCTGTGAGTTAAGAACAAGGCAAACAAGTAAGGATGGCACCACTACTGCGTTCCTGAGTAGGTTCATTGAGCTAAGCAGGTAACCAACAGCAACTGGTAGTGAAGTATACAGGTGAAAAAGTGAGAGGGTCCAGAAGAAAACTGTGAATATCTAAGATTTTCTGCCTAGCTTTGAACCCTCTTTACCAAATGTGAGAGGTGTAGTGTGCTAACAGCTCAATCATAATTGAGGATGCTCGGCCTCTCACAGGGCTGCTCTGTTGGGAAACATGTATCTTTTCTGTATTTATAAGGGAGAATTATTTGAGTTTAATCATTCCTGAAAAAGCAGAGTCAGCATCTAGTCTATGAGCATGAAGCTGAAAAACTTAGTCCACGAGCTTATTGCACTTACATTGCATCAAAACCAAGTAAAAGATTTACAAATACAGTGACCTACTTTTGAGCCTTGCTCCAGCCTATGATCACCATAGTGCAAACTGCACTTATTGATTTCTTCTCCCTGCGATTACTATTGGCAGGTTGTTTTAGCAGAAAAGGAAAAGGCAGGAGTAGGTTATAAACTGGGACTGTGTTTTTGTATTGCACTGTAAGCAGTTCCTGGGATCCTCTGCAGTCAGCTTCAAATGTGCTAGAATTGTATTTCTGCAGCTGTAATAAAATTTTCTATATTTAGCTATCCCCTATCTCCAGAGTTGTTTGGAGGGACCTGATAGAATAATCAATTAATTAAGCTCCTGCCCCATAGTTGGACCTCACAAGGCTTTACTGCTAAGCAAGGGACAACTTTGCCGACTGCAAACTTTGCAGTTACTGACTATCTGATGTAAACATTTTTATATTCTTCTGCTTTGACATATGAACGTAAATCATAGCTCAAATTGCTACTTTCAAAAACAGCATCTGGAGAACTGGCTATGAAATGAAGTTGTAATGGACTTCTCTCCTGGATTTTGTCCATGTGATTCCTCAGCTTTTTGTTTAATCTTTTGATCTTTTTCCTGGATTTAAGTGTGGCATTCTTCTCTCCCTCAAGCAATGAACTTGAAAAATGTTGTTTCTGATGTTCACTCCTCAGTTTCCTTTTTATTTCTTTTGTTTCCTTTTTATCCAACGCTACAAGTGTTGGATTCTATTTGAATGATACTTGTTTGTGCTCCTTGGCTTTCAACTTTGTACAGCAGAAGGAAGATTCTTACTCTGGAAAAAAAAAAAAGTGTATTTATCTTGGGAAGCCCATCATAATGATTAGAAACTATATTTTTGCTTCTTTAATGTAGTAATTCTTATATATTGTTATGGTGGTAACTGTTTAATGAAGGTGTCTATAAAATTTTGCATTTTCATTTATTGATACTGTATGTGATCATCTTCTCTCTACAGTTTATAGTCTACACCACTCCATTCTCTTTAGGGAATAATTGTGTCTCCCCATTCATGAAAAGAAGATAAAAGAAGACTTAGGTCAAGTTTGTGATCAATGGTTTGTGATCAGGTGTTCATTTTAAAAAAAGCTGAATTATTAGAAGCTAACTGGATTTCACACCAGTGGAGTATATGCAGACCTTCTTGGAGAATTACTTTTTTAACCATTTTATTGTACAGATTACATATAAAACCATGTACATAATCTAGCCTTGCTTTATAAACAACCTAAGCCTATTCTCAGTGAAAGCTGCTTATGTTGATTTTATTGAACCAGCTCGGTGGCAACATTTTCAGTAGATTAACAGATGTGCATATCTGTAAATTTTTGTCTTGGAAAAAGAAACAAACAAACAAACAACTATTAGGTATCAGACTGAAATAAAATGTTCTTCCACATAAGCAATCCAGAAAGGTTAAACTTGGACATGGACCGAAGTGATTTTATCCGTACCTACAACTTCTTATCACAGTTTTTTTAAGTTGTCGTCTTAGATAAAAATGACAAACCCCGTCCTCATCATCTTGTGATAATGGCTTAATCTGTTCATTTCCTTCTTTCTGCTCCAGGTCCTCCAGAACCTGAAGGATATTGAATTACGGGAAATTCAGATCTGTGACTATGAGAAGAAAATACAGGAGTCTGAGATTAAACTAAAACAGCAACAAAACCTCTGTGAAGTTGTGAGAACAGAGAGGAACCTATACAGTAAAAATCTGGTTGAAGCTAAGGTAGAAGAGTACTTTTTTTTTTTGTGTGTTTCCTTCTTTGTTTTATTCTCTGATCTAATTTTAATTTGTTCAAAGGAAAGTTCACTTCTTTAAGTGGTCACTTGCATAAGTAGCTTCTGAATTCCTCTGTGTTTTGGGTAAATCAATGTTTTTGGTTCCTGAGAGTTTATATGGACCGTATGTATTTGGACTGGCAATAGGAATTCATAGTCATTACGTGGCAATACCCCAGCTTAAAGCCATGCATAAAACCACGGTGTAAAGGAGCTATGGATACATACAACTCTATCAGAGAAGAAACATTTTCCTTTCCCTCTTGGCTGCACTTGGTTCTATCCCTTTAGGAGTTGTCTGTGTGTATGAAAAATAGGGTATAATGGGAATAAGATTGCCTCCTTAACCCTGTATGCAGATGCACATTAATGTATGTTGTGATTTTGAAAGCAGGGGGAACACTTTCTCACCTGAAGGGGAATTTTCTGACAGAACTAAATGCTTCCACCTCACTTGTTCCTTTCAGGGAGTGTCATTTTCCTCAGATAATGATTCTCTCCATTCCTATCTTTGCCTTGGGGATCTCACTAAGATGCTAGAGGAAGAGAACAGATCACTCAAGAATACCCTGTTATTCTGATGTAAAGATTTAAAATACTACACAAATCCTATTGCAGTTGGCAGAAACTGGGACCTTGGATAGCTGTGATTTACGGCATTGGGTTATTTCAGGATTCTATACCATAAACGTGTATAGTAGATCACAAATTTATGCTCTGCTTTGCATAGGTAGATGTTTTGCTTGAGAAGCAGGTGGGAATTAACTGTTCAAGTTCCTATCCTACTGTATGCTTGATTTGCTTAGGAATGAGCTGTTTTGTCAAATAGGTAGAACACTTTGCTTGTCCTCTGTCTGCTTCTTGTCAGTGGTAGTGGTGCTGGGGTTCTTGCTGCTCCCAAACAATCGCTCAGGAGAAATAAGAGTGAAAAAATGCAGTGCTATTATTATTCTTTAATTATTTTAATTATTATTATTTTAATATACAGCATCGATTCTCTTACTTAGAAAGAACTGGCAACTATATGCTTGGTTACAAAATGAAGCAGTGAACTCATCAATTTCATCAGGGTTTGAATGTTTATATGGTGGCATACATAATGCTGTTCATGGTTCCAGTTGTTAGAGGCTGTTATTTAGACTTTAATACATTACTTAGCTCATCATAACACTTTTTTAGCAAGTCCTGTGTGAGAAGATGGCTGAGTCCAAAAGCTCTTTTGGTCAAGGCAGTATTATGTGTGGCAGTGAAAAAACAGCCATTTGTAGTTCAGCAACAGGCCATCTAGCCATGAAAGGAAAAAGGCTCGTGATGGTATTAAAAAATATGCTAAGTTATTCCTTTTGAGAAGTAAAAAAAATTTGCACACAAAAAAAATTTTAGATAAAACTAAAGTCCATGGATTTTGTTTTTGAGGTCTGTCAGACTAGCAATTGGCACTTTCTCAGTACTGTTTTTGAAGACTGCCTTCACTCAAGACCTTCCTTAACTGCACTAAGCATTTCAGGAAAGAAAAAGTTTCTCATTTAGCAAGCAAATCCACACTGATGGTGGATGGTGCTGAAAGACAACCTAAGCTTAAAATGATTTTATACTGAAATAGAATGTACTCACCTGCCTTCTCTGTGAGCTGGTAGTCTCCAGCAGAGGACTAACAGCTTTTAAAGCTGTTTTTGCTGGATCCAGAAGAGCATGTCTGTCCATGGATTGAATTTACTAGCTTCCATTTGTGTCACAGCATGTGCCATCACTGCAGTCAGTGGAACAGTTTCTTTGTGTTGCACAGGCAGTCACCTTTGTGTTGGGAGTAGAAATAGTTCTAGTGCCCTGACCTCTCTGCAGTGCTTCCAGGCTTATTGCTCTGTGTCTTGAGCCTAAAATATATGCTAAATATTCCCATACCAGTGGTTTCCCTATTTCTGATCACACTGTTTTCCCCATGCACCTTTGTATAAGCTAGCAAAAAAGCAAAATGGAGCTAAGCATTTGCTACACTCCCTTAAAGACATACAGGTATCCTACTCATGGCTATATTCCTTTGCATAAAACCATCTTTTTCCCAAACATTTATACACAACTATACCCAACCTTATTGAAAAGCACTACTAGAAGCATGAAAAAAGATGGATAGAATCAGAATCTTGTTATGAATTTGGATTGAGTGCTAGTTCTTATTGTGTGTCCAGCACTTCAAATGAAATGGCTTATTAGAGTCGTTAGTGGTTATTGTTGTTACCAATGTGACTTTTAAAGACCTTTTTACAGCAATGTCACAGTAGCATAAACTAAAAAAATTGTCATATAATGAAACTTCTATCACATTAAAAAGTAAAGTCTAGTGGTATGTACAACGCGTTTCTCAAAACTGAACTAGGCTGAACACCCAAGCAGAAACTTACTATTTTTTGATCCCTTTTTGGGATCACACTTTCTGTACTTATAGGATGAGATAGCAGAAATGAAGAAGAGACTAAAAGCTGTGACACAACAGGCAGAACAGCTGACAGAGGAGATCACAGACAAAGAAGCAGCCCTTGCGAAAGCTCATCAAGAACATCAGCAAACAGAGAGGGAGAAAGATGCATTGAAGGTAAGACCCCCTACACATAAACCTTATTACAAAGGATGGCTCCCATGGTTTCAGAGACTGCATCATGTTCCTGGTCTGTGGCAGTTGTCTTGCTGTATCTTAAAAAAATCTTCTGCAATTGAAGCACAAGATCTCGGCACTATTTAGAGGTATTAGTTATACAAATATTCCACGTAACTGACAAATTTCATTTCTGCCTGTAACTATAGTTAGAAAGATCCTGGAATGCCAGTTGGAACCCTTACATCACTTGGTGACTAAAGTTTTTTACTAAAACATTCACTTTTTGTTTCAGAAATGTGGATTTTGGGGATAGCCTGATTGCAGTAAACTTTTTAAATGTGGACCCTTATAATTCAAGTTTTTCTTTCTTTAAACTACTTTCTCCCTGCTGTTTTTAAGTGTGAGCCCCATTATATTATATTATATTATATTATATTATATTATATTATATTATATTATATTATATTATATTCTGAGCTTGAAGCTCTGACACTGCTCAGCCCTGGCTGCAGCCCATTCTTAGATATGCCATTAAATTTGTGGTGATATCGCAACACAATTTGCTGCTCTCTCAAAAGATTTAAGGAGCTAGTGTCCACAGTAACTTATATTTCTCTTCACTAAGCAGTAATAAAACAAAAACTGCAAACAAACAACACCCCCCAAAACTCAGCAGTCCTCCACCACTTTCCACAATGTTTTCTTTTGGCAGTTTATTGCTGTGCAACAATGATTCCTTAGGTTTTCAGTCCTTCTCAGCACATTATATTTATGACAAGATGCCAATAGAACTTTGTAAAAAATGATGAATTTATGTTCTTGTACCCGATCTGTCTCAGAGTTGGTCTATCAGTGATGGAGAAGTCAAATAGTATCTCATTTTCTATGTTCAGCTTTCTGCCTTAACTAGTCACCAATTCTGCCTCATCACCTCAGAATTGTCTGCTGTCCATTCGACAAACACAATTGCTACATGCTTTACCCCCTCAATTATTCACTAGCAAGGCTATGGACTGACATCACATTAGTGAATAGCTTCAGGGCATTGTGGTCGTCTACCTGCCTGTCTCTGCTGAATACTGATGCATAGGAGAATTCAAAGAGGGCTCTGACTGACAGAGGCACAAAAGAACCCAATTATTTGTGTAGCAAGCCAGCTTCAATTTGTCCTGTTTGTACTGATGTGAAGGAAGCAAGCTGTTCCCCAGAAATCAGTTTAAAGAATGCACTAAAGCATGGAGTAGTGAGATTCACAGGAACAAAATTATACAGACATTGGACTTATGCTTAGCTCAGCTGTCATAAAGGTCTTAAAAATGTGTAATCATGGTAAATGAAACATGGGACACCTGATCCAAGCTCCCTTAAAGCCAGTACAACGCCATCCTTTGGTTTCAGTTGGCATTCCTACAGGCTTGCAGATCAGACAGTTTTGGCAAAACATCCAAGTGTTGACAAATATGTATCTGAAAGCTATAATAAGTATGGCCCTCCAGATTTGAGCTGGTGGAGGCTTATGTATGCTTTTTACATGATCACGCTTGTCTTTTTTTTTAAGCATTTTCTCAAAATCTGAACGTGAAACTTTCTGCTTACAGTTATTATTATTATTATTATTTTCAGCATTCTTTCTCCAGCCCCAGTTACACCTTTTCTAAAATCTGTATTTTCCTCCCACCTCTAGAACAAATACAAAAACCTGTTCACTTACTGTAGTGTTTCAGAACCTAAACAGGGATTTAGTTTGAATTTTGTTTGAGATGTTGGCACAGGTCCCATATAAATTCATCTTTCTTGCTGACTGTTCTTTAGTTTTTGCAGACTCTCCGAACCAACCTCAAATGAGCTGTGCTCATTTACAGCAGTTTCAGACCTGCCACTTTTTCTGCTTGTACTGTGTTTATTCATTTCTTTTTCTTTTAACTAATGTGCACAGACCCTGATTCTGTAGTCTTCAGCATATTTAATCTCAGTGAAAGTCCTATTAGTTTGTGGGGCCTGTTTGTGACTTAAAGTATTTATGTTCTTTACTGTGCAAGGTAGTTCAGATTTATTTTAGCTTTGTGCATTCCAGTGAGGAGATTTGTTCCTATGAATTGTTTGCTGCTAACATCTACTGCCACTCCTTGTTTACAACTCATATATTTTGTGACATAAGGAGAACACAGAAATTTGATATATTAAAAAAATATTATCTAGCAATGTGCAATGCATGAGCAGTTTTACATTCGTAGACAGCTTTTGCACACTCTTGATTGCATTTCAATATGAAGTGGCATGCATTTTTGTTCGGTTGATGGATTCTGATGAACATCCAACACTAAGTAAGAGAGATGTGAGTGTTGCACATATGGGAAAATGAGTATTTTATTAAAGAAAATAAGAATTGAACAAGCTATTTTATTATGACGATGGAACTGTTGTTTCTGTCTTAAATCAATGTTTTTGCAGGTGCAGCCTTCATCACAGCCTCATTCTTTCAGCGTTCAATGATGTTCTTTCTGAAAAGGCAGCTTGAACGTCATCATTATGAGGGTCAGAGCTGTGGCAAAGTCTTTTAGTCAAGGCTTGAAAGTTTTCATATTTGTGAAAAGGGACTGTAGTCAGCTGATTCCAACTTTCCTATATGTAATTGCCTAGTAATCCTAGAAATTTCTAATAATCCAAGAAGACCTTATTACTCTTTCTCTACGTACATGTCTCGAATTACAGAGTTCATGACAGTAGGATATTGGTTAATTTTCAGTATTTATGTTAGTGGTATGCAGCCACTGTAACAATGCGTTACTTCTCTTTTGCTTAGGGGAATCCTTCTTCTTCCCAGTATTTCTCATCTACACTTCCACTAAAAAATGCTAAGGCTCTTTAATTTTGCTTTTCCATGCCTGATTGCCATCTTCTCCACCAGTTCTGTTATTCCAGTCTGAAGCCTGTCCCAGGTAGATGCTGATTTGTATTAGGTAATGTAAATAGTTGCCCTTTCTAGCAGGGTGAGCTATCCTTTCTTATATCCCAGCCTTACTTTGAACTTAGGTCTGCTAGATTTTCATAGCAGAATAACAATTCAATTGAAAAAAAAAAAAAAAACAAAAACAAAACACCTCCAAATATTACCTATTAAAAAAAAAAAAAAGTGAAATTGCTCTGAATTACAACTTGAGCCATTATTATAGATAAAAATCCTTCTAAATATCTGTTGTCTGTAACAATATTCAAATGCTGTTTACAACTTTTCTTTACAGTCTTCATGCTTGCTTGTCTTGGTGATTTATTCTCAAAAACTAACAAAATACGTACCTCTCAGGAAATGAAGTGAATGTATGAGATTCTGTTCAAATACTAACTCTTAATCTCAGGTATATAATGGAAAGTTGTTACCAAGCACAGTTTACCTATATTCTTTGACTCCACCAGGCTGAACTTCTTAAGATGAAAAAACAGGCTCTGGAGACCAAGCGCTTTATAGAAAATCAGGAGGCAGAAGAGAGAAAACTCCTAAAAATTATTGCTGAGGCTGATGCTGAGAGGCTGAGGCAGAAGAAGGAGTATGAGCAGGTAGGAATCTCACATTTGGCTTTTCAAACACACTTTGTTCTGTTCCCTTAGTTGTCCAATGCATTTTTAAGATCATGATTCGCAGCTATGGTAAAAGTGGTACTACTAAAGCATCGTAGTGTCATTGAAATAAAAATGTTAAGATACTGAAATGAGTGTAGTTTACATTATACTACATTATTACATTGTAGTTTACATTTTTCAGGAGTCTGAACCCTTATAGCAGAAGTTACTAGGCTTTGCTATTGTTTTTTTCACTAATAATAGTGAAACCTCTTAATGCAAGTGATTTTCGCTGATGAAAATGTAGTCACAATGCTTTAGGATTGTACTGAGGAATTTGAATTGAGATTATTGCTTTGCTCTGCTTCCTTAGGTTATCAACGAGAGAGATATCCTAGGGTCCCAGCTTGTTCGGCGCAATGATGAGGTGGCTCTGCTCTATGAGAAGATCAAAATCCAGCAGTCCATCTTAAACAAGGGTGAGGCCCAGTACCGACAGAGAACGGAAGACATCCGGCTTCTCAAGCTGGAGATCAAAAAAATTCGGCGTGAGAAAGGAATACTTGGCAAAAGTGTGGCTAATGTGGAGGAGCTCAGGTAGAAAAACTGGTTGAATACATTTCCATAGCGACTGCATTCATGATTCTGTGTTTGAGACAGAAAATTTCTTTTATGTGTGGTAGAGATTTGTTTCAACAAACATTATACCTTGGAGAACGGGATTATTTGGTTTGACCTCAAACACAGTGGATTAAATTCACAAAGCAACTAATCAGTGATGAAGAAAATTAAAGTATAAGATAGAGGAAAGGAGGAAAAAAGACATCTTTGCCAAAGCTGAAATAGCTTCCACATTTCACCTTGTATTGTGAATTACTACCTACAGAATAAACTTGACAGACAGCAGCAGAAAAGGTGTTCATAGTTCAGTGAGCTACTTAGTGGTACCTTGGGCCCAAATTAGTGGAACTGCTTTTTATTAGGCAATCCACAGTGGATGGGGAACACTTGACATATTTATAACAAACCCCTACACATTTTCAGAGCTCTTTCCTTCCAGATTTATATGTAGACTTGCTCTGAGAGAAAGATTTAGTTAAATTTTCATTGAAGGTTGTGTTTCTTTAAAACAGAAGTTTAATAGCCCCAGTCTGATTTATCTCCCCCTACTCTGGCTTAATTCTTCCCTTCTTTTTTTAACCCTCCCAAACCTGAGGTGTATTCTTTGCTGACAGGAAATGATTGTGATTTTTCTGTAGAACTTGTCATGGTTTGTAAGGAGAGACAGCTATGAGAGACAGCAGATAACCATTATACTATTCTCTGTAGCTATCACAGTTTTGGGTGAGATCTTTAGCTTACCTTTATCAGTATAACTCCATGGCTTTTACTGGAGCAAATTAACTTCAGTCTGTGGTTAGTCCCATTGACTCCAGTTTAATTATGCCAGTTTGATTTGGTGTAAGATAAAAAAGAAGTGGGCGCAAAACACTAACAACTGCAGTTTTCATTGACTTTCTGCAGACAGGGATAGGATTTGAATTTGCTGCCCAAATGCATTCAGCGGAAAGCCTATTACTGTATTGAAACTCCGTAAAGGTATTGAAGTATAGAGCAATGCATGCTGTGATGGTTGGATCAGTTCTTGGGTGGAGAGGTGGATCAATCACATATTTTAATGAAGTCCAAAATTATCATGAAAGCTGTCTGTTGAAAGAGTCCATTTATCACTTGTGCTGCTAATTAGCTTCCTTGATTTGCCAGTTGGAGATTTTTTTTTTTTCCTTTTCAATAACCTTGTCCAACCCCACAGTTTAAAAAAACAGGTCTTTTTCTGTCTAGTGAGCTACATTCAGCACTAATGTTGGCAGAGAAATACTCAGTGAGGGAGTAGGTACATGGTGATCCTCCATTCCCCTTCCCCTTGAGGAAATCACAGGATACACCCACCAAAGTCATAAGGGTTGGACCCTTGCAGAATATGCCTTGGTTTTCCTGCTCCTTCACTCCCTGACCCCAGCATGGGGACCTTAGTTGTCAAAGCTTCTTTGGAGTGCTCAATTAATTTTATATTCAGCAGCAAATCACCCCTGGAGTCCCTTGACGAGAAGTAGAAAGAGAAATCAAACTTAGGTTCTCTAAAGAACAGTGTCCATCATAGTTAGGCCATACATTATGCTTTATTTACTGGATTGTGTGAGCCATGTAGTTTTAAAACCTTTGTTCAAATACCAGCTGTCAGATTCAGTACAGAGGTAACTGGGTATGACACCATAACTGTGATTTGTAGGTTACTCCAGATGAATTATGAATTAACTGCCATTCTAGCCTTAATGTACACAGAAAAAATTGGGCGATGATATCCATAAGGCTGTGAACTAGATTTCCCAGGAACTGATGAAAAGTCCCTTTTTTGAGTCATTCTTACTAAAATGAATGAAGTGTTCTACCTGTGTTATCTTATGGGACCACCTGTATGATGTTATTGGTGTTACTCACAAGAGCCACTTTGCCAGGGCTGTAGTGCGTGGAAGAATGGTTTGTTAATGTTCATATTAATACCTTGGGCATATTGTTTGGGTCTTGGTGTGATTTTTTGTTTGTTTGTTTTATTCTCATCTTAAGACAGGAGGTTCATCACATGCGGAAGGAGCTATTAAGAGAACAAACTCGGTGCAAAGTTCTGGAAGAAGAACTGGAGAATCCCTTGAATGTTCACAGATGGAGAAAATTAGAGGTGATGTCTCAGCATCAAGTTCCCAAAGCCCGCATTTCCAAATCAGTGACACAGCACAAAGCCTATTTACTTTACTGTTATGCAAATTATGTGGAAGGGCAGGCAGGCTGAAATTTCCATAGTACCAATGGAACAGTTAACTGCTGAATGATTCCCTCGCACAATGCAATCAGTGTTATTTTTGTGTCGTTTTCTCAATAAAAAATTGCAGAGGGATTTGTAAAGAGCCAGTAAAATGCTAAAGGGAATAAGAATGCATAAGGTGAATTTACAAGGAGGTGATTCCTTAACATGGATGAAGTGAAAGAGGATGATAGGGGAAAGGTATAATCCTACTCTCACCAGTTAGGTAGATTTATGTGGAAAGAAAGGCAGGATTAGAAAGGATCATAGAACAGGTGGACTGGGAACAGACAGACATGAAGTCAGAAGGTAAATCACACCTGTGAAAAAAGGAAAAGGCCTCCACATAAACAGTGGTGGGGTTTCAAAGATAGCCATTCTGGGTAACGTCAGGTCAGCTGTTATGTAAACAGCAAATCTAAATTTTCACACTATTTGAACCTGCCAAATGAAGGGGAAAAATAATAAATCTGTCAAGCATAGACCAAATATATGAACATCAGTTGGCATTACTTCATTTTTTCAGAGTAAGTCAGAGCCAGCTGAGATTTCTCTGTTGCATGGATTTCTGATTTGATGCCAGCCTGGGTTGCTTAGCTGCTCTAATAACGAGTGGTTACATGCTAGTCCCTACAGAAACAGAGCTGAATATTTTGGCTGTGCTTACTAGTGTAATAGTTAATTTCTGTTCTTTCCATGCAGAGCTTAAAACTGAACAGTGTGATTAGCTTTTCACATAGAAGGGAGATAAAATGCAGGATGTTAAAGACATCTAGGTACAATCTCTAGTAGCTCCACATAACAAAGGGAAGTCAGGCCAGTGGAAACATCTGGTGGTGGAGGAAAGAATTTATGAAGAAACCGATAATGGGAAATGATGTCTTTCCATTCTAGGTCACTGGTTTGTATTTGGAACACAGAAAGGCCACCAGATGGCAAAGTCCATATGAAATAATTCTGATGGGGTTTTGGTTCAGTTCCTAATGAACAAACACCCTCGCATCACTACAATTGTCACAAATTAGCACCATGTTTGGGCAGCGCTATAGAAGAATCAAGGACTGAGTGGGCCATGGGGACTGAACTGCTTTTTAGCCAGGTTTCTCAGGAAATGTTGTGGGGTTGTGAGTGCTGCATGCATATCTGTGTCAGTGTGTCCCAGTTACACTTGAATTGATTAGTAAATTTAGAAAAAGTCTGTTAGAGGATAAAGAGTCATGAGATATCAAGGTCCTTATAAATACAAGCAAAGATGCAGAGAGTGGATAATTATTGGAACCTTTACTACAGTGTGTTTAATCATTATGGTCCACCAGAGAAACCACATGAGAAAGGAAGGACCATGTGGGAGAGATGTGTTGTGAATCTCCCAATTGGGGAAAAGCTTCAGTCAGAATTTAATCTTCAATAGACAGTAAAGGATCCAATAAGATACAGAGAAATGGAAAAGTAAGCTTGGCTAGCTGCTCCCCACAGAATTGTTTTCTCCTTAGAGATTCTTCCAGATGCAATCTGTGACAAAAGAATGAAAATGGAAGAAGGGTAGAGAGACGTATGCTTGCTCCTTGTCTTTACAGGCTATGTAGACAGAAAACAGCAGTGTACTGGCAACGATCTGTCATCTTTTTAAGCGCTTAATTCCATTGAAGAATGAGATGCCACAAATGCAGTCACCTTAAAGCCTCATAGTAGTTTGTCAATATACCCCCCCTAATTTATTTTTAACTTTTCAACCTGTTTCAAAAGACTATATTGCAGTTATTTTTTCTTTTGCTCAAGAGAAAAGTCTTCTGCTCCTAAAATCCCAGTTTGAAGTTTTTAAAACAGAGGGAAGTATTTGCACTGCTCTATTTATTTTAGGGGTCAGTTTCAGCTTCTGCTTAAAACCTAAACTAGCCTCCTCTTTCTTCCCTGCTGCATGGTTCTGCCAATCCATTGTCTTGGGTGTTAAGTTTTGAAGGACTCCAATGTATTTTGGATGTTTTAGAAGGATTCATAAGGTTAATGCTATTAAACGTGAGGTTTTCAAGAGGCAGAGACTCCAGGTTCAGGACTCCTTGAACACATGTCCTTAAAAACAAACAATTCAGTCCCTTATTCCCCTCTGCATCTCATTTTGTATTTGTCACTTTTGGACACTTAAATATTGTGGTTTTAATTTGCAAGAGAGAAACACTAACTTGTTATGTATAATTTTTGATACTGCTTTGCTCTCATCTAGGCCAGTGACCCAAGTACCTATGAGCTGATCCAAAAAATACAGAGGCTACAGAAGCAGCTTATCAGCAAGACAGGCGAAGTGATAGAGAAAGAATTGCTCCTGCAGGTACTGCAACATACATAGGTAGTTGTATCTCATTAACATATTTACTTAGCCTGCATTATCTGCCTGCTCAGATACGTTTCCAGAATGTTACTTGTATGCATGGCTTTGAATTTCTTTTGCATGCCCCTTAAATATCTTTAGATGGCAGCACTGACTCACTGAAAGAGAAGAAATAGCATCTGATTAGTTAATTTTTATGTTCTGGTTACTGATACCTGGATAATGCTGAAAAATAAAATTAAAGGTTTGTTTTAGTTTATTCATGTTGTACATTAGTCTTCAAGTCAGTGTTATATTTTTCTGAAAGGCTTTTTTTGTCCTTTTAACCATGTTTGTTATGACCAGGACTTGTGAAGAAAAATTCCTGTTTTAATTTCATTTGTGCTTAGTTTGTTGTTTAGCAGAAGGAATCCTGCAGAGTTTGCGTGGTTTAGAGTCACAGAATCATTTAGGTTGGAAAAAGACCAATAAGATTATCAAGTCCAACTACTGAATAACATCACGAAAACACGTCCCTAAGCACCACATCCACACGTCTCTTAAGTCTCTCCAGGGGTGGCAACTCTAACAACCTAAACATCTCCTGATACAACCTGAGGCCATTTCCTCACATTCCATCACTTGTCACCTGAGAAAAGAGACCGACACCAACCTCACTGCAACCTTCTTTCAGGAAGTTGTAGAGAGCAATAAGGTCTCCCCTCAGCCTCCTCTTCTGCAGACTAAACAACCCCAGTTGCATCAACCACTCCTCATACGCCTTGTTTTCTAGTCCCTTTTCCAGCTTCATTGCTCTTCTCTGGAAGAGAACATGTTTAGGTATGTTCTTCTCTGGGCCATGTTTGACTTTGTGTTGAACTTGTCAAAACAATCAAATACAATAAAAAAGACTGTCTTTGGGCTTCAACTGTAGATGTCAGACTAAGAAATTTGTCTCCTGTCTGGCAGCTTTAGGCATAGCTATATATTGCTATCTGTACATACGATTTGAACATCTTGGTTTTAAATAACCTAACATTCTTGATGCCGATATTGGGCATCACTCACTGGCTAGTAGAATGTAACCTGAAGGTCCTTCCGTCTCAAGAAGAAGCTCAGCAGATGTTATCAAGACAGGGTTTGGCCTCCCTCTTTCTCCTTTGTTTTGTAGAAAAACTAGATCTGCAATTTCATTTTAAGGTAAAGTATAGTGTTATGCCTTTGCTTGAAAAATGTGATCTTTATTACCTAGTGCTGAAATGGTGTCAGTAAGATAGTTTGTTAGCTTAAAAAAATGGAGTAAAATAGCTTCAAATTTGCTGTGCTGTACCCATACACAAACTCAAATCTCTCTGTGAGATTTTTATGTACTCTGTTGCTTATCCTGCCTTATCCTTAGTGTGCTCCCATTTAGCTATTATCCCTAGTTAAAAGTAAAAAAACTGAGTTATAGAGTTACTAAGTTGTCTGCCCAAGAAAATGTTTGAAGTAATAGGCATTTGAGCCTATGTTACTATAGCAGCCACTGGCACAATCTTTCCATCTATGCAGCAGTCCCTTCTACAGAAACTCTGCTTTTTATTGTTTTCCTAGATTTAAGTCAGAGTTTGTCTATCTGATATTTAAGTGTCATATCTAGAATTGTTAATGGGATCCTTTGTGTCCTTAATTCAGGCATCAATTTCCTGTGCAGGAATGCTGAAATGGTCTTCTTCCATGAGACTGATGGCAAAGAAAAGGCCAAAAATGCCATGCTCCGAGTTATGATTGGGTGTTCACCATAAACATTTCTTAGTTCTTTTCTGGTTTGCCACAGTGTTTTTGAATCGAACACTAAGACTGAAATAGAGATCTTTCATAGCAAGGAGAGGTAACCAGAGATGGAGGACATTCCCCAGCAGATTTCCTCAGAGGGCTGCATGTCCTGCTTAACAGGTCTGTAGTGGAGGGCTCTGAAGTTGAGTGTACTGCCCGAGCTTCTCCTGCTAAGTGGCTGGATAACCTCAGACAAGTCATTTTATTGTCCTCTGAACTGCTTTTCCTATATACAAGTGACATAATCTAATGACCACAGCACTGGAACTGTAATGGTTGTGGGCCAAATCTCTGCATCAAAATGGAATAGAATTTCTATTATAAGTCTTTCCAGGTAGTCAGCTCAGTTCAGTTCAGTCTCTTCTTACGTGCAGCGGTGGAGAAATTGTTGAAGGCTTGACCTGTTCCTAGTTAGCATACTCTTCCCTGTATTCAGAGTCAGAGACTGTAGGAGCTTAGGGATACAAACTTAGGAGGCTCTCTTTGCTTCCATAAGTCATACCTCCTCTCTCCCAGTCATCCTCATCCACATTTTGCCCTGTACAAGGGCATAGCCATTATGTGTATCTGCTTTAAAATGATCTCAATCTCCTGTTTGCTATCTGTAATAGTTTTGAGGTGTGTGCAGCTATCATGCTGGCAAATAGGATATTTGCTGTAAGTGAAGCTTGTGAGCTTCTCTGTCTTTGATTTCTGCATGTGCATATTATGAAACTTAAATTCCCTTACATCAAAGTGTAGTAATAAAATGGTGTGGAAAAAGCTATGTGGATCGGATATTGAATGTTAAAGAAACCTTTGGAATCTAGAAATAACCCACGTCTGCAAATGGCTGAGCCCAGTGTCAGCAACCTGCAGTTTGATTTGTAGGGTATTCACCTTGCTGCATCCTCATGCAAAGCCATAATGTTTGTATAAGAAAAAATAATTCCATTTGTATTGTATGCACTATACCTCTGTCTTCTGACTGATCCTTTTTTTTTTTTTAATAAATAAAAGCTGGTTTATACAGGGAACAATCTTTTAGGATGAGCTGGAAATAAGAATGGAAATTTTTGTTAATGAAGGATCACAGTATATGGAATCATATAAAAAAAAATCTACTTATCTTACCTGCTCCTGATACGTGTTTGATCATATCCTTTTTAGTTAGCTTTTTCAGTATTTCTCACCTGCTAGTTCTTTTAAAAATGATGTAACTGTAAAATCATGCTACAATCCATACTGTGTGATTAAAAGAATGATTCGCTGCATTTAAGTCAGGAAATTCTGATTGCTGACAGTACTCTAGTCCAGGAAGAAGCCAGCTTGACTCTAAAATCCCATAAAAAATATCTTTCTTAACCTTTCATCAGACATTTACTGAGAGAGATTGAATATGCAGCATGATGAATGTTTATTTTAGAATGACTTTTCCAAGTTGAACACTTTAATAGAAGTGTAGAAATATTTCTCATGTTTTAGAAATTATTCAATTAATTAGCTTTTAACCTATCAGCTCTTATACATCAAATAAGGGGGGACATCCTGAGACTTTGCAGAGTAGATGCAAAGCAGTCGCTTGTACTTTCTCCTTTAACTTGAGGTATTATCACAGCTGTGAGCTGCTGTGCAGATGAAAAATGCTGTCTTAAAAATCAGATCCCAAACTGAGGTCTTAAATACTTATGGTCAATAAATACCCGACAGCATTTTTGCCAAACATCAAAAACGCTACTTCAGGGTTAGCCAGCTTCCATGTTTGAGTCATTGCCTTCTACCTGAATTTGTGCAGTTAAAAGGTACAGCATTTTTTGATTCTTTTCTAAACCAATGAATAATACTGCAGTGCTTCGTGGAGAAATATGTTGCGTGTTAACCCAGGGATTTCGGTGATGGGTGAAGGTCTTTGTGAATGCATGTGGTGTGAGCAAAATGTGCTGTATTGCCATAAGGTATAATTATTAATAAGCAGAAGGGCTCTGTTGACAAATCCTGAACACACACACACACACACACACACACACACACACACACACACTCACACACAAACAAACAAAAAAGATACTCACCCACGTTATATGTGGGGTAAGTCCCCTATGTGACTGAAGCACAGCTGCATAATGAACAGTGATGTGTGGTAAGCACACAATGTACACAGTGTATCCATATTACCTTGCTATGATTATGATTAATGTAGTTTTACAAAATGATCCCATTGCAAGTGAATTATGCATTGCTTTATTTGTTTCAAATTTAGTTCTTTCTCTTCAGAGTGAACTCCTCTAATTTGATTTTATGTCTGACTGAGTGGAATTTTATTCAGCTGCATGTCTCAGAATGGATAACTGTGGGAAGATTCGCATTATATGTCAGCTACCTCAGTTGTCAGTCATCTCAGAAGATTGGTCATAAATGTAAAAGAGACATGTGCAACCAATATTATCTGTGGAGGGGGGAGGGAGACAAAGGCAAGGAGGGAAAGAAGGCGGCTGTACATACTCCAGTGATACGTATAAAATCCTGCCACTTGTGTTTCATTAAAGCCTGTAGTACCGAGAGTATTGTTCTTATATATATGTTAATCATTGTCATTTTAAGTTGTCTTAAGTTGTCAACAATCAAGGATCAGGACTGAATAGTTAGGATGTGATGCTTCCAGGCCATTAGCATCTTGAGATCATAGTTTCAAAGAGTGCAAGGTCAAAAGGCATGATTAGCTCATGTATCTGACTCAGATTACAGCCAGGTAACACCCACGTGCCCTTGTACTGAGCCAAAATTTTAGCCAAGCTCCAAACCCTCCAAAGAACTGATGGTCCCATTGACACAGAGTGGGAAGTGAAGAGGGGGCACTGCTGTCTCCAGTATAAATCAGCAGTTTCATTTCAGGTACTGTAACATACAGGGAGGAGATGTTCTCTGTGACCTTGGGCAGGTTACCGAGCTTTTCCATGCCTCACTTCAGGTAAAATAAAACGGGAATAAAATAATTTCTATGCTTGTAGAGGTGTGTGAATGAATATATTAAAGACATGACTCAACTCAGTAGTAACAATAGCTAGCTAAACACTCCAAATAGGCAGATGTTTTATTTCTTTTGTGCTAACTTGGTAGTAGACCTGTTGTATCCAATTTGAGGTGCTTGTTGCTATAGCGTCTGAACAGATACATAACCATCTTTTCTCAGAGCTGGTAGCGTGGTGTCATAAAGAAATATGTGTTAGAACAGTGTGGGGCCATGTAAGTTTATGCAGGCTGGCACCTGCTGGAGTCAAAGAAGTTTTCTTCCAGCTAAAGGAGGAGCTCTAGGATTTGCTTCCATGTATGTGTCATAAGAAACTTTTCTGCCCATTTATTATATAAAATACTGTTTTTTCAATCTTAGATCATTTTTTTTTTTTTTCTCAGCCCAGCTCACAAAAACCTCTTGGAAAAAAAAAAAAAAAGTCCTCTTGAAAATCATTTCTTTCCCTAGCTTGGCAGTTTCATAAAGCGTGCTTCTGCTAGGTTCTTCATTGGTCTCCTAGTGCTTTGTGTAGCTTTCTCTATACAGCATGGAATGCAGCAAAGTGTGCTCAAATGCTGAGTAAGAGGTTTTCTCATCAGACAGCCTGCTAGGGAAAATGGGAGAATATGCTCCTATTACCTGCCTTTATTTTGGTGTTCTGAAAGCCCAGTTCAGTTTTATTTGAGGTATTATCTGTACATCTTCCAAATGGCTAAGATTTACTTTACCCTCTCAAAACTGGCATTTATATACTTCTGGTGCTGAGTAGAGATTCTGCTTGGAATTTGAGAGCAAAACTTACTTGGATGTTACATGTGGGGTAGATTGTCTGAGTTGAGGATTTTTTGGGCAGAATTGTCTATTTTCTTAAAAATAACTGCAGTCCACTTCAGGAAACTAATGACTGTAGAATCCCAAAGAGGATTCTACAGAGGATTTTGACCTGCCCGTTATTATTTCTCTGTCATTGTGCCTTCAGAGAGATTTTAGTGGAGGTAGTTTGGGAGAGAGCTTTGTATGCACTGGAACTTACAGGTGAACTGCAAAATCCACTGCCAAAATACAATCCTTTCTTTACTACTCCTTTATCATTCATATATATAGTCAGCCTTTTGAAGGGATTTTTCAATGTAAAAATGACAAGGGAAATTTTCTTTTTGTCTTTTTGTATTTTACTAGGACTTGGCTCTTTGCTATTTCCTGGAGGATTTGAATTCCTCTGGAAGCACAGGATTAACACCCTATCTTGAGGCTGAAGCTAGCAGTTCTCTCAGCCCTCAATTAAAGTGTTGAGTATATTGAGCTTTAGACCCTTTCTATGCTTAGAAATACCATTCCTACTGTCAAAAAAAAAAAAGTTAACGTTTCTGATTTAGCTTGTACCAACTCTCAAATCACTGAAGACTTCCCTGCTAGTGCAGTTGCATCTAATTGCATAGCTAGCAGCTGGCATAGCCACGTCAGCACAAAGAAATCACACTGCTAACTGAGAAAACTAAGCTGGCAAAACTTTTAACCATTGATCAGATAGTTCCTAACACTTAAAAGTTGTCCTTTCATTATATATATATATATAAATAATCTAAGGGACGTTATGTATCTTAAGGAGGAGGAGAGCATAGCACCTTGTTGAGTGTAGCTTTTAACTTTACAATTCAATTTTCAGTTGGTGACCAGAATTTCAAGGGATTTATGCTAGAATGTAGAAACGAGAAATACAGCATGGATTCTAGCCCAAGATTTACTTTTTGGCTTTCAGCTGAGTATGAGTCAAAGAGAAAAAAATAAATTATTTATGCAGTGCTGTGCACGGACAAGTAGGAATTAGGCACTGGGGTGTCAAAGGCCTTGATTTAGAAACTGGACTCTGAAGAGAATCTGTTCTTTTTTCAAATGAAAAATAAAGTATTCTCATGAACTCTGGCTATAACCCTGTTCTAAAGAGTGACCAGTAACAAATGTCTAATTATTAGTACAGCATTTTGAGCACAACAGTCTCCTGTGTTAGTGCCTTCAAATTAACCTCAGTCCAGTGCCTTGAATCTGGTTTGAAGTGGAGTGACCAAGGCAGTGTGAGATGACACGTGGAGGTACTTTGTGTGTTGAGTCACTCTTCAGGACTACATTTTCATGTTCTTTCCTTGTTCCATTCTTTTATATGCCTTTTGTTGTACTTGAAACGTTCATTGATGAGCTAGAGTTTTGATTGAGGATTTTAACTTTGCCTGTAAGGGGAAATGTTTTGTATTTTAGTATTGGTGTTATCTTGGAGGATTACGTGTCTTTCAGTGATTCTGATGGGGATTTTTCTATACAGAATATATTCTGATATTAATTCTATATAGAATTTGTTTAGTGCCTTTTACTTTGTCACCGATACTCTTTTTCCATTTATTCATTTATTTGCTTTCTCATTTGCCCTAAATGCTGATCGTGTATCCAGCAGGGTTCTGTGAACCATTCACACTGAGCAAACTGTAGGATCACTGTGTTAATTCTCTGTGCAACATACATGAGTTCATATGCAATCCTGTACTGATGTAACAAAATAATCATGTTTTGTAAACAGGACAGATAACAGGGTCACCTGTGTGAAAGTCTCTTCAGGGTCTGCATATCTACCTGACAGTTTTGTGTAAGCCTTAAGAATGCAATAGGGATGTGAGGGCTATTCAGTTCTTGTGCTAGCTCTCCTCAGAAGGCAGTCGATTTCTATTTCTGAATATTTTGAATATAGTCCTTGGCACATTAGTTTATTTTAGCCCTTCTAATCTCAGTCCATCTAGAATTAGAAGATGTTCTATGCTATAGAAACTTACAGCATGACAAACTGCTCTTCAAAACATACTGACATTTACATTCTTTCCCTCCTCCTACAGACGCTGCAATTCAAATGGAAGAGAATAAAGTTTTCCCAGGGAAATTTTTTATTGTTGTTGTTTAGGGGCTGTTGTTTAAAGAGGACTTTCAAAAACGAGGGAGGAAAGGTGATGGTCAGTTTAACAGCATCAGGCGAAGATAATCAGCTGCTCTGTACAGTAAGAAAGTATTTTTCCAATGAATCTGCTAGTGCAAATGTATCTGGCACTGGAAATGGGAATCAAAGCAGATTTCTTAGCACTCAAGACAATTTTGGTGAAGAATTACCTTAGTGGAAGAGTTTAACTCTTATTGAATTTGTGTGGCACGGCATTGCCCTCACAAACAGAACAGATTTCCCATGATGAAGTGTTTTGGACAGAAACAAGGTGCAAATTTGATTGAGAAATTAGAAGAAAACAGGTCAAAATAATAACTTCTGGGTATCTGTGCCATTTTAGCTGCTCTCATGGTGTTTTACCAGTAAATATTTCAGATGCTATTTACAAAGATGAGGATGTTGCAGGTGGAGTAAAAATCTCTTAGGGTTTATGGGCAGGGAATGGATATGAATATGTAATATCTTTTTAAAGGATTTTAGGAGAATTGATATATTTGCTTGAATTTGAGTTCAAAAAGAGAGCTTTAGTGGGTCATCAAATGCCATCCCTCCACACCACACAAGATTGATTTAATTGCACAAATACCATCCTTGATAGATGAATGTCAAGTATAGATTTGTTTCCTGCATTTTAATACAAGTACTGCCAGCCCATGAATTTTAGCATACATGGGTGAGATTGTTGGCTGGAAGTATGCAGTGGTTTGTGGTTCTGATTTTTTTCCCCCCACACTTCTAAGCTGCTGCTGTAATCCAGACCTGTTGTTTCTGACCAGCAAAGAGCAGATGTATTGGCTTACCTGGCATGGCAATTTTGGGATCATGGGAGACTGAGTTTCATTTCCATGTATCTTCCAGGAGTTTTAGTGAGCTTTGGCAATTCGTGTAGCCACTCTTTGTGTCCAGACCCTTTTGTAGAATAAGAGGATCACTGCCCTATCTGGATGCAGTGCTACAGCACAAGCACATTAAATGTTGAACAGCATTCAGACAATGAAATGAGGAGGGCATGCAAACACCATAAGGTAGAGAACATCGCTATTATCTGTAATCTGCATCGGAAGAGCAAAAACAGTGATCACAAAATTATTTTCTTCAAATACCTTGCATTTGGTTTGCACTTAGAAGTCCAAAGTGTGGACATCCTGTGTCATTAAACTAAAAATATTTTGTAAAATGAGCTATTCCTGAAGTTCTGACTCAGACAGAATTGCCATTAGCTTCAATGATTGTTCACTAGAGTAAATCTTGAGTAAAAAGTTCAGGAATTGTTCCAGTAAATGACAAATAACTGAAAACAAACTTGTTTACTCCACATTCCTGTATTCAGCATGTATCTGGGAAGGAAATAAATCTGCTGTGCACCTCAGGGTAAAGTGTATTAATCAAACAGTTATCTTGTTAAGGGAAAGTAAATGACTCGCTGTGCTGACTGCATACATTGCTACGCACAGAGTTAGCAGTGCTGTTAGCAAGCCGATACTGTTAGCCATCCAGAAGCTGCCAAACAAGAAAAAACACTAGAAGAGTGCAACAGCAGTGCAGCAATACATTCACAAGCCCATATTATATATTGTGGCCCAGAGCCAGCTGCAAATCTGTATGTTTCAGATGTGCCCTTTGGCAGGTGTTCTTCCATTGAGGCAAGCGTGTTCTGCTCCTCCCTCGGCAGCAGGATATGGATGATATGCAGCATCCCATGCAGTGGTGGATTATTATTTTGTATGATATTCACACACACGCGCACACAAAAAAGACATCCAACATTCATGTGTGATATTCACACAGAAACGCACACCAAAAATACACTAAACAGGGACAGACAAGGTTTTACTAATTTATTGCAGATCACTTATTTTCATTCTTACAGAAGTGTGAATAGTAGTGTTGGGATGCACGATGATGCAGCAGCACTAAGGTGGTTTGGGGGCAATTAGCAGCAGGCAGGCAGAGTCACTTTAAAAATAATATATATATATAATATATATATATAAAATATATATTTTTAAAGTAGATTAACAGGGGAGAAATGGGGACATGGGTATAGAAAGAACTCTGTTTCTCCATTCACAACCCATGAACAGGGAGACTCTCTGCCAGCTGGGCTGCTTCACTTGGCCAGCTGATCCACATCCTCTGGACTCCGAGCTCAAGTCTTCCTATGCCTGTCTTAGCTATAATCTTAAGCAGGGGATGGCACACATTATCACAGCAGTTGTCTTTACATGAACATTAGGATTCTCTCTGTCTTTCACCCTCCATTAGTCCTGTTCCTCTGAATTTTAAAAACAGATGGGGAGCTGAAAAAGATCTCTTCAAAGTATAGAAGTGGTCAGCTCTAATTACAGTGAGACTGAGGGAAACCATATATTAAAGCATTCATGATTTCAGAATTGCCATGTGTATTTCTTAGATGTGCTGTTATCTCTTAATAGATTCCAAAGTGTAACAGGAGACCAATCTTTCTTCCCGGCGGTCCTTGGCATATGTAGGGAGCCACTGCTATCCTGTCAGAAAGATGTATGTAGGCTTTGCTGCCTTGTTAGGAGGGTATTTGTAGGTTTAAGTGGTGGCTTGACTTTGAGGCAGCTGCTCAGAGGTAGCGGTTCTAGAACACCAAAGGACTTGAAGCTAAATGCTCTCATCTTTCAGGGAAGTCTAAGGATCTAAGTCAAGCGGGTGATTAAAGAGATGTAGGTGCCTAACTTACAGATAGGTATTTGCAGAAGCAGATCGACAGTTTCTCTGATCACCCTTTGAGGTCATTTGTCAGATCAGCCCGAAGAGAGAGCAGGAGCTGGGTCTGCTGGGAATCCCGTTCCCAACCCCACCTGCAGGAGCAGCTAATCAGTAGCAGCACAGTCTTGATAATTCTTTTTTGATAAGCCTGTTATTTTTAAAATCAAATTGGCTATTGAGTTGTTAAAATACATGTTGTTACACTGACATTAAAATACAGAGTTTTTAAGTCAGATGGTATACATTGGCAGAAGAGGTTCTTTTGGCTCTGTATGTAATAATTATTGGCCAGTAAAATATTTTCCCCCGTTTTCCTTGCAGACATATTCACTTAGAATATTTAGATTCCTTGTTGATAAGATTTATATCAACCTCTGAGTCTCCCTCAGGACACTCTAAGACAAAACCTCTACTAGAATGGGAAGCCAAGGTTTGTTTAGTGCTCTCTTCAGCCCAACTGTCAAGCTGCAGGCACTGGGGATGTTGCTGGAAAATTCACATCAATCCATGCTGCGTCACCAGTAATTCTCGGCCTGGAGGAGCAGCTCACCACGTCCCTCTCCTTTTGTGTGTATACAAGTCCATGTGTGTTCCTATGCACACATACGGAAGAAAAACGGATTATTAATTGATCATCTTCTGCAGTGTAAAGGATAGACCCTGAGTTTAAACGAGCTACTCTGATTAATGATTTTATAAACTCTGCTGTAAGGCCGATAGTAAAAAGGGAATTGCTGCTATTATTTCTGCAAGAGGCATCCATACCATTTTCTCCTTCTGAAAGCTTATTATCTTTGTGTGTCAGAGTTCAGAAGTCTTGAAAGGAGAGGAGGATATATAACATATTTGTTTGTCCACTGGAAGAAAAAAAAACAAAAACAAACAAACCTGCTTTCCCACACACTTCCGAGGAGAGATGCAATAGTACCAGTACCTAGCAATAACAATAAAAAAAATAATAAGTTGCAATTGCACTTTGGCTGGAAATGTTTGCACGTAGTTGTTCCTGGAAAATGGTAATAATGTAGCATTCAGCTCTTATTGTTATAAAAAAGAAAAAAGAGTCAGGGGTGAAGACCTAAAAAGATGCTCCAAGGTATTTTTTCTCTCTCATTAAGTTGTTTTGAAAATGCCAGTCAGTTTGGTGCAGTCTGTGCCAAAGGAAACAGATTTGCTCTGGAGAAGCATTATTATCAACTGGAGGTATAAGTCATCTCAGACAGGTTTAATTTAACTCCGTCTGGTGCGGCGCAAATTTCACCAAAGGAGGGGAAATGATCCCAGCCTTTCCTTTGGTGGCAGCACTTCAATGAGAAAACCCCAAGCACCTCATGCAGTATTTGCGTTGCCGCTCAGTGAAAGGACTTCATTGTCCTGTCCCAAACCCAAATTAATTTGCTCAATAAAACCCTCACAGTGGATACTTAAAGGAGAGTGTAGATGATGAAAACACATGCTGTTCTGGGGAACTGCTTGCGTGCAGAGGTGTTTGCTGATGGATGTGGAATAGACAAGAAAGAGCAGGAGCTTTTGAAAGGTGTTTATTGAGAAAGTTTTTACTGCACATTTCTCACAGCGCTGGAGGCAACTTTCTCCTATTGTTAGAAAATTCGTGAAGGTTACCGTATGCTAATTTGTTCTATGCCTCATAAAACTCTTCATCATAGATGTCCTCAGCCAACAGCTACTGTATTAGCTACATGCACACACCCAAATAAGCATGCAGCTTATAAAGATAAAATAACTATGATCGGATATGTATTTATGGGTGTATTTAATCCAGAGTCCGGTGTCCTGGTTAAGACTTTGGGATAGGGATCACAGCCCCTTAAGGGTCCTCTGCTGCTTCGTGGTGTCCTGAGCTGAGCACAGCTCTGCTGTTGTGGTTATACTGCCAATAAACCCCCGCCAGCGATGACTGCCTTGTTTTCCTCAGCAAAGCCATGAAGAGCTGTGATGTGCTTACACAGTTACTGTGTTGCTTCCTCCACCTTACTAATTAAAAGAAAGATTTTTAGGTAGGTTGCCACCATACACAAAACAGCTCATTTTTTTTCTGCATCTTTATCTTGCTCCTTTATTTATTTTCTTCTTTAGCTGAAGGCTGCCAAGCTTCAGTTACTGGAGACGGGAGCTAACACAAATGGAATTTACTGTGATGCAAAGGATTTGGGACTTTTGTGGTTTTGTTTATTTATTTTTTAAAAAATAATTTGTGTGATAGAAAGCTTTTGATGAATAATATGATTTTTATGGGCCTGGTGGAGAAGGCTGTCGGTGTGCAGCATGCCGGGTGAATTTGTTGAATTATCTGCTTGGGAAGACAAGCTGTTGAAAATGAGAAAGCTGGGGCTTCGTGGCCTATTTCTGCTGTGAATACATCTTCATTAAACATAGGGTCATCCATCGTGTCTGGCTCAGAGTGATACCCTGGGCTAACTAACAAGAAGGGTCATTTCAGGAGTTTCCTAGTGTCTTGCTGAGGGAGAAAATGACATAAAATGGAGGCTCATTTTTTTTTTTAGAGCTAATACCTGGTGCATTGTTCTGTCCCAGCATTGCTGACTGCTTCCTACTCCTTGTTGAAGCAGTGCAGTGCCTCGGTGTCACTTCGGGAATGTCTGATGGGGCTGACGGTCCCTGTGGCATGGCACAGCACTGGGCTGTGCTGCTCGGCAGAAAGAGCTGCTTCTGAAGCAGGATTGTGCTTGCAAAAGTGATTCTTCTTGCTGCAGACCGACCCAATTTGTGGCCACAGAGTCCCGAAGAATCAATTGAAATTTGCCAAACACCAGCCAGTCCTCTGCAGAAGAATACTGCTTTTTCTCAAGACTCTGTAGAGAAAGCAGGCCGGGAGAACTGTGTGCTCTGGCTGACACAGCAACTAGTTAAATTTAGGGGAAAGCAGCAGCCCTGCCTCCCCCCCCAAGAATTACTGTACTGGAGACTTAGAGAAGCAGAAACATATTGTCATGGCCTAGCCTAAAGGCAGATCTGGGGGCTCCTCAGAGCTCCCCTGGAAAACAAATCTGAGACAGAAAAGGCTGTTCTAAAAATAATGTGGAGTTTTATTTACACAACTGATTCAGCTGGTATTCACAGAGGTGCTGAAATTCTCTTTGGAATGCCTGAAATTTGACTGTAACCCTTAATCTGAGACTCCCAGTGTGCCCTACGTACACAAAATGAATGTGCCCTCATCTCTCCACCATAGGCTTGGTGTCACTTGTGTCATAAAGCAGTGAAGCTGCTTGAAATTAAGGGCTCAGTCCAACAGCCAAGCACCTGCTGAGTTCAGTGGGAATTTTGCCACAGGAAGGATCACATAAAGAGCTTGGGTACTGGCCTAAACCTCATTTAACAAAATTTGCTCTTTCCAATGAAGGATGAACAGCATCAATCTGGAGTTGTGGAAAGATCTGGTGGATCTTCCTTCACCTCAAAGTGTGTTTGTACTTAAGTACTTTTCATCTCAGGATCATGTAACTCTGGCCTGATGTACGTTGTTGTTGCAGCCTGTGATGAGGACGGATGAGAACGTGAGGGGAGGCAGTCTGGGACAATCCAAAGAAGTGTATCTTACACAAACTTTAACACATTGATTTATTCCTGCACAATGAGTGCAGGATTTCAGGTAGCTTTTGGTCCAGCTTCATTCGCACAGCCACCAACAGAAATAAATGGAGTTTACTGACTTCTACTTTGGACAAAATACGATATTGCTTTTGAATTACTGCATTACTGCCACCCCACTCATCACTGCTGACTTACAGTTTTCTTGGAGAGAACCATTGGGCTCTCTCCGAGATGTTAAGGAACACACGTGCATTTTATTTGATTCCAAAAAGCAACGTAGATCTATCTTCTGGGGGTATTAATTCACACACTACAACTGAAAGCTTTTTTGAATACATCCCACTTACTCTGGACAACCCTGCAGGTCTTTCTACTATACCTGTGGTATGTCTGATATCTGGGTATTTTTAAGCTATCTGCATGTAACACGAATTGCACAGATTGTCTGTCATTCCAATAGGGCTAGAGTATTATTGAAGCCAACATTTTAAATTATTTTGTGCTTTTTCTTTTCTTTGGGCATTCTGATTTCTTGTAGGTTGAGATAAAAGTACCTGCTTTGAGGAATACATTTTTGGTGGTAGCATCACAAATACTTTGTAACTAATAGTTTATATACTAACATACTCTGGTGGTTACCGTTTTAAAATTAATTGAAATTAATTGATTTTTGTCTGCATCCTAGGATAAAATGACAAAGTATAGAAATACCAACCCGTGCATACAAACTTTTGCTGATGAGGAAAGGAAGCACCCAGGATTTTTTGTCAATGTTTGCTGACATATGGTGCTTTTAACACAGTTGCGAATTAATTGACTAGATGTAAAAGAGATGGACAGTTCTTAGCAAGGAAGGACAGGATCTGCATTATAAGACAGCTGGTTCTGCCTCTGTTGGATTATGGAGACAATATACATCGGAAAGCTAACGAGTCTCTGCTGCATAAGATAGATTCTCCTTATAATAGAATTGCACACTTTGTCTCTAAATGGGGTTATTATACACACCATTGCACAATGTTTGAAGAGCTTGGTTGGCCCTTGTAGAGGGTTAGGAGAGAAATAAATTGGAAAACAATTGCACATAAGACCTTCAATCCATCAACTGCTCCATATTTATCCAAATTACCGTTACAGTGTTCCAAAATACAAATCTGTGATACATTCAGGGGTGGAATGTTAATACTGACTGGCCAGATTTGACAAGGCAGATTTTTCTTTTGCTGCTGCTTTTAACTTGCAGTAAAATCTTGCATCCAGAGGAAGAAGAGGTGGTAGTGGCAGCCACTTGCAGTGACACAATAACTCTCCACTGAGAGTGAATTCTCAATTTAATTTTTGCCACTATGCAAACTACAGTCTGAGTCTCAGGAGGTTTTGATTTTTCCAGAGACGAGCTGTGAACAACTTAATTTATAAGGAGCTCTTCCTCAGTCACATGCAGAATGTAAGGGTGAGGTTTGCAAAAGTAAATTATGATTTGAAGTGCTTTCATTTTCAGGTCTGTTAGTGCATGGTTTTCAGAAATTGCAAAGGTCTAAAACTCTGGACACCTTATGCGCCTGAATGCTGGATACCCAGAATTTTACATATTCACTGAGCAAAGTCAAATTCTATATTATATGGCTTAATTCCCCCCGCCAACAGAAGAAATTTGGGGCAAGAGTTGCAGTCAGCACTTATAAAATGCCAGCAAAAAGGGGTTTTGTCAAAGCCAGTATAAATAATCACATAGCCGACCTCCAACATGGCATTTTTGTCATCTTCTGTTAAATCTTTTGTCTGCTAGACCAACTTCCAGTCAAATACCCCTCCTTTTCACTTCAGCTCTCCAGGTACCAGACAATGATCGGATCTTGCTAAATAATGTTAAATAATAACAATCTTAGTCTGACACGGTAGATACTAAAAATATTGAAATCTGCAAAGCTACGTGGGTGGCTTTTTCAGTGCTTTATTCCTCAGTCTGGAAAAAAGTACATCCTCAAAACCCAGTTCAAAGCAGCCTTTCAGTACAGAAAGCTGCAAGTGTATCCACGGTGTGGTTTCCATTCAGCCACAGTTATATCCCACTCCAACAAGTTCTCTTATCCAACATGAAGAAGACACAAGACAAAGAAAAATTACTTGGTGGTAGTTGTGCTAGTCGTAGTTATTCCTATCCATCTTTTCCTTCCCTATCCGAGGTTCCCCTCAGTTAAGATTTATATATATATGAATATATGTATTGTGTATATGTATATGTGCTTTGCAGGATTTTGTGTAGAAGAAGTTGTTATTTCTTTTGTACCTTCCTTACCTGACGTTTTTATAGCTAAACACTTCCTGTTGGGTGAAGCTATGACCCTTAATGTAAGGTGATGTGGCTCATAAGAAGAAAAATTGGAATAAACACAGTTACTAGTAATTAATTCCCCACCCCTGGATACTTTTCCAGGGCCTGTTTTATGTTCTCTGTGGTAAAGCGTGCTCACTGATGACAGTGTTTAAGAGTATTTCATTTGTTGTTCGAACTAGCTGGATGTTTCCCTTAATGAGCTCTCCCACTGCTATCACAACAACTTTAAATACCTTATGGCTAGCAAGGAAAGACTGACACACAGGCAGATTTGTTTCTGCAAATATCTTCTTGATTGAGTTGCATTTTTCAGTGCGGTTGATTTCATTGCAGGTTGTGCTGCTGCTATAGTAGAAGGGAAAGTTCTTATACAACTGTCTTTTTTTGTAGGAAAAGGAAAAACTATATGTGGAATTGAAGCATGTCTTGGCCCGTCAGCCTGGACCTGAAGCCGCAGAACAGTTGCAGCTCTACCGGCACACTCTTCGAGAGAAGACTAAACAGCTGAAAGTAAGAAATGTCCTTTCTCTGGCTGAGGGGCTGCCAGGTTTGCAGAACAACTTCACTTGTGATTCTGGAGACCTAGGTTTCAGGAAGATTTTCAATGATCAGTGTGCATGCCTTAGTATATTAGATTAGGAAAAGAAAGCTAATTCTGCATCTCCCCAAGGGAGAAGCAATAGCATTAGAATATCTTTTTACCACATTACATTTGTTTATTTTATTAAAACAGAAGAAAAGTCTTATTAGAATGTGTGCACAGCACAAAGCTGTAAATGTTTCTTGTGCACAGACATTCTGTGACACCATCAGTTTTCCATTAAGCTATTCTCCATCCCTTTCCTTAAACTGTTGAGATCTTTAATAAGCAAAACCATTTCATTTTCTTTTTAACAAGATAGTGGGAATATATTGAGAATCCAGTCTTAAATTACTGTTATTTCTCTTGGAATGCATACATATACATTAGACTTGCAAACTTTATGGTGATGGCCAGAGTAACCTGTCCTAACCCCTTGTCACTAAAAGTGAAAATTTCTTGATTCAGAAGGAATCTTGAAGAAAACTTTGAGAGCATGATATTAAAAATTGAGTCTTTGATAGCACGAGTTGATCTTCCCTTGTTCTTGCCTGCATGAATGATCAGTCTCCCCAGGAGTTCATCTGCTTCTGCAGCTCCTTTCTCTGTTGCAGTCATCATCTCCTGTTCACTGCATCATAATCATGTCTATACTAACCATGAGGAAAAAAATGCAGGAGCAGATGGGCCCTGAGGAAACAAAGAGGCTGTTATGCAAATCTTAGCTTTCCATGGAGAAGAAAAACAATGTATAAGATGTAAAATAGAAGCCAAAGTTTAGCTAAACTGGATGTGATTTGAAGTTTTCCATACGGTTACCGTTTGTCCATCATGCATTCAATTGCTACTGTTTATTTCAGGCATAGTACGCTGTAGTGTACTGGTGTGCTTGTCATTTTGTGGTGCCAGGTGAAGTTTTTCTCCATCTTAAAGAAAGAAAACATACTATGTGTACTCCTACTTTCTTTAAAGTTTACTGATTCAAATGGAAGTGGCATTTTATTCATATTTGCATTGCCTGGTGCTACTTTGCTCTTGTGGATTTAATTACTTCATGTAACAAAGTGGATCCCTATGAATAAAGACCATTATTACTAAATAAAGTCCTGTATTATTATTATTATTATTATTTTTAAGCCCTTCATTTTGGGTTTTCACCTAGATCTGTGTCCCAGAACATTAAGAGCTAATGTATGTATTAATATAATTCCCATAATGCCTGGGGCATATTTGACATTTTTTACTGTAGTTAAATTGCATAGCCTTAAATTTGTAAACTGTCCTTAGTGGGTGGAGGTGTTTGAGTGAAACGCGATGGAAAATGGAAATGTGGTAGAAAATGGTGATGTCATACGTGGTCAAATGTGAAAGACAAAAGTGCTTATAAAAGTACTAATTTATGTTGAAGCAAAACTGACATCTCCTTTTTCTGCTTTTTTTGTCTTTTGTTTGTTAGGTTTTGTCCTCAGAACTGAATATGTATGAGTCACAGAGCCAAGAATACAAATATGAAATTGAAAGGCTTGCCAACGAGCTTCTGAATGTGAAAAAGAAATATCTGGCTCAGAAACGCAAGGAACAACAGGCCAAGTATGGGAGAATAACAGTTTTGTCTATACAACTTTCTGCATAAACCGACTTTTTTTAAAAAAACCTGGTTTACCCTTTTGATCAGAACACATCCAAATTTGACTGAGGTGATGTATAGTTTTGTTGCCTAACTTTCCTGGTGTTTATATTTATATTACTTCAGTCTGGTCTAGATTTACCATGATCTGTGGTCAGGTAAAGAACATCCAGCAGTGATACTGCTGAGGTATTCTCCAGTCCAGTTAAATTATTCATGCCAATGAGGAGGTGCCCAGAAGACACAGATTACTAAAAACAATGTCATTGTTGTTTCCAAAATGTGGCAGTTTTGCCTGATGACTATCTCCTTCTGGCAGCAGATATCATTGCCAATGGTTGTAGAGAACATTCCCCATCCACTTTGTTTCCTTCCTACATGCTGATGGAGGAAAGTGAGCAATACTGAATCTGGGTTTGTCAGATGTCTTACCCTTTTGAGGGGAGAGTTTCCTCGTAGGTAGTTGTCTCTCTCTTTGTGGTACCTCCCTGCCAGCCTCAGTCTGCAACTGAGCATTCAGCTGCTCCTCTTGATGAAAAGAAAATGACTCGGATCTTAGTTGCCTATTTTGTGGCCTATTAAAGTGACTTAATTTGCAGAGGCTGGGAGATGAGGCTATTCTGATAATGAATCTCCAGTCTGGGACACCAAAACTATTAGTCACTTATGAAAATGGAGTTATGGGACTTTTCCTCTTAAAAGGAAGTTGCTTAGATTTGTGCAATCAGATGATATGATGTTTTACCGAGTTTTTCTGTGTATGCCTTTTGTCTTTCCATCCCTTTCTTTCCCCATCCTCTCCCTTCCTGGCACACCAAAGCCAACAATTCTCTGTGTTGCTGAATATATTCAAAGCTGACAGTATCTATTTCTTTCTTAGTCATATTTCAGGCAGCAAACAGTTTCAATGACTGAATTAGCGAAATAGCCAGTGATAAACAGTGACTTTTGTCCCCCTGCAAATTGCATAATGTTACCTTCATGTTTGGAATTAGCAACAATTGTGCAGTGCTAATGGCCTTCCTGGAGCTTTAGGATCAATATGTGAGGCTGCCATAATGCCTGATAATCCATTTCCAGCAGCTAAGTATCCTCTTCACAATAGTTTTAATGTTTCCATTTTGGACCCTGACATCATGTTTCTTTCTGTTCACCAGACGAGAAGAAATTCACCCATGTTTTGTTGTTACATCGCACCTGGAATTAATTCCTGTCGTAACGATTGAAAAACAACTTGTTAGGGCCATAACTGTTCTCAGGCAAACAAAAACATTGTGCGAGGTGGTGGCGACTGAACCTCGGCCTGTTAATTGTACACAGTGAATGGGAAGTTGTGATGCAGGTCCATTAATGCCATGCTCATTGCAGTGTTTGTAGGTTCAGGGTAGTGATATCTGTCGTTAGTGCAGTTCATCAGGTTTTTTTTCTTGTGGACGTGGCTGTAGTCCTATGAGCACGGTGTCTCTCTAATATCTGTGTTTAGGAAGTACATTCATGTGCTGCTGTTGGTGCTTCTGCAGGGCAACTACATCTCAGTGCTGCCACCTGAGGCTCAGAAGCTACCAGCGCTGTGCTGCCAGGCTTGACTTGCACTTTTCTTTGTGCCTGTGGCAGCTGAGAGGTCGCTAGGTGCTGGGTCTGTGCTCTCCTCTGCCCTCACGGTTTTGTTCCCCAGAAGAAAACTGTTGGGCCACAACCTCCTTTGAAAGACAGTGTGCTCCCCAAGGCAAAAATGGGCATACCAGCCGTGGTTCTGTAACCTCGAGACTCCTCTTCGCATTGCCCAACAGCAGTACAAAGGAAACAACCTTGTTGTGCTGCCTTCCTTCGCCAAACTGCCAATCGTGCATGACATGTCTTTTGCTTTCTGCAATAAAGAGCTTGTTCTGCAGCCAGACCCGTCCCCAAGGAGTGCTTTGCCCCTGACACGCAGCCATGCCGCATCATCCCCGCCTCAGACTGAGCAGTCCAGGCACAGCTGGGCGTGCAGATGCTATTTAAAGAGTCAGGGGCAGTTGATTCTTACAATCTCAGGTTGCTCTGAATCCCAGCTGAGACAAAACCACTGACTTGATCTCCATCACGCTGGCTAATGTTAACATCATGTCTGAAATAAATGTGTCTACTTTTGCTAATAAAAAGAGGATCCTGTCGGGACGATAGCATTAGCAGAATTATTGACTACACTGGTATGAAAGAGAATTAATGCTCTCAGATAACCTCACTCAAAGGTATCATCTAAAGCTTTTATTGATTTGCACAAGACAGTTCTGGTTTTTGATTTAAAGTCTTGATATTGAATTAATGCAGCTTGCCATGGGATGCTAAAGGAATATAATGAGTGACAACAGGAATTTAGCCTTGTTTTGTGTTCAGGCTGAAAATGCCTTGTTTCAGACTTTGGGTGTGAATTTAAAATATTTTTCTTCTTTTGGATTCCAAATGTTATCTTTTCTAGATGTCTTAGGCTTTCTTTTCCTCACCCTTTCCATTTTTTCCATTTTCTCCTTCTGAGTCTTGTACCCTTTCTGCTTCGTTAATTTTTCTAATTGCTTCTAGCACTAGGGTTCCAGTTTGATCTTTGTAAGGACTGGTGAGAAAAGACAAAGCTTAAATCCACATCAGAGACCTCATCCTGAAATCCTACCTATGTAAATAACTGCTCTGAAGAATGTCAGTAGTAGCTGGGAGCTTATCACATGGCTACTTGCACATTAATTCTACATAATATATCACAGTGTTCTGCTGTACAGAATTTTCCATATTGATGAGCACATCTGTTGGGTGTCTCCATGGGAGCAATGAGGTCAGAATGAGCATGGTCTCTGGATCATTTTCTCTCACCAAAGTTGGAAGCCCAACAGTGGGATAGGACGAGCCATCTAAATGTAGCATGTTAGCTCGTAGCGCTGTCAGCTGGCATGCCCATTAGTGCTGTACTGATGTAATTAAAAACACGTACAAATGGTTTTCATGGCTATGTTCATCTGAGCCATCTTCTGCCTATTCTCCCACCTCCATATGAGTTAAATTTGGAAAAAGAGGCATAACTAGTCCTCCTACAGGGTTTCTCTGAACTTCCTCCTCTCCCTGCACAGACAGTAATTTTTAGAGACAAACTATTAATTCCAGGGGGTGTTTTTTCCTCCCTCACTGGGGACTGAGTAAGGGTGCTAATGTGACAAGGATAGAGTTTGTGAGAGCCTGGTTGCACTCACATTTTTGTCTCAGTCTCGGTGACTGTAAAATAAAAGTAATGGTACTGGCCTTCTGTGTAAAGCCTTGAGACGTCTACTGTTGTGATAAACTACTACATCGCAAAGCTCCACTTTGTTAATTTTAAATATCTTTGGGCCTGTTTCTGAAACCTCCAGGTGTATCACAGTGAGCCTGAAATACTGCCCTTTGTATATGTTCTGCTGTGCTTGCCTCACAAACCTCATTAGAGAGGCACCAGCTAACCCTTGTTCCCTCCTCTTAAGGCCAACAAATTCAAGCCTTCCTGGATCCTCAGAAAGAGCAACTTCCTGGGGCCATCGGGGCGCCCACAGCATAGTGTTAATTTTTCTGCAAATGTCACAGGCAGGGTAATTATCACTAGAACTTTGTTAAAACAGAAAGACAGATAATGCTATTTATTCATTAAAATTCAACAAAGAAAAAGTATCTCCACGTTGAGCCTTTGATGAATGCAGCTGTTTGTTTGAAAACAAATGTATACTTGCTAGAATGGGTTGATAATTAGAAATCTGAAGTCACGGAGCTCATGTACAAACTTGCTCTAATGAGGTGCTCTGACCATTTTGGGGAGTGGCACTAAGCTCATTTATTTCTGATTTTAAATAATTCCAAAAATCATCAGTAGTCTTGTAATTAGATCCAAATAGACACCTAGTCGTGTCGGTTTAGCCTAACAGGCTTTAATCAACGAATTTTTAATGATCTCTTGATACACGATTGCATCAAAGAAACTTTGGAGGACACAGATTTCCTTCGTTTGTAAACATCGCTGGGCAACAGAATGAAAAATGTATTCTCTTTTTCTTTGTTTCTGTTTCAAGGGAGAAGGAGCGATCCTTGGCTGAAATGGAATCTGAGTTTCCACACCGCAAGCCTGATGTTCCTCGCTTCACTGGAGGGGGCTTTGCTCTCAGCAGACCCCTTCCCCGAGTCACAGCTTAGCAATGGACTTACCCCATTCCCTTCTCCGGTTTCTTGCTAAACTCTGTGCCAGGCTGTTTGACAAACTAGAACTGAGAAAGAAATTCAGAATCAACTTTCATTCTGAAATCACTCTATTGCTTTCAGAAAACGGCATTTTGTGTTAGAATTAACCTACTTTTGGTTTAGAAACAGTGGACCAAATCTGCCTATGTGGTGCCATCTGAATCCTGTCCTGGTGGAAGTGAATAGTGGAGACCATGCTGATTTTTTTTCTCAACACTGTCTCTCTTTATTAAGCACAGTAACACCACAAAATGCCTTAATATGTAGAGCTGTTTCCCCTTTATCTACCTCTGTTGTAAGCACTCACTTCATTTATCCTCTAAGTAAAAAGCACCTGAAAGAAATGAGAAAACAGAAAAGAAAAATTAATAAGCTGATGTTCCAAGCCCTACTGAGCAAATGCAAAATTAACAACTCTTTACTTAGATGTACACATGTACCAGTTCTTTGTGCAGGTAGTATATAATTTGGTTTATTCAGTGTTTGCTACAGTTTTTTGTAAGATCAAGGAAGCTCGTGGCTGCAATGTGCATTATTAAGACTGAGATTCTGTTTACTCTGATAGACGCAGTGACATAATTATGTCTGTTCGGCTGGGGAGGCTATGCACACTGACTGGGACACGCTGTTCTCCCACATAAATCCTTCCTAGTGAGTTAAACTTGGACTCAAAACATGGCAAACTTTACTCTTTAATTTCTAGACACTTGGGCATTTTTGTAACTTTCAGAAATTGTTTTTGTAATACAGCGGGAGCCCTCCAACCTTTTCAGCCAAAAGAGATTTAATTACCATTCATTAACAAGTGAAATAACAAAGTCACGGCATGAGGTGCTGAAGTATAGAAAACTTTCAAGCTGTAAAATAAAATGTTTTGAAACTGATTTGTACATGGAAGCTCTTTCTCAGCCTGGGGGATAAAAATACTTGTCCAAAGAGATATGCTGATAAATATTTCACATGCACAAAAAACCCTTTGCAAAGATTTTGTTCTTTCCTTTGGTGGAATACATAATTAAATATTAAAGCTACTGTGGGAAACTTTTAATGGAAGTGTTTAATTCAAAGGAATCAAGTTAAATACGACAGGGATCTACTTTCCTTTTGCACAGGGGACCAGAACACTTAGTCATCAGATCCATTGTATTTTTCTTTTGTTCCCAAAATAACTATTATTGCTTTTTCTCTGTCAAGTGCATTATTCCAAAGTTATCATTTTAGGGCAGTCATGCTGTCTGAATCGTGTCTTTTGTGTATCTGACATGTCCTAACTATAAAGTTAGGATAATTGAGAATAACTGATGGGTGCTTGAGTTTGATGGGATCCCAAGGAGGTTTTACTGATGCTTTTAAAAGTCAGTATTTGTTAAGGTCCTGGGTATTCAGCCTACAGCTGGACTCTGCTATGCTTACTGACACTGGGAAGTAATTTGTACTGCAATAAATCAGTAAATTCACATTAATTAATTCACATGAATAAGAGAGGGACAGTTTTTCTCCGAGAACACCATCACACTGCAGAGAAGCAACTGGTTTGTCACACTGAGACGTGCAGCGTGCCCCTAACTCAGCCAGAGGTAACACAGCTGTGCACATCTTTCCCTCTGTTTGGTGTCAGGGTTTAGAAGACGAGCCGTCACGGTGGCTAGTAGAGGTCAGAACAAAGGAAGGGGAGCCAAGCAAATGGAATATGTTCGCTAATTTTTGTGAGTACGCTAACAAAACAGGTTCTTTTCCATCTTTAGATGTATTTAATAGTAACTTGTGTTACATTGGGTGATCTGTTTTTACAGTAAGACAGACACTCCATCCCCAGCTGGGTCTTGATCTGAGTTGTCCAGTCTCTAAAATGGGAGGAATAGTGTCTGCCTACTGATTTGCAAAGGTGAATTAACTTGTAAGATATAGCTATATTAACGTATAGATTTAAGTTAATTTGTAAGAATTAACACTAATAATTTTTCATAAGAAAAAGTGCTTAATCTTCTAGGTGAAAAACAAACAAACAAAACCAAAATCAAAAAAAAACAACCAAAAAGAATTGAAAATAAATATACTTTTCTTATGCAGTGTGGTCTTCCTGCCTGGAGAGCTAAGAAGCGAGTGCAAGAAATACCACCTGCAAAGTAGGGGAGCTTTTCTTGTGGACATCCACAGTTCTGGGCATCCAGATTTGAATGCATTGCCTGCTACCTCCACTTTTATTGTACTGTTTACTTACTACAGGGAAACTAAATTCACGTGTTAGTTTGGGGAAAAAGACAAGAACATAAAGACATCAAATTGTTGCCAGTAACTTTCAGCATAATCAGGAATAGAATAACTGCAGCCAGCTTGATTTAT
Source organism: Aythya fuligula (assembly GCF_009819795.1). Taxonomy (NCBI): domain Eukaryota; kingdom Metazoa; phylum Chordata; class Aves; order Anseriformes; family Anatidae; genus Aythya; species Aythya fuligula. Next base: position 25,429,466 of record NC_045565.1, read on the forward strand.
AGTGCCAGAGAGTCAAAAATATTTCTGAGTTCATGTAATAGAAGGGATTAAAGCACACCAAATCCACCCCCCTGGTCTATAAAAGTCAGGAGCCTGAAAAATCTCTCTGGATGCCTGTGAACCCAGCTGATGCAGTGGCGCTTTTAGTGTTCAAGGATGTGGCTCGCACAGCAGGGAAAGGCAGAGTGTTAATGAGAGTATCATTTGTTCAGTCACTTCTGCATTGTGAGCAGCAGCTCTGAAGTGCTTCTCAAAGTTGTGTTGCAGATTGATATTAATTGAATTCCCATCCATGCAAGATGGAAGCCTAGAAGGAGCAAGGGTATCTTTAACTTCAGGTTCCTGCAAAGATATGTGAAAAGATGAAGACGAAGGGCTATGATCCATAGCAGCTAAGTTAAAAGAAATCTTTCTTGACTTTAATTGGTTTGGATTGAAGCTGTAGTAGTTCGCACAGTAAATCTATCCTGGCACCTTTTTCAGTAAGCAAAGTTATGTGTTCATTTGCAATATGTAGACAATATTTTAAGTAACTTCCCATGTTACTGATCTTCTCTAGCAGGTGTGTTTTCAGCACATTATTTAAACGTGACAAAACCAATAAGCTGTACACTGAGCCATCCATTCAAAGGCTCGCACAACCCTTCTGGGATCACCTGTTAGGCCTGACAGCACACGAAGCCTTCCTTTACCCTCAGGTTGTGGACTGAGAGCAACGTGAGCACGTGCCACACACCCACTAACACGTCCTGCTGCTATAAACTGGGGAAGCCCTTGAGTGAACAGCGGTGAAGAACAGGTCACAGCTCAGCTTCGTTGTGTTGAGAGCCACAAACTCCAGGTCTAAGGCAGGCTGGGAGAAAGTAAGGACTTGGCACCTGCAGGCAGGAGCTTTTACTAACACGGCAGGGCAGAGGGATTGCCCTGAGTGGAGCAGCAGGTCCTGGGGCACTAATTGGCCTTAATGGGCCTGACCAGCCTCACCAGGGCCCAGGGGCTCCATTTAACGAGCCCAGCCCTGCTGCTCTCCTGGAGCACCCAGCAGCAGGACAGAAAAACAGCTTTAGTGCTATCTTTATAAGTAGATTAGAAGTGTGAGCTACTGCTGCAGGATGGAGAGGGGTGGGCTGTGCGATAAGGGGGGCTCCAGGTGCTGGGAACCCTGCTGCCTGGCTGCTGTGTGTGAGGAGCCACCTCAGAGCTGCTTGGCTGCGTGTCCCGGAGCCCTGTCTGTCTGCAGGTGGGTTGGCAGTAACTGTGTGAGTCCTTCGTGCCTTCATCTCAGGCTGCTGTATTGTATCTTTGTGTTAAAGTGATGCTGTTGTGCCTCAAGTAAGCTGCAGGAAAGAGGAGAGAGAAATAGGTCCTGGATTTACTCCTTATCCCCTAGATAAAGTTATGAGAGGATGAAGTTTGTAGGGGAGTTAAAAAGCAAAACCAGTTGGGCAGCAAAACCAGTATCTGCCACTTTTTTTTGGAAACATTACGGGTGTTTCTTGGAAGCTGGCTCATCCCAACTATCTTTATCCAAATTAGAGTCTCTAAATCATGTGTGTTTGCATTTAGGCACTTGAGCGGTTGAGTATTATTTCCCTAGCAGGTGGTTCAGCTGTTGTGCTATCCCCACTAGCAGAGTGTATTTTTAGTTTGTTTCTAAAAGCAGTAGCTTTGATCCTGATGCTCTTTCTCTTCTCCACTCGCCTAGTTTTTAAGCAGCCCCATGCAGACCAGCCTGGCTCCTCCTGCTGTTCAGCATGCAGAATGCTGTCCCGGTACAGTCCCATAGGCTTGCTTGAGGAGCTTCTCTTCCCAAAAAGGTGAAGCTGTGCCCATGGCATGTGTGGGTGTGAAGGCTCAGGGCAGGATCTGCAGGCTGTGCTGTATGTGGCTGAGGCTGGGGACCTGCCTGCGGTGATCTCCTGTCTATGGGATTAGAGGTGTTGGGAGCTGAGAGAGGTGCTGGGCTAATGGGATTTCACAAATATGGTATTTGTGAGATCATCAGCTTGCCTGACATCCAGAGAGAAAAGAAGGTGGAAGAGTGGTTTTAAAGGCTCTTAGTTTTGCAAGCTGGATCTTGGCGTATCTGTGCTCACCTGGCCACCCTGGAGGAGCCTCCTTTTCTTTTGGTGAGCACTTTAATCTGCCCAGGTGTGAGGTGGATGCAGCAATTGTGCTTTCAGTCAGCCCTGACTATTTAAACTTTCCAATTCTTCACAGCAAGCACCATTTTTCAGGGCTTTTTCTTGGCAGAAGACTAAGTAGCAGTAATTTAAAGCCATTTTAATCTGAAATGAGAATCTCTACATGGGGTTTGAATGCACTTCAAGTTAAGTATGTGTTTGCAACTTTTGTTGCTCCCTCTTAATTTTCCGAGTGTGCCTGTAGAAACAGGGCATGTTTGTGTAGTGGCAAAACATTGGGATAGCTCAGCCTCCCTCAGATCTGTGGGCTGCAGGGTGATAGCTACAAAAATAGTAGGGGAGAGATGTATTCGGTATTGGTGCTGAAATGTAGGCAATTAACCTACATCTAATTTCTCACCTTAAAAGAAAAAAGTGGTCAGCATCTGCTATCTTGCCTCCTCAGGAACACCCTGAAACTTTATCTCCAGTACAGAGCATTTCTGGAGGAAAAATGCATGGTTTATTTAACTTTTTAAAAAATTTATATTTATTTCCAAGTGCTGTGCCCAGCTGCCATGGGGAACCACAACTTTCTGGGACCACTCTGACATCTGTGTAATCAAAAGCAGTGATGCCAGAAGTTCTCCTGTGGCAGCTGAGCAGCAGGAACTGACCACAGGCACGTTCCTCGCTGGCCCCAATTGCAGGGTAAAACATGTTTGCTTAAACCAGCTTTGTCACAATAAATGAAAAGGTGCCCGAAGCAGCAGTTTAAACAGACCTGCTCTGCCTTGCAATCAGGGCACGCCAGGAGCAAACACGCATTCAATTCCCACATTTATCCTGAAGGGTGGTAACTCGCAACTCTGCGAGCATCCCCAGAACTGCTTTTTTTTGCACTGCAAACCTGTGCCCCCTCGCAGCCCCTTACACAAAGGGTGAGCAGCCCTAGCTGGGGCTGGCCAGGCAATATGCTTTCTCATTTCCGAGTCTCTGTTTGAGCTGCCTCATCCCTTGTGATTTCTGTGTTATCGTTCGGATGTATTCCCTCCTGGCAGGTTAGGAAAACTCATCACTGGAGTTTTATTTTAACAGAGTGTACAAAAAGTCTTCTAGAAATTACCAGGTCCCTTGCTGATTCAGAAGCTGTAGAGGAAAAAGACAGGAAGACATGAAATGTCTCAGACCAGCCTTCTTTATTAGCCCTGCGATGCTTTATTTGCTTAGTTGTGAGCTATTTGCTAAGTCCTGGTGCTTGCACCAGTCACGAATTTGGAACAGCTTCAACAGTAAGTTTTTCTTGCCAAAGTTCTCCTCCAAATTCCTTAAAGCAGCCTCTGTTTTAGTTTGGTTTTGGAGTGGATCCTGTTGTTCTTGTTGCAGAACTGGGTGTCTCGATTGGTATGCAGAGCAGCAGACGTGTCAGAGCCATGCGTATTAACTGCAAGGAGTGAGCAATTAAGTGAACTTCAGTTACACAAGTCAACAGATCTCTGCTTGAGTACATTAGCTGAGGATTTAGCGTATTTCCATTTGCATCTAATCAGGTGCAATTCCTCCTTTGCTTTTAATCTGATGTGTACTCACTGGATCTAAGTCTGATTTTTATTTTTTTTTTCTTTTCTTGAATCTTTAGTGTTAATATTGAACCTTGATGGCAAACAAACCATTCCCATGCCAATTGCTGTCCTCTGGTCAGTCATACAGGATGAGCAGCCTGATGCTCTGGATGGATACGTTGGGGTTGTCCTCAGAAATGAGGCATTTCTGTCTTATGGGAGTCTGGAGGCTGTTGTGGTGGGGTTTCTGGCTGGCCTAGCTGTGGAGACCCCTGGAGGATCCTGATCAGGCACTGAGGGAGGATGGTTGTGTGAGTGATTATTTTGTTGGTAGTGAGGCAGTGTTTGAACACTTATTCCCCTTCATCTCCACAGCTCCTATTCCACCCTTGTGATACAGGGCAGTTGGTTAAAATGACAGGGTCTGTGGGCAAGATGCTGTATTTTGTAACCCCTGGGGAGACCTCATTTCTGTGGCAGACCTGACTTCTGCCCCTCTCCAAGGGGGCAGGTGGCTGTCCCCATAAGGCACCAGCTGCCCCCGTGTGCCTGGCTCTGCTGTGAGGCCTGGGGGCAGCAGGGGCTGAGCACTGTGCTCCCACCCAGCCCTGCAGCCTCTCCCCACAGTGGGATGCTGGTTTGGGATGCTCGTGCCCAGGGCCAGGCGCTGTGCTCCAGCTGACTGCGGTTTCAGAGCTGTCAGTCACGCACCCTTCACAAGCACTAAAATTCAGATCAGGCGCTATCACGGGGAATTACATGCCAGCATCACTTGTCTGATCAAGAGCTTCACCTTGTGCTCTCGGGGGATGTGTCTTATAATTTACTTCAGGCTGAGGGATTTTTTTTCCCCCTATCTGCTTTATTGCAAGCTAGCAGCACACTCCTGAAGCCACATGCTGCCCGGGACATCTCCCTGCCTGTTTCCTTTGCTGGCAGCTTGTGGATTTCTGCTGGACTTTGACCCAGTTTTGAAGCTGAGGCCTTGCTTTCTTTACCTACTTATTTCATTGCTCTGGCAGCTCCGTTTCCCCATTGCCACCCCATGTCCCATGCCTGGGCTGCTGACATGGGGGGTGCCCCTCTCCTCTCCCCCAGCTCCTCGCTGCCAGCTCAGAAGATGGCTCTTGTCTAGGACCACAGCATCCCAGTGCCACCAAATTGTCCACCAGGCTATGGCCAAGCACTTGAGCAGCCCTGCAGGGTGATGTGTTCAGTCACGGGTCAGGGACTTTCCTAGTGTCCCATCTGGCCTGGTGCATCTTCAAAACCTGAGCTTTATCTGCCCTTCAGGGTGCCTGGGGAAACCTGTGCACCCACTGTCCTTTGGCTGAGTGATCCTTTGGGTGTTAGGGAGCACATGTGGCGCCAGCCATGGAGGCCTGTAAGGCTCTGGAACCTTCTAAATCCAGACAAGGAAGGGGGCCAGCACCACCACACAGACCCTGTAACCCTACTCAGGAGAGGGACCTGCAGTGCGCCTCAGGAAGCATGAGGTGACTTCTGCCCAGCCCGTGGTGGGGTCACTCAGACACAGGTTCAAGCTGTGTGGGATCCCTGTGCCTCTTTGACAATCTTCTGGGCCTTCAGCCACGAGGAAAGGCCTCCCTGCCTTGGGGTGCAGAGCTGAGAGGTGCCTCACAGCCAGCACCTGAGCTGGGTCCTGCACGGAGCATCCTGGCCCCAGGCACTTTTCCTTTTTGACTTGCTCACAAATCAAACCTGGTTTGAATGCAGAGCCTCAGGCCATCTCTGCCTCATTCAGATCTTACAAGCATAGCTGCAAACCTACCAAGAAGTTTTTCATGTGTCTGCTTTCTCTGGATTCAGCGTAGCAAAGGCCACATCTAGGTGAGATGCTTTTTTTTTTTTTTTTTAAATCTTTTCATCTAATACACTTGTCAAAGGCTTGCAGGCAGCTGCAGCCCAAATCACTCCGTGTTTTCTTGTGATTGCTTTGCCTGATAGCGTGGTGAGTATTTGCATCTACTCAGTGCATGATAGATGGTTGGATTTGTGCTGTACACTGCAGTCCAGGGGTATAAATGTATTTAAGTAACTTGCTCAGCTTAAACACCAGCACTGTCTGCTGCTCCCTAGTCAGCATCATGGGCAGAGAGAGAGAAAATAACAGCGGTAATTGTGGTGATGGAGTGTCACTGGCAAATAATATGAGCACAAAGACTGTTTCCAGAGATGGAGTATGACTGCTCTGTAACTCCTATTGAGCTTTTGAGGGAGGACAGGCTAAAGACCCCATTCAGGAGCATGGAAAGTGTGAAGGGCTGGGAGTCTAAGCAAATATTAGCACTTGATAACAGTATATTTCTATATTAACAAAAAAAATCACAAAGGCAGGGAGGGAAGAACCCTAATTGTCAGAGATGCAGTGACCCCAGGAGTACAAGTGGTGGAACTGCTCCCAGAGCCCAGTTCAGCAGTGGTGATCAGCAGCTGCTTGGCTCACAGGGCTGCAAGCCCAGCTGAGGGCTGGGTACGAGCCACCACAGTGGATTTAAGGTCCCTCCACACCATTTTGAGTGCCAGCTGGGAGAGGTCTGTAAGTGGCTTCTTACAGCCCTATGTATTTCCAGGTGGAGGGAGTATGTGCAAAGCAATGATGGAGAGCAACCAATCCCCAAATCCAGCTGGTGTCAATCAGGGAAATTAAAATAACAAATGAGAAGGACAGGTGCTGTCAGTCTTCCTGGAACAGAGAGTGAGCAAAAGGGAGCAAGCTTGTTTCCTGTGTGATATGTACTTGCTTTCAACACTGATGACATTTTAGTTTGCTTGGTGAGCAGGGGATAGAGATGGACTAATGAGGAGTGGAAAGAACTTGGGATGCAAAGCCAGGGACTCCTGGGAGGCCCAGGAGGAACATTTGCATAATCTTAACATCTTCCTTTGGCTCAAATCTCTCAAGTCTCCTTCCTGGGAACTTCACAAACTCTTTCTTCAAATGCTGCAATAGCAACGTGCTTCTCTCACTGTGACACGCAGGGTTTCAGTGGGGGTTAGATATCTTCATCCCATGCAGCCCTTTTGTGGCTGTATCCAGGCTCAGTTGCTGTGCCAGCAGGCCTCTGGTGCCATGCAGGGGCTGTGTGGGCAGCTGGGCTTTGAGTGCTGAAGCATCCTCCTGGGTCTGTGGCCCCATCGCGGGGCAGGGATACAAAGGGATTCACCTCCTTGAAGGACACTGCAGGTAGGAGCAAGCTGGTCTTCTCGCACCACTTGTCTTTGTTACTGATACACAAATGCTGCGACACCCTCCTAGGGTGTCCTCTGTGCATGTTTCATTCAGGAGTGGCCCTGTGTGTAAGGTTATTTGGGATAGTTAGAGGAAGAAGTGTTGCAAGGTGGTCTAAGTCTGAAATGCTCTCAAATGAGAGCTGCCCAGGCAGGCTCTTCCCTCATGTGGTGGCCCCTGGGGCACTTCAGGGCACCCAGGGCCCAGCCTGCTCTTTGAGGTGTCTGTGACCATGCTGTGTTAGCCCTGGCAGGACTCTGTGTGGGCTGGGGTGCAGCCCTTGCTCTGAATGTCACTGCTTCCAGCTTACCCAGAGGTGGTGTGAAGGCTGCAAGGCAAACCACAGGGCTGTGTGGCTGTACTGCTCCTCAGCACTGCTGCGTGTGCAGGGTAGGGAAGCTGCTCTGGCTTACACAACTGTGGTTATGTTTCCCTCCATCCCTAATTTTATTTGTTACTTTTTTTTTTTTTTTTTTTTTTTTTTGCCATTATCCCCTTTGGGGCTATATTTTTTATTTAATATCTAATTCATTTTTAAAGGCAAACTCATTACTGTTTTGGAACTGTGGGTAGATTTTTTTTATTATTTTGTTAATACAGCAGCCATAAGCAATTTTAAAGCACTGCTTTACTATATAAAACGATCTTCCCTTATGATCTGATGTTGATGCTGCAGCCTGATTTATTTTGGAGAGCTGCAGCAAATGGCAAATGCTTAGAAGCTAATCATCGTGTTGGTGATGGACGTATGGGTAGAGTATGCGCAGCACGTCTTTAAAAGACAGGCTGGTGAGGCTTGTCGTTCTCTGCAGCCTGCGTGTGTGGTGCTTTATGCCCCTTCTTGCTGCCAGCCAGGGCACGGGTTCGAAGGAGTGGAAGCCTGGCTGGGTCTGGGGATGCAGGAGGAGCTGGTCAAGGGAGATGCTTGGGTATGAGGTGAGATAAAGCTATTTGCTGGGCTCCTCTCCTGCACCATTGGTCATGTGTGCTTATTCTGAAGGACAGAAACGCTGCTGGGTGATGCTCAGAGGATGTGGGGTCACTGAACAGGGACAGGCCCTGGGCTTGTGCCACTCTTGCTGCCAGGTGTCCGAGTGGCACTGCCCCAGGGGCAGCTTGGAGCTGCTGCACCATCATTACCTGACGTGGGGGGATCGGTGGGGCCTGCAGCAGTTCCCATTTGTGCTAATAACAAACACTGCACGTCTTTTAGGCAGTAACACTTCCTTTTCTCACATGCTGAGGCAGCTCAGGAGCAGAGTGTGGCTGTCAGCCTGTGCAGGAGGAACGGCCGGCTTCAGTCTTCAGTTCCTTCTGGAGTCCTTGTGGTCTGGCTGGGGAGACGGTGAAGGAGATGAGCCTGAAGCTCTTACTTGTGAGGCTGCTGGAGGCCTCTCGGAAGCCAAGACTATTTTTTTTTCCTCCTGGTGGATGAAATGCAGGCAGGGTGGCGGGTGTGCTGATGGCATGTTTGAAGCTTACATCAAACACTTCTGGTCTGGAAACGTCTGAGGAGCAGGGTGCTCTCTGGCCCTGCTCTCACCTCCAGGCTGTGCAGGCTGCATGGAGATGCCCAGCCTCCCCCAGGGATGGGGCTGACCTCCAGGGCTGGGCTCTGGTTGCTGAGTTGGCTTGTTCAGACTTTGTGAGATGTGGGGCAGGGGGGCTGTGGGCAGAGCTGGACACTCAGTGCAGGGAACAAAGCAGTTAAGAGCACGAGGGGTGGGTAACGTGTCCCATGTCCCTGTTGGTCTGCCCAAGTTGAAGGTGGGACAGGACTCATCCTGGGGAGCCTGAGTGCCGCGAGCCTCGCAAGAAGGGAGCAGCTGAAGAAGGCAATGTGGTGGGAAAGAAAAAATAACTGCTCTGCCCTGTGCAGGGGCTGCTTTTGCCTTTTCAATCAGCAATGGGGAATAGCTCCTGAGCCAAACAACTGTTCTCTGAGCTGACTTGCACCATGCTTAGCCCAAAAACTTTGTTCTCCTGTGTGCATTGTAGGGGAGGTGTTGACAAGTTATGACTGATGCTGAGGCAAATGATTTTGTGACTTCTACAGGACCTTGCTCTTTACTCTGATTTTTTTTCCACCTAAGTATGTCTGGGAGAGGTTATTCAGCTGTTTGGACCACTGCTTTGGTCTCTTGTGCCTGATGTTTCTGAGCTGGGAGTGTGGAGGGAAGGCAGAGCCACTTGTCTGTTCCCTCTGCAGCTGCTCAAGGCACTGAAGGAAGTGGAAAGCTTCCCTGTAATTGCTGGAGAGGTGTTTGTCCTGTGTGGGACTTGTCAGCTTCTGGACGGTCCCTAGATGCCTGTGTGCTTGCAGAAACCAGCAAAGCTGGAAGTGAAACAGCAGCCACCAAAAATGGAGCGTGGGTCTGAGCAACCTGTGGGTGTGGGCAGCCCTGGGGGAGGAGGTCCTGCCCCAGCACAGTGAGCTGGCATCTGGGGAAGGACAAAACCTTCAGTGATGAGTATTCCTTCCCCGACCGTGCTGCTTCGTTGCTGGTTGAGCTGGAAGAGCCTGCAGAAAGCCTTTGGGTGCAGACGGAGGTTAATTGTGCTGCTTTTCTCCCCAGCCTACCTAATCTTTGCCATTGATGTTTCTGCAGCCTTTCCCTTTAAAATTAAGGCTATTGTTTTTCCCCTCTGCCAATGAAGAATGTGATCTTGGAGGCACAGACTTTTCCAGGCAGTCTTTATGAACAAATACGAGTGTTCAAACCTTGAATGAAGTCTTATGGCTGGCTGGGGACTTTCTCAGTTGATGTTCTGTAGCAAAATATGCTAAAACTTGAACCTGAAGCTCTGCAAATACCTCTGCTTCTTTCCATAAAACTTCCAATGAGAAGTACTTTTGGATGGGAGGCACAATTTCTGGCTGGGGCAGGCAGGGAAGCCCTGGTGCTGGGCTGTTCCTGTGTGCTGGGGGATGCTCTGGCCACACCAGCCACTGTTGATCTGGGTGCCTTGGTGGTGGGAGAGGCACAGCAGGTCTCCTGCGGGGCTGGTGGAGCCTCAGCCTTGTTTTATGACTTGTCTCCTCTACAACATCCCTCCTAACACAACACGAGCGGGGAGAGCAGCAGCTCTTGGAGCCCTGGTGGGTCTCACGGAGGGAGGCAGGGGTGGGCCTTGTGCCAGTTCATAAAACAAAGCTGCTCCTTAAGGCCAAGCTAAATCAGCTTGCGAAGGAGGGATTAAAAAGGAGGCAGAGGGCAGCTACAAGGAGAATGCCACCAGAAAGCCGGCTCTTTGATTCGGGGTCAAAAGCAGATTTCGATGCATTTGGGCTCTAAGCCCTGTTAAGTGCTGCTGCAGGCAGGCTGGAGCCTGGCGACAAGCACTAATTTTGAGAGATTATTCCTTGCTGGTGGACAATTACACACTGATCTCAGCAGGAATCTGAGCATGGCTAATCTAAATGGCCTGGCATTTTGCTATTCGGGAAGCAATGCCTCTTGATTTGTTAATGTTAGAGAGCATTTACCCTGCACAATGAAGGTTCAAATGTTCTCCCCAGGTTTCATTACTTCTCGGGTTTGCTCGGTAAAGGCAGGAACAAAATGCCCGCGCATCGATGTTGTTTGTAAGTAGCAGAAAATCGCCCTGTTAATGTGGGGAAAGGCTCCTGCTTGTGCACTTGGGAGGCTCCTGGGATCAGGCGTCTGGCACCAGCAAGGGGCTGCCTGGGGTCCCTAACAGCTCCTGGGGGTGCTGCAGCTCCTCTCTTTGAGCAACATCGCCTAAATGTCTGTGTCAAGGGGCAAGACCTCGTCCAGCTTGAGTTGTAGCTGCTGGGTGCTGTGAACTCACCTACAAAGAGATCTTAGATACGACAGCAAGAACAGCAGAAACTTCAGAGCTGTCCGAGGTGGCTGCTGCCGCGAGGTGCCTTTTGGTGCCTCGTTCCTCGTGTTGCTGCATCCCCAGGTGGGTGAGCTGGGACCCGGCCTCACCACGTGTGAAGTGCTTCCAGTACATCCCCAGCTGGTGTAAAACACCATAAGTGCTGCCTGCAAGGGAGTCGCACTTACTTGCACCAAAAGATTTGCCTGTGAGCATCCAAATTCATCGGAGAGCAGCTTGTTAGTAGCACCTAGATACTATGGTAATTGGTGAGCTATAAATACCCGAGCAGACATAATATTAAACAGGCTGTGTCATCAATTAGTTAATGACAGAAGCATAGAAATGTTGGATAAAAATAACCTGTGATAGCACAATCCTTTCTTCTTACCCCCTCCCCTACTCTCCCTACCCAGAAGCAAGCAGCTCTGGGACACCTCATTTTTTACTGTTAATAATTTAGGAGCTGTAATGTGCTGTGATGAGCAGCGTCTGATCTGCAAAACATTCGCTTTTCCTGATTGCTTTGTGCTTCCAATCCTCCACGAGTCGCAGAGCTGGTAAAAACAAGAGGATTTGATGCTGAGAATCCTCTCGGGTAATGAGGTGGAGAGCACGGCACGGCTCCTAGATGGGGTTTGTTTAATTCTGGTGGTGGCGCTCCCACGGTGGCAGCAGCTGCCTGTGGTGTGCAGCAGCGTGGCCTGACAAAGGGCACGCGGGCTCAAGGGATGGGAAGGGCTCCAAGGAAAGGAATTTAGCACTTTCCTCGTTCTTTGGGCTGGGATCTGCAGCTGTGAGTCAGACCCTACAAATGCAGCCTGGCTCTGGGAAAGGCAGCACATTTCCTTCATCGGTTTTGTTTAGAATTGGCTGTCAGGTTTGAGAAGTCATGGAGGATCCAAGGAAAGGAGTGGGACAGACTGCCCAGTGTGGATGTGCAGATCCCATTCACAAAGCTTAACAGCCTAAGAGCAACCTCAGCAGGTTGCCAGGAGAAATGGGAACGCAGCTCTCAGGCCCATGCCCCAGCTGCTATCCTGTTTTTTCCTTTCTGGCAAGAAAACACTCATGATGTGAAAGTTTGACCTGATAGCTGGAGCCTGGAAACCATTTTATTCCCCCCCATCTTACTTCCCCTCTGATTTAATAATAGCTCAGCATCCCTTATATAAAACAGCAAGATGTGTGAGCCCCAACTCTCTATGGCATTTAAACCACATGGGCGCAGAGCTTGCTGCTGTGCTCCCTGCCCTGGCAGCACTGCGTGTCCCTGCTGCCTCTGGGGGCTCATCCCTGGACCCAAAACGCATCCCTGGGCATAGGGCATGCATGCTTCTGGGGGCAAAGAGTGCCAAATTCATTCGGTTGCCCCTGGCTCCCTCCTGACTGAGTGGGGAGGAGGACGGGGGCTGTGCTGGCTGCAGTAGTCGGGGGTTTGGGCCTCCCCTGAAATTCAGCAGGTCAAAACTGACCAAAGGCACGAGGGAGAAATCCCAAACCCCATCCAGAAGCAGAGAAGGGAAGCTTTCATGGTGCAGCTCTCATTTCCACCATTTCCATTTCTTCTGCTGCTTTTTTTAATGAAGTAACAGACAGTTTGTTTCTATTTAAATGACAAAATTGTCGCAACTGTGACAATTCCAACATCCCGAATTCTTAAGTTTAGGTCCATTTCCCTCCTCTTTCTCCACCTCCTTTCCTCTTTTCTGGGATACAGAAATTGGGATAGGGTTTAAGGAAAGGAGGTAAAGACTAAAGGGAATCCTGAAATATCTCAACTTCTGAAAAGGGAAACAAAATGATTTTATTTTTTGTTTGCTTCTTTGGGGTCTTCTGTTCATTTTTGGGAAAAAAAAGTCTGCCTATTCCATGCCAAATACCTTATTTTTCTTTTTTTTTTCTTTTTTTTTTTTTTTTCCCCTCCCAGCTGAGATGAATGCCCGTGTGTGAGAAGCAACGACGGTGTCTTGTTGTGGAAAGCTTGTGCTCACCGAGGCTGGAAAATCCTTCAAAGAAAGGCTCTGGTGATCCCGGGCAATTGGGAATTCCCACGCTGATGATGGATCAAACCAAGGCAAGGAAACAGCAGTGGATAAATGGCACAAATGAAGCATGGAAGGTGAGGATGTTGGGATGGGGCTGGTTTGGAGGGATTACGGGGCGAGGGGCTGACAGAGAGCTCCCTGGGTTTAGGTGGGGGCTGCAGCTGGTCCCTGGGCAGGCAGGGGGTGACTCGACTCCTTCTTCCTACTCGTGGCTTTTACAAAGCTCCAGCACTAGCTGGCAGGGTGACTTTGTGTCACCACGGAGTGCAGGTGGCTTTGTAGTAATGAGCTTAGAACTAATGAAGAATATCTATGGGTGTTTCTTTGGAAGAAAATGCTGATCCATTTATAACAAGTCACCACTTGCAAAGCAATTACCTGAAATATGTTTTTTTTCTCTTTCTATATAAAGAATGAACCTTTTTAATTTTTAAATCAAAATATGTCAATGATGCCTGTCAAGAGTGATTGGTTTTTGTAATTTAAATGTTGTGAACATATCCTGTGAGAAGTCTGCAATAAGTCTATCTTTTTTGTTAGGCTTAAAAAAGAAAAAGCAAAAGCAAGCAGGGCTAATTCCCTGGAGTGTAGGAGGGATGTTTTTTTTTCCTAAAAGTGCCAAACTTCTGAAATCCGAAGGCCTCATACGTGCACATTTCCATGTAAATACCACAATATCTGTGGATTTTTTTTTTGCCTCTACTTCTTTACTGTTGACTTCCATGGGTGGTTGCACGAAGAAGTGATGCAGACAGCTCTGGTCCCTTCCTTGCTTGGTTATGAGAAATGGGTTTAATACTGGAGCTGCTCGGGTCCATCACCCATGACCTTTGGGTGCCCATCTCGTTCCCTGCAGTGGACGCTGGGCTATTAAATTCTGCATATTTTATAGGGAGCCAAAGAGGGAAATGGTGCTGATGTCAAAACTGTTCTGCGTAGGTGTGGCTGCTCCATCCTGTGTCCTTTTTCTGTGACCCTCTCCAGCTTGTAGCAGGAGGTTACAGCTTCTTCTGGTGCTGGTGGGCTCTGGGGTCCCCGTCTCCAGCACAACCCCACTCCACAACCTCAGTGGGTGAGGGGGGATGAGGAGTGTGGGGTCAGGAGCACCTCGTTCTTCATCCTCTGCACTGGGAGTGCCGTTCCCTGTGACTTGAAGGGGAGAAGCCTAAATGGCTCCTTGTTTTCCAAGCTGTTCCAACTGTGATGGTGGTAAGTTTTTGGCTGAGTAAATTAAAAGGCTTGAGTGCTTGAAGGGGGATGAAGTATTACTGGTGTTTATTTTAAAATATATATGCGCTGGTTTTTACAACACTTTTCATGGCTCATGAAATCCCTTTTATTTTAATTTCCTTCCTAGAAAGTGTGTGATGTGCTGCTCATTGCTCAAACTCAAAATAAGATTTTTATCATGGATAGCATCCATTTTAAAATGTTTGACAAACAAATTCCTCTTATTTTCCCCGTTTTTACCTACCCCAGGGCTTAAGTAGCTCATAAACAACAACAGCATCAACAAAAATTGTTTTGTTATTCAAATGAGACTTCTTTTTTCCTCTCTGCAAACTGTCTTTAACAATAATAACCGCCTAAAGCTCTCCGATTTCCTTCATAGGCAATCTTTCTGGCCAAACCCAAACAAAGTAGGGAGCCCATTTACCCAGAGCCCATTTTGCATACACCTGCTATAATTATTTTGATAGGCACATCAAGGGGAACGCGCTGCTGCACAACACTCCTGCTTAATTCCTTCTGTGCAGGAGCATCACCTTGCTGCCTTGACGGAGGACTTTGTGGTATGGGGGCTGGATGGTCCCTGGCTGGGAAGGGGCAGGGTGCTCTCAAACCAAGGCCATGTGCCTGTAAGGTGGGGGCTCTGCTCTGTCCACAGATATTGTGGGACTTGTCTGCTTGCTGGTCACCGCATCCTAGTGAGGTGGAATTAGCCTCGTTTGGCAGATTGCTAAATGAGATGTGGAGAGGTCAAGTTGTCTGACAGGTGTTGATCAGCTCTTGCAGCACTCTTGGGGTTAGAGCTGCGGTGTGACACCAAGGCAGCTGCTGCCCTACAGCATCTTTCTGTGTTTTTTTTTTTTTCCCCTGTATATTTTTATGTCCATATTCCCAATGAGTGTTGTGCTGGGATGTATGGAAAGTCTTTGCTGTGGTGCAAAGGGGCAGGTTTTGGCAAGCAAGAGTGCAATGGCATTGCTGAACAGATGCAGAAAAGCCAGGGCAGGAGTTCCCTACGTGTTGTCTCAGACACGTGGGACATGAGGCGGTGCTTTTAATCGGGGCTGATCTGTGAGAAGAAAGTTCTGTGTCTCTTTCATGTGCTATTTTTGCCCTGCTTTGGCAGTGGCATGGGGGAGAGGCCTGACTAATGAGAGAGCAGGGTTTTTTGATGCCAGCCCAGAAGGCAAGTGCCAGCTCAGTCATCTTTTGTGCGTTGGTTCTTGAAGCCATAGGTGGTCGTGGGGAGGACTGCGAGGAGGCTTTCCATCTGATGTCGCACCAGCCGCTCCCGAGTGCACGTGGCTGAATTTGGGAAAAGAAAACTGGGAAAGGGAACTGAAACCCCCTGGTGTGGATGCTGACCCCATAGCACAAGCATCTCTACGCAGGGCTTTGAGGTTTGTCTGTTGACTATTAGCACAATCCTGGACCTTGTTATAACTCTTTGAGCTATTCTGTGTAAGTTGCATTGATCTGTGGTTAAAAAGCACTATTTAAGAGCTAGGTATTATTGTGATCTGCTTTTACCTTCTCTAATCTAGTCCTGAAGAGGAAGATTTGTACTGTGACAAGAGAAGCAGTGCTGCAGGGATTAGCCTCCACATGCACAGAGAAGAGCGGATCTGGACTGCTGAGCCCTGTTGGCTTCTCCAAGCTCTCAGAGGCTTTCCCATCCCTTCTCCATTCACCGCAGTAGCCATGCAGTGGAGGAGTGTTTTCCCGGGGGGTTGATCATTGTTCACCCTTGCGATGGGAGAGTGGGGGGACAGGTAAAACTCCAAAAAACTCCAGACACCTTCAGTTGTGGGGTTGACAGGAGATAGACTTGACATGGGAAAAGCAGAGCTATCTCTGAGGCATAAAGGCTCACAGACATGCCATCCTTAGCTATTGCTCCTGGTGGTGAAAAGGTGCAGTTTGGTGGGGAGAAATGTGTATTTTGCCTCTGCTTTTATTGCTGACATTGTTGCAGGAATTGTCCTTGTGTTTTCCTGGAGGGGCTTTACCCAGGTGTTTACCCTGGGATAATATGAAATAGGGCTGGGAAGGGTCCTGAGGGTCATTTAAGTTCTCTTGTGCAGGATCAGTTTGACCCTAACGCACCAACTATATCTGAACTTAAAACAAGTCTCATCTGCAGCTGAAGAAGCTTGCTGACATCCAGAATTTCATTGTTTGAAAGCAGGCAGACCCAGATTTTTCCTTGCTGAAAGAGGCAAACAGTATTTAAAAAGATGTTCTGGAAAATGCGTGTGACTTTTCTCAATGCTGTGTAACTTCAAAAATCAATTACTTTCTTTTACACTAAAGAACAATTAAGCTGTTCAAACCACTTGGCAAATAGCTACAACATCCAGAGAATGAGAACTTCTGGAAAGGCCCGTGGTGATTGCTTAGATGCCTGCAGATGCCTGCTTTTGATTAAATTAGTTAATACAGATTTTCTTTCTCCTCCCTTTCCTCTAGCTCTGAGATGCAGAACGCAGGAGGCTTTGAACCCGTATTTTACATTCTTGTGCCTACCTCAAACCCACCTTGCGATAAATATTTGAAAGTTTGACTTAAACTGCTCCAAATGCTTTCTAGATTCCCAGATGAATCGCTAAATTGCCTAAAAGGAGAGCCTGAAGATGAAACGAACTCCACAGTAGCAAAGCAGACTGGAAGATTACATATTTCCGTAATTGATAAAAGTGTCAAATCTTCACCTTTGTAAAAGAAAATCTATATATTAAAGCCCTCAGATTATCTGTGAGGACTTTATAGCTGTAGAAATCAAAGGCAAACTGTCAATTTTCCTCGTTTTTTTCTCTCATTTCCAGGAGAAAATTCTCCTTATTCTCTCCAAATAAGGACTTTTTTTTTCCCATTGGAAACCAGGAGGGAAAGCCTGGGAAACAGAGGTTAATAACCTTGATTTAGAGCAGTAAAAGCGAGTGGAAAAAGACAAGTTATTTAACTCAGGCAAGGCCGAGCATTCGGGGTGCAGGCAGCGGGGTGGCGGTTTGCTCAGCCATTGGGAAAGCAAGTCTTAATTCCTCGCTGCCTGGCCTGCTGGTTTTGGAGGATGTTTGTGCCTCTTGTGCGAGAAGCTTGCCTCTTGTCGTAAATCAACTCCATCCTCTTTGAACACAACTGGGGGTACTCACAGAAATAATCAATTTGGTTCGTGCTTGGAAACCAGCTTGGGTTGAAATTTTGGGTAGTATGGCTGCATGTAAGAGTGCTGCTGCTGAGGTCAAAAGCATGGGCTTTGGGAGAGATTTATTTGGATTTTTTTTCTTGTTTCACCAGAAAGGGGTTAACCAAGAGGAGATGTGCAAGTTGGCACAGACCGGCTTTTCTTAACGTGTGTCATGGTCTCGTCCATGGCTTAATTCATGTGAAGAAGCAGGGTCTGCTTGCTTGGGGCATTTTGAAAGCCCTATTTCTACATTCTTCCTGGAGAAGTGCTTGGGAGTAGCATCCTGTTGTTCTGTGATCCTGCTGGTCTCTAAATCTGTGGGATGGTGTGGCAGGAGACCCAGACACTGCAACCCAGACACTGTGCTGGTGTCTGATGTCTGTGAAAGGCAAACGTGGTCTGATCGTGTACCACGTGGTGTCATGAAGCTCCTGAAAGCTTATTCTTTTTGTCTTTTTTTTCCCTTCTGGGTTTTAAGTTTCTGCTGCTACTTAGCTTTGTAAAATAATAAATAGCAAAAAAAATATTCTTAGAAATTCATGCCCAAGGCTGGGGCTTTTTCTAAGTAGTCTTGATTCTTCAGAGGGAAGCTACTACTAAGCAAAAATTACCATAATTAACTATAGTAAACTGCTTGCCATGTGATGTCAGAGACTTAAAAGCTTCAGTAGGGATCCATGCAGTATCTGAAAACAAGGCCTCAATGGTCTAATTAAAAAAGAGCAAGAGAGTGGAGCAGAAAAGGCTAGTGATAAATCTAAACAATTCACAAAAAGCTGATGAGAGGGAAGGTAAACGAAGGTTTGCGTCTTAGTCCAAAAAGAGCCCAGGAAATCCGTATTTCTTCTTGCCCCACACACCTTCTGAAGCCAAGGGTCCCTCTTGCTTTGGATTTCATGCAGATTCACTGGGAGTTTGGATCAGGGCACAGAGCTTTTCAGTGTGTGAAGCAGACACATTCCCTTTAAGACTGCCAGTGGTGGGAGAGCACATCAGATTTTTGAGCTAGTTCACCCTGAGGCAGCAGCAGCAGCCTGGTGATGAATGCGGGCAAGGCAAATATTTGTATAGCAATTACCCATGTGGTGCGCTGGTAATAACACAGATACGTTTCTGGTGAGATGGTGCTCGCAGCAGTTCAAATTGGGGCTGTAAATACATCGGCTTCCTGGGAAGCAGGAGGATTTACACTACCAAAAAGTGCTCTCTCTGAGCTCGTGCGCTGTGATGCTGCTGCTGTCTCGGTGGGGGCCAAGCAGATCTCCGAGTGACTGCTGGTTTGCTTTTCCAGCCGCTGTACCTTGAACACTGTCACCGGCACGTGGCAGGCTGTGGCTGTGCCCTGCCACCCCTGTGGGCTGGAGGCTGGTTGCATACAAGCTGCGTGTCCCAGGCTGAGCTCTGCTTCTCCTGCAGCCTCCTCCAGTGCTGCTGGGAGCAAGGATGCTGGGAGGCACATGAGGCCTTTGCAACCTCACAGCTGCCTGGCTGGAGAAAAATAAGGTGCAGACCAAACTGCTTGAGGGAGGTTGCACACATAAATGAATAATCAGGCTTTGCCCTCAAGGCAAAGTTCGCTGGATTGCGGCTGTCTGTTCAGATGGCCGGAGGTTTCCCCGAGCCTTTTAATGAGAGGAGTTGTGCTCATCTTCCTCAAAGCCGTGATGCGATCTTTGGTTTCCCATCTGTCCCTTTTTGAAATTTGTGTGGTGGGAAAAGCAGTTTCTTTTCCTTCTCATACTGACTCCTCTTCGGTTGTGGCTGTCTGATACACAAGTCAGCTTTTGAGTTTGGATCCATGGGTCCCACTGGTTTCCCCAAGACCTTGAGTGAGGCTGTAACCATGGCAATTCCCTTTTGCTGCTCAGACAAACCATCTATGTGGAAGACTCCTGGCCTGCCATCCTGAAAGGGAAAAGCAAAGCTTTGCTCTGAGAGCTCCCAAGCAGAAGAGAGGGAATCAAGAAAGGCTTTTGGCTGCTGTTGGGCTGTGGCTGCAGTGTGTCTGGCTAGAGAGCACGAGGATGGCCCTGGTGGGTCAGAGCAGAGAGCTGTGGCAACGCTGTCCTGTCACCAGCAGCAAAGGCCTGTGCAAGGTTAGGGTGAGCAAATAAAGATCTGCTCTCCTCAACTCTATGTTTCTGGTGCTTGGTGTCTCAGAGGCTTCCAGAACCAGGTGTAGCATCTGCATGCAATAGCACAATAACACGGACTGTGTCCTGTTCCAGCTGGAGCTGGTTTGCAAAAGCTTTGGGAATGCTGCATACATCTATTTATCTGCTGAAAGCCTGGGCCAGGTGATGGTTCCTTTAATGCAGTGCAGGTCCAGTGTGGTTCTGCTCATTAAAACAAGATCACCTTGGCAGGCCTTTCCCGTGCTGCTACCATTACGGATGGCATAGCTGCATCCTGCCAAACTGCCTCAGGGCAAACTGTGAGCACAAATGAGAAAAAGCTTTTTTCTTTTTTTTTTTTTTTTTCCCCTCCTGTCCAGTAGAGTCACACTATCCGGGAACCAGAACAAACTAGACCTGTGAAAATACCACTCCTTGTATCCTGTGGGCTACAGAGGAGAAACAGCTATTCATCTGATCCAAGGCAGTCTAAGGGGAGATGCTCCATGATTAATGGAGGGTGCAGTTCAGAAATTCAGCTGAGCTGATCCAATGTTCCTGATCCTGAAAGTTTCCATGTTCCCTCTGATTGGATTCACTGGAGCAGCTGTAGTCAGCTTGGATTTCAGTTTTGGTGGTCAGCTCCTTCTGGGATGATTCAGCTCACTTATCTGGCAGAAGGATAAATGTGACCAACGTATTTTTTTTCCCCAATATGGGGAAAGGAATCACTTTGTCAGATTAGCAAGCTGAATGGGTTCTGTGCAGGGTCTGGTACGAGGGCAAGGGGTGGGAGTGGAACCATGTGGCTGATGATCAGGTTGGGGAAAGGGAAGAGGAGAGTAAGGAGGGCTAGGGCTGACTGCTGGTGGCTATTAGCTGTGACAGCTGGCATTACAAGAGGTTAATCCTCTCCACAGGTTTGCAGCCACAGTGATCAGGTTGGGTAGTCTGTGTCAAATACTGTGCAGAAGCCCAGCGTGAGGACAACACCTCTGATTTTCGGAGAATGGATGCACTTGGATTTATGAATGATTTTTTTTTTTTTGAGTTTTCTCCCAGGAAGCTTCCACAAGACTGTTTACATGTTTGTGTCTTCTTTTAACCTAATTACTGAGCAGCAGCCTCACGTGGAGCTGCAGCGTATGCTAGCAGAGGCACTGCTGGTACAGCTCTTCTGCCTCCCCAAACAGCGTTATATACAGCAAACAAAGCAGCTGTCTCAGCTACAGTTGTTACAAGCTGTTATTCCCGCCTCCTACCTATCCTTTGAGATGATAATGTTGTCTCCAAAACTCTGCGGTGTATGTATACAGTATTTATGTGATATAAATTGTAGTGCTCACTGTGAAGTGCGCTGTGGTGATGCAGCTCCCTTTCCTCGTTCCCTGTCTATCCGGGAGATGTATTGCACAGCGTGGTGGAAAGCCCCACCAGCAGCTTACACCTGCAGCAGGAATTTCCTCCAGGCAGCCAGACGCAGCTCGAGCTTTAGTTATAAGAGAAGACTTGGTAGCTGGAAAAAGTACCTCGAGGTACTGGTGGTGGGAACCACGGGGCTTGTGATGGTTCTGGATCCTGGAGATCCATCATCTTCTTGATGGGATGGTTCAACACTGGAACTAGAGTTTTATGACCAAGTGGGGTCTCTCTGCATTTGTGCTCCTTGTCATCCCAACAAGTCATCTGGTCAGGAAGAACCTTGAATAGTGGAGTTGGCGCTTTCCACCCTGACATCCCTTTGCAGGTGCAGAAATGAAGCAATAAGGGGGCCTTATGGGGTGATGCTATTGCCCAAGGAAGGATGAGAAGAGGGATACGTGCTGGTAACCAGTGGGCCACCCTGGGATTACCCAGCATGGGCCTAGTGAGCTCCTTGCTCTTGGAGGGAGTCAATGTGGGAGTAAGCATAGCTCCTGCTTTCTTCTACCTTTTTCTGATTGAATGTACTCCTGTGGATTTTAGGCTTGCATCCTACCAGTCTCAGCCTGACCAGCACATGGCAGACAGTGCACTGGTCCCTGTGGGATGTCCCTGTCTGATTTTTGCAGGCCATATGTTCTGTGGGTCCCCTTGTACCACCCAAACAAGGTGCCCACAGGTGGAAACGTGATCACCACAGGCTCCATACACAGGCAGTGGAGAGCTGCTCATCCCACCTGTGACCTGAGGGCTGCATTTCCCTACCTTAGGCACCTTGACAAGGCATCTGGGCCTGAATAGCCAGCATGTGATGCGGACGTTCCCCCAAATGAGATGTGTACCATGTGCCCTACTGTTATGGCCTGCCCATGCCCCTTCTTGGAGGAGGACCTGTCTTGTGCTTCATGGAGCAAGTACCCAGAAAATTACAGCACGAGCACATCATAAACTGCAGGTTATTAATGTCAGCTGGCTGCAATTTTAGCACATTCTGAACTTCAGGAGCTGGCTTGTTGTGGTTGCAGCCAGGTGCTGGGCTGCCTCCTCCACGTCGCTGTGCCAAAGCACCTGTTCCTGAGCACTGTCTCTTCTCCTCCTGAGCACCTCGTGCCAAAGGCCGTGCTGACTGCAGCTCCTGCAGCAGTTCCCTGAGGTGCAAGACTGTGTGGATCTGTCCCGACACCTCCTCGTTCCTCTGCTAGGTGCGTGCATCTCCCTACCCTCACCTCTTCTTGCATTGCTGCTCCTTGCAGCTGAATGGTGAGAGCGAATGGTTTGTGAACTCTGGCTGAACTGACAGGATCTCTTCATAACGCTCCACATTTCTGCAATTAGTGTTTTTTTTTAATTTAATTTTATTTATTTTTAACAGGCTCTGCTCCCAGATTTACTGAGCTGAATGCAATCGTTTAGCTTCATTATTCTGTTGCAGTAGGTCTGCGGGCAAGTTTATTAAGCAATAAGGGATGAAAGGCAGCAGGTTTCTAGGTGGTTATAGTGTGTGTTGTGTAGTGTTGATAAGGCACAAGGTCGAAGGCTCACAGCTTTAATCACTGGAGAAAAACACCCTGGAGAGACAGAATCTTATTGGTATAATGGCATGGAAGTGAGTCATAAAAAAATGAACTGCTATTTCAAACTGTCCATTCCTCTGCCTGGGGAAACCAATGCGTAGGAGACATTGTTTGTAGGATTGCTCTAATATCACATCTATGGCTGTCTTCCCCTTAAGGATCATGGGCCAGCTGGAAATGGAAATCCACTGAACCAGCTCCTTTTTTTTTTTTTTTAACCTCCTAGTCAGAGGGCTCCAGTTTTGGTTGATAAAATTCATGCTGAGGGGCTTTGTCCCCCTGCAGGAACCCTGGAGTTCTGTGTGTCTGCAGGGAACTTGTCAGATCTCATGAAGTCTGGCAAGCTGCTCCTGGTGGCCCCGCTGGTGGTGTTGTGGCTCCTGCCTTCATCGCATGGTGCTGCTGCCTCTCTCCTGCTGCCATCCCATGGGCATCCTGCCTGGTTGTAAAGCAACAGCATCTTCCTTGGGCCTGAATGTAGCTGAACCACATCATTTTGTGCAAGTGGACTGTTTTTCTTTTCTAAACAATTAGGCCATGTAGTGCTGTTGCTCCTTTTTCTTACATACTGCTGTAAAGTAACGTTAAATCAGGAAGACCTTAGTGACTGGGTGAGGTAGTGTAAATAAGATGTGGGGCCGTGTAAAATATTGATCCTGGGACTTTCATGAGACCAGGCACTGCAGGTGCTGGGCTTTCTCAGAAAGAAATAGGGACTGGACAGGGCATAGTTTCACTTACAGAATCACAGAATCACAGAATTTTCTAGGTTGGAAGAGACCTCAAGGTCATCGAGTCCAACCTCCAACCTAACGCTAACAGCCCTCCACTAAACCATATCCCTAAGCTCTACATCTAAACGTCTTTTGAAGACTTCCAAGGATGGTGACTCCACCACTTCCCTGGGCAGCCTGTTCCAATGCCTCACAACCCTTTCAGTGAAGAAGTTCTTCCTAACATCTAGCCTAAAACTCCCCTGGCTCAACTTAAGCCCATTCCCCCTCGTCCTGTCACCAGGCACGTGGGAGAACAGGCCAACCCCCACCTTGCTACAGCCTCCCTTGAGGTACCTAAAAAGAGCGATAAGGTCGCCCCTGAGCCTCCTCTTCTCCAGGCTGAACAAGCCCAGCTCCCTCAGCCGCTCCTCGTAGGACTTGTTCTCCAGGCCCCTCACCAGCTTCGTTGCCCTTCTCTGGACCCGCTCAAGCACCTCGATGTCCTTCTTGTAGCGAGGGGCCCAAAACTGAACACAGTACTCGAGGTGCGGCCTCACCAGAGCTGAGTACAGGGGGACGATCACCTCCCTAGCCCTGCTGGTCACGCTGTTCCTAATACAAGCCAGGATGCCGTTGGCCTTCTTGGCCACCTGAGCACA
This sequence comes from Aythya fuligula, assembly GCF_009819795.1. Classification (NCBI taxonomy): domain Eukaryota; kingdom Metazoa; phylum Chordata; class Aves; order Anseriformes; family Anatidae; genus Aythya; species Aythya fuligula. The sequence continues at coordinate 25,453,200 of NC_045565.1, forward strand.
CTGCTGGCTCATATTCAGCCGACTGTCCACCATCACTCCCAGGTCCTTCTCTGCCTGGCAGCTTTCCAACCATTCCTCTCCCAGCCTGTAGCTCTGCTTGGGGTTATTGCGCCCCAGGTGCAGGACCCGGCACTTGGCCTTGTTAAACTTCATGCAGTTGACCTCAGCCCATCGGTCCAGCCTATCCAGATCCTAGTTAGTTCCACTAATGATAGGGAAGTGCAAATATAATCAATGGGGTGTGGGTGACATTGCAATTAGTAAGCAAAGACTCAGAAAAGAGACTTCCCACAAGAAAGGTGGGAATTGAAGATTCCCACAAGAAGTTGGGAATCTAAGTGTGTTATAGGGACCCTCATGTCTTGCAACCAGAAGCCTGGCCAGGAATACCCTATGCACCTCATAAGCAAGCCATGTTGTTTTGTTTCTCTGACTTATTAATTTACCTGTAAATTGAGGACCGCAATTGTTTGGATTTTTACTTATTTTTAAACTTGGGCTTGCATCCACAGGGGCAGCAGAAGGTGGACTTACATTTTGCTTGTTGCATTAAAAATTAATGCTAAGTGTTCCCTTTGTCTCCATAAAACAGTTCACAGCATTATTACATGAATTTTCTTCACAATCTGTCCTCTCATCTCATGACGCCCTGAAAGAGGCTTTGCTAGCTTGGGACAGGCTCTGATCATAAAAGAGGAGACTTGCTGGCATCAGCTGGGCCAGGTGAGGAGTCTACACAGAGCTGGAACAAGGGGAATCTGATTTTAAAGTCTCTGCTTGTGTGTCTGCTTTGTCACTGGTCATCGTTGTGGTGTTTAGCAAGTCACGTCACTGCTACCAGAGTCCTGGCCTTATATGCGCCCTGTAAATCTGGGCTCATAGTACATAATAAGGTAATTTCAGGGGGAATTAACACATTTCAATGGATTAGAGGCCTATCCTTTAGAAATGCTAAGGAATATTATTGCCTCCCCATGGAGGTTATTAGAAATTGAAAGATGACATCTGAGGGGAAGATACCATTACAACAATGTAGAGAAGCCAGATGGGCAAGGGATCCACACAGCTTCTGTCAAGAAAACGGGGAACATCTGTCTCTGTGGGGAATGGAAGAAATAACTAATGTACCCGTGTACAGCCTGCGAGATTGATAGCTGCAATTTAGCAGAGGCTGTTCAGCACTTTTATCAGCAATGACAAAGTGGCCTGCCGTGTTACCTGTTTCTTAATCAATCTCTTGATTGCAGTGTGGAAGGGGCTGGAGTTTCTGTCTGAAGAGAGAGAGATCTTATAAAATGAAACAGCAGTGACACAACCATATGGGGGACCATATGTGAGGACAACATCTGCAGAGGGCTTCATCTTTTTTCTCTTTTTTTTTTTTCCTTCTCATTTAATTGCAAGGAGTTATTGGATTAATATGCAGATCAGGTCAACAGCCATATCTGAAGAGCCCAGCACTGTGAATCAGACTCCTGTGGCAGGGAAGCAGAAGAAGTTGAGTCCTGTGACATGAGAGAAGATTAATTTAACGCCCTAATGTGTAAAGCCTGCCCTTGTTGTAGGGAACGGAGGCTGCAGGAGAGCTCTGCATCACCTAGTCTCTGGGATGAATGCTGAATATGGTGGGTCACCACTTCAAGTCACTATGAATTGTTGACATTACAGGGCACCGTAAAGTCAAAATGCTCATCCTCATTTTGCAGTTCTGTCAGTGATGTTGTAGCAGCCAAGCTGGTGGCTTTAATGGTCTGAGCCTTTTGTAGGTGGAGTGATGTGATAAGGGCTAACGTAGGGCAGGGGAAACAGACAAGCTTCTGAGCACATCTCAGCTGATTTAATGTTAGAGATAACCTCCTGCCTGATAGCATTGCCCCATCCGTATAACATCTTGCAGCACACCAAGATGCCTGCAGCATGCTCCTTGCTCAGAAAACAGAGCTCCCAGGATATGGCAGGTATGATATGGCCCCCAGATTAGAAATCCACTGTGGGAGAGAAATTTACCTGAGAGAGAGAAAATTGTGTTGTGTTGTTTTGTAAGTCTGATTCTGTTTATAGCCTTTTCCTGTTCTGCTCAACTTACTGAAGCAGATTTTCATCTGGAGTAAATAATGCAACTGTTCCCTCCAGTGGAGCTACAATGATTCACACCAGCTTAGGTTTGGTTCCACTAACCTTAACTCCTCAGTGTAATTAACTAAGGTAACTGCATTCTCATACCCGTGTGTTTCTGTGTTTCTTTTTTTTTTTTTTTTTTTTTTTCATGCAACTTTAAGTCAACTACAGTGACTTTATATAGCCTGGAATAAACTGAACCCCAATAAAAGTTCAGGATCACCCTGCTTCTGTTAGGGTGGGAGATGTTTCTTTGATCCTAGTGATTTCTCAGCTGTGACTTTTGTATCATTCAAACTGTCCTAGTGCATAAGGTTTTTAATAGCAGGATGGGGTACCTGACATACCTTTGCTTTAGGAATCCCAACACCATCAGTATCTTAGTGTTGGTACCCAGAATTTAGCACCCTTGCCCCAGTGAGAGCCCATGGGGAGGGTTCTGGTGGTGGTGGCTCTGTGGCCAAGCTGTACTGGACCCAGTTAGGTGCAAGGCAATTTGGAAACAGCCTTAGCACCTGCATCATTTCCTTTGGTGTGACATTTTGTTGTTGCTGTGGTGAAATTGCAGGAACGTGGTTATTGGACATGGTAATGCAGTGGCTGGAGGTGATATGGAAATGTGGTCATTCACCCTGCACAAATCATTGTGAGACTGCTGAAACTAACGGAGGGAAATGGGGAAATGCGATGTGTTCTAGATGCAGGCTTGAACAGCAGCTGAATTGCATTGATCAGTTCACTTTCTTGAATCAGTAGACAGGAACAGATATGAAAGAGAGGAAGTGAATTGACATTATAGAAATGGTTGCTTTATTACCCCATTATCTCATTCTCTTATCCAATGAAGGCCCAGTTGTTCAGCCCTTTAACCAAAAACATTTTTTTTTTTTTTTTTGTCACACCATAGTGTAGTAGCTTTGTGCAGTGAGGGTGTTCATTGAATTCTTTCATGGCTGGTGCAATAGCTTTGGCTGAGAACATGTGCCATAGCCCTGTCCCCCCTAAAAGACAGGAGTGAACCAGAGAGAGGGGTGCTGAGCCCCATTAAAGGTTAGCCTGTGATGCCTTTCAGAGCTTTCTTCTGTGAACGCCCTCCCTTCACTGAAGAAGGCAAAGTGCTCTGGTGACGGATTTCATGGAATAGGACACCTGGGAGCAACAGCTATTCGAGTATAGTGATGTGCTTTATGGAGAGATTATGTTTTTGTTTAAGCTTGCTTGGATGTCAGAATGACAACTGTGTGGAGATTGTGTGGACAAATGAAGTGAGAGCTAATGCTCAGCAAGAGGTATGCAAGCCTCCCAGGTGGCATGGATTTGCAGTAGTACAACACAAAATCAGATTTCAGAGATCAGCCATGCTGAAAAGGTATCGACTGAAGATAAAAGCAGATGCTTACCTGCTCACTTTGTGAAGTGCTTTATTGCTCACTTTTGTTTGGTTTTGCACTAAGTAAAGGGATCTCCGTCTCCTCTCTCAGGTGGGGCTACCCTTTGCATGCCCACAGAGCTCATCACTCTTTCCTCATCTCAGAAAGACTGAAACGCAAAGGGGGAGGGCAAGGCTTCATTTTCTGAGTACAGAAACAAAAACAAAAAAAAAGATTTGGCCGTATCTATTGTGGATTGATGAGATCCCGTTCACCTGTTGAGGATTTCTGGCTTCATTTTCCATTATGGGATGTGAGAAGAAATGTGGGGAAGGAAATTACAGGACATCAGAGTCTGGTTGAAGTTGGAAGAGACCTCTGGCAATCATCTAGTCCAACCTCCCTGCCAAGCAGGATCACCTACAGCGGGTTGCACCCCCACAATGACCAAGTGCTGCCAGCTGTACTGTCCCTGGTGGTGTACAGGGGTTGTCAGATCCCTTGCCCACAGTGCTGACCGTAGGTGGGTTCTGTAAAGGGAGAAGTGCAGGCACAGGCCCTTCTCCACTGTGAAAGCCCTAAATGTTTAGGTTGGTTTAAAAAAAATCCGAAGATCAGTTCTCCAGAGGGTCCCTGGGTGATCTGATGAGGAACACTTCTTATGCTGTGGATGACCACAGGCATGTGGAGTCTGAGGGTGAATGTCACCCAGCTGGCAGAGGCTGCACTGCTGGGGATCCAGAAACCAGGGGAGAATGGACTGGGAGTTTGGGCTCTCAAGTTTTAAGTCCCTCATTAATATTCAGGTGTGTGAAAAGCAGGAGGTTTTTGAGATCTCACCTGTTCCCATCACATTTTAGCTGAAAGCAGAGAAAAAGAGCCGTTTGGTTGGGATGAGCAGATAGATCTTACGGCTCAATGCTGCTGGGTCTTGCGCAACCAGGAAAAAAAAGTCACTATGTTTTAATGCCTTTCCTTGACCTTTGTGGTCCTGGTTTGACTTCTTGTGATGGATGCCTCTTTTCCAAACACTGCTGGAGTTGAATGGACGTGGAAATTGAGGTTGTTCCTGATGGTCAGGGTGGATGGACAACTTGGGGAAAGGTTGTCCCATACCCCAGTTATAAGGACGGGGCCTTGTTCCTCATGTTTTCTCACAGATTTCCATCACTGCCACCATGGAATTTTACTCAATTTCCTCTGTAAAAGGCTGGGATAATGCAGGGTGGCTGCCACTTCCTACAGACAGTGAAATCAAAATGCCTGTGTAAAGGGAAGCAAAGATCCATGCACAGGTGTTGAGATGGCTGCAGCCTGCTCCGTGCCTCTTCCAAGGCCTGTAGGTGAGAGATGCTGAAAGGAGGGCAGCAATCCAGGGCAGCTGAAGCAGTTACAGAGGAAATTGTGTGTCTCTGTGCCTCTGTATTTATGTCTCTGCGTGTCTGTTTCCCTGAATTTTTTCTTTCTGTTTTCAGAGCTGGTGGACTAACTTGAAGAAAAAAAAAAAGCATAGATGATTTACTGATCAAAACAGCTGTAGGAGTCTGCCCGAAGCAACTGTGGAGAATTTGGATCTATAATAAAACCCTGTGTGCTGTGTTATCATGTAAATATGGCTAGTAAAGTTAATAGTTCATAACATATAGGGGATCCGTAAATCTCAAGATGCCTTGGCTGGTGAGAGCTGCTGACAGCTTTCCTCTTTGGGAGATGGTGAAGAGGTGGCTCAGACTGCTCAGCACTATCCTGCAGTTGGTAGCAAAGCTGAGGAGTGGCTGTAGTTCTTCATCCATCTACACCAGGCTGCTTTGCTCTCCTTCCCTGGTGACCAAAATGAGTTCACACAAGTTCATTGTCCCCCCAAATCCCACTGAAGCTGACAGGAGAAGAGGGCCACAACTCCCTAGTAGCTGAAGCAAGGCTGCTGCTCGGCCCTGTGACTGTGGGTCGGGTGGTTTTGGTCCTGTTCCTGCAGTCAGGGCTTCCATCTGCTTTTCTATAGAGGTCACCAACCACCTCAGAGACCCCAATCCTCGCTCCTGTCAGCTGGGGTCAGACAGGACTCATTAAAGAATGTAAATAAAGGACGCGGGCAGGCCTGGCAGTGACAGCTTTCTTGTGGTGCCAGCAGGCCCTCTGTCAGGTGAAGCCAAACTCCCAGCGAGAGCTCCTCAGAGCGCCTTTGGGATGTGTACAGAGGAGCTCTGTGGCAAGATGAAATATTTAAAACCGCTTGGGTTTGAAGCGAGATGGGGGAGCAGCGGGCTCTTTAATCTGTGCAGTTTTAAGGCTGCCTGTGAATCATTGATGAGGAGGGCAGAGTGTTTCTAAAGCTCTGGCAGGTCATTAAACCCAGTGATGGACTCATTAAGCAGGGAGCTGTGTGGAAAGCCCTGGACAAAAGTACCAGAGTATTTCACATGCGTTGCCCTGTGGAGCACCAGCATTTCTTACCTGTGACTCTTGGGGTATTATTGCAGTATTTATTAATCAAGGAAAATGTCTTAGGCTGGTGGATCACGTTGCATAAGAGGAAATGTGTGAAAGAAGCTCTTTGATCTGTCAGGCAATAGCATAAGCGGATACAATAGCTGGAATTCAGGGCTCAGAGTTGTTCTAGCCACCTATTGCACGTGGGGGCTGGGTAAATCACCATTGCCAGGGGTTTTAACTGGGACTGGACTGAGGTGAGGATTTTAGTGTCAGTGTTCTTACAGCTTGAGTGGAGGCAAAGCAGAAAAGTGCACTTTGCCAAGCTGCCTCCTCAGCCCCATGTGCCCATGCTGTAGTGCTGTCTGACCTCTGCTGCACTTGCTGCTCTGTGCCTTAGGCTTTTTCTGACCCACCTGCAAAGAGTGTACACACTGTTCAGTGGGCTGGCTAAGCTTACAGCCATCGCAATGACAAATGCGGTGTCAGATGATACCTTCAGCTGGATTTAATTTTCTTTTCTTCTGAGAGAGGTCTGTTTTTCAGCAAGACTGTGGTCTTCTGCTGGCCATAGCCCTGAGTAACCCTGACCTTACTGCTTACAGGCTCTGGGCTCAATCTCCAGTTGTTAATTACACAGAGCTAGCTATTTGGATGGTGTGAACTGACATTACCCTCTTGGCATCGGATGGGTGTACAGGACTTGAAGGATATCCCCCAATTGTCTTACATTTACATAGCTGTGCTGCAAAGCGCTGTGCAAATGCCACACAGAGGAGATGATATCTGCCTTCCTCAGGGGTCCAGGCATCGTCCCTCAGCTGGCGAGCAAGCAGCAAATGCCCTTTTCTGCAGAAAGGCCACAGCTGTCTGCCCTGGCTTCCCTGGCCCTCAGGAGGTAGTGGGAACAGCTGCAATGGAAAAGACCCATAGAGGAGGAGCAAGGGTCTAGCAACGTGGATATGCTTCTGGGCTGAGAGCTCTGAGTTTCTCTTCCTTCTGCTTCCTGGTTGGGTTGAGAATGAAAAGAGCTGGAAGCAGCTTGGAGGAAGGGCTTGTCCGGCACTGCAGAGGCATGGGGATTTCTTGGATGCTGGGCTCATGGCTCAGGTAAGCCCACGTGTTGCTTGAAACCACAGGCAGCAATGAGATGGGAAAGAGCTTCATCCCCCTTGCTGGGCACACAGCGGTGTTAGCTGCATCTTGATGTTTATTCTTTCTACTTAAACTTTTGTTGGGACAGCTTACTCCTAAAATGCAATCGCCTCTGGCAGAGTGGAGGGCTGATTGCTGCTTACTATGGCTTAGGAATTCAGAAGAGGAAGTGAAGAGGAATTAAATAGGAAATTCGTATTCTGCTGCACACAAAGGTAACCGAGATGCTCTAGTTTTGTCCTCAAGTAAACAGTAATTGAGTTGTTCCTTTTGCTTGCTTTGGTTTATTGCTTGAAACAAATAAGTTCTCCCTTAAACGATCCATTTCCAGAAATCCTGTAAGCAGTGTGCTCGGTGGAGGTGGGAAGGAGGGGTATGTGAGAGGACTTAGGGGATGCACAATTGGGAACAGGAAGTGCAGTGGGAAAGAACAAATGAATTCTGACATTGTAAGTGAAGATTAAGCAGTGAAGAGAGTGTGGCTTCAGCTGGCAGTCATTACATTAACAGCTTGGATATTCCAGTAATCAGTTTAAAGCTGAGTTTATCATGCATGCAAAAAGCTCAGCTCTTCAAGGTGTGTGGCTGTAGCTCAGAGCAGTTGAAAGTTGAGAGAGATTAAGATGGTGTGGTGTAAAAGTGTATTAATGATGCTTCTTCCATCCATTGGAGGAAGAGATGGAGATGGCATGCTCAGGAGTAGATTTCTGTAGCTCATGATCTGTTCAGCTAAGGGAGGCAGCTGTTCTTTACCCTCTAGAAAGCCCAGTCACCACCTGAGACTGGGCCACATCTGGACTCCTGCCTCTTTTAGTAGTCTCTGGCTCTCCAGTTGATGAAATATGCTTCTGCCTGTTTTCTTTTTTACCTCCAGCTGAACAAACTGGCCTGCAGTGTATTACACAGCAGAACGAGCCTGTTCTCCTGCTCCTCCTTGCCCAGACATGCTTACCAGTGCATGCCAGTCCCTCTGAAGCCGGTGGGGCTGTGGGGAATGAGCTGTGCGATTGTGCTGCCCTGGACAGACCTTCATCAGGTATAAATCTGCACAGGTTTCTGGCTTCAGTGAGTCCGGAGTCATTCGTAGCATGTTTTCTCAGTGTTTCTGCTCAGGCAAGTCAGCAGGCAATTGCCTTGAGTAGAGCTGGCTCCCTTAGGAGCCTCTGCCTGGGGACGTCCAGGGCCGTGCTGTGTTGTCTGGCATTCCTCTGCCTGTAATTAAAGGCAGCGGCTTCAATCCATTCAGTCATCAGCTCCTTTAGATGCCCTGCCAAGAAATAGATCTATATGTCCCAATTACTATGTGTATATATATGTATATAAATATATGTATTTTTAAGAACTGTTCACAGTTTCAGGGCCCTGTGATGTGCTGTCCCTCTCCTATCCTCAGTCCCTTTCTCATTTCCAGCCCCAAATTGGAAGGGACTCTGTCTCCATTGCCTCCTCCGTTGTGCAGACAGTTTTTGGCCATGCATTTTGGCACCTGACAGGCAGCAGCCCAGGCCCTGACAGCAGTCAGCTGTCCCACGAGTGCTTGCTGCAGCCCCTTCCACTTCAGCTCGTGGGGAGGCTGAGACTTGACCTAGAGAGGAGTGGTGCTCTGAGATCCAAACCTCTGCTGTGGCTGGGTGTAGTAATGGTGTCAGTATAGAATATTGTTCCCTAGAAAATTGTATGGAAAGTGTTTTTTTCCTGCCTTTCCTTTCTATACCAGAGGTCCTCTCTATACCAGAGGTCAGCCTGATCCTTGCACCATGCAGGTAACTGGCTTGTAAAGGTACAGCCAGAGGACAGCTCTTACAGAGGAGCAAACAGCTAGAAAATCTCCCATCCTTGTGCTTCGCCAGAGAAGAAACGAGTCAGTGTTGAATGTCTTCCATATGGAAAGTATGGTGCAACTGCAATCGTTCCATAATCTGCTGTTCCTGTCTGTCCTATAGCTTTCAGGAGACCAGTGTGCCAGTCTGAGCTTTTCAAGTCCAGCAGGCTAGCAAAACACTGAGACAAGTGGGAGAGAAGTTCAGGGAGAAGATGTCCTAAAGAAGCTACCACTTTCAGATTTTTTTTACAAATCTAAGGGGCTGGAAGAAGATGCATTTAGAAAGGATGAAAATGCTGAAGATGGTTTACATGGATAGAGGACAAGGAAGGACGCCTGGGCACTTGTGGAATGCGTGCTGGGGAATGGCCTACAAAGCAGGCCACAAAAGGATGCTGAGAGCAATAGCATAAAATTAAGAAAAGGGGAAGCTGTAGGCTGGAAAGAATTGAAATTGTCCTGGTGAGAGATCTTTAACAAGCTGTGGGTAATTTCCTCAAGGGTAGCGATAGACTCTCCATTGCGGGGATTGTTTAAAAAGTAAACTGGAGGAAGCAGTAAGAAATATGCTCCAAGGACTAATCTGTCAACTTGAGGGATTAATGACCTAATTGGTCCTTTGGTTTCCTTCCGTCTCTCATGCTCACTGCTCTGTGAGCAGCAGCTTCTAATTATTAGGTAGGAGACTAGGCTAAAGGAGTAGTCTTACTGGAAAAGCTTCCTTGCAGTGACCTGGTCTTCTTCTAGACCTCTTGTCCATGAAAAAGCTTTGGTGCTTTAGAAGATAGAATAGCTGTGGGGCTTAGAGGGTCCCAAACTGAAGCTTGCTCTTGCTTTCCTTATAATGCCTTGGGTTGTTTCTGTTTCTTCCTAGTAGGATATTCTTGTGACACCTGGCCCAAAGCAAGCTGTTCCTACAAAGCTATCATAATTTGGTGTCGTTCCTACATCTCTTGGCTGCGTTGTGCTGAACTACTTTCTGCATGCTCCTCAAGGCTTCTTCAAGGCACAAATTGGCACAGAGATTGTTCTGGCGTCAGATCTAGTTGCTTTGGATTATCTGGTGAGACAGAACAGACAAAGCTTTGCAATCACCCTTCTCCCGTCCCCCCATGCTTTCCATCTTCTGAGTTTCTGGTGTTATCTCGCTTCCCAAATGCCTCATGAAGGAACAAAGGACATGCTCAGGGAAAGAGGAAGGTCATTACACTTGTCTTCTGCTATTCTTGATGCTTGGAAAATACACACTGTCGTTGGAGAAAACTTCAAGATGCTCAAGAAACCAGGACCTGTCCTGCACTGCAAGAACATCAAAGTGGTTGGAGGTAACCACAGCAAGACAGAACACAGCTGGCTCTCGCACCTATCTCACGTCATCCCAGTAATGATGAACAGCATCCTTTTTTCATACCCTTTGCCATGACTGTTTCCCCTTCCCTTCTATCTGTACCATTTAGGACGTGTGGATCATTGCTACATCTACTGTGCTGCTATACCCGAGGTCTCAAGTGCCGAGAAAACTGTCTTGCTGTAGTTTTCTTGTCATCCTTTTCCCTTTGTACATCTGCTGGTAAAGCAGCCTGGCAATAGATGAAACTTTAAATACATTAGACATGCATTTGCATTTGAAGGAGGAAATAAAATATGCATGATTTGTCCTAATTCAGACTCACAGACTGGTTCCAGATTGCCCTCCTGCAATCGGAGTGTGACTTTTTAAAAACAATTTCAGTCACTCTTTGATTTTATTTTATTTTTTTTCAGGTTTAAGTGATGGGGTTTCCAGGGCTTTTCAATGAAGGTTTCTTCATTTGGTAGAGGTGATTTCTAGGTTTCGTGATTTCTTTTCAGAGTCTTCAGACCTGGTTCCTGTCAACTGCTGAGCATTGTTAATCCTTCTAGCCTTTGGGGGGTTACTGAAGCTCACCCTTGGGTTGGGATTGGTCCCAGCATCTTCCGTGTGTCTGAATTCAGCCCATGTCTTGTCTTTCTTATCTTATTTTCAGTGACTTCTCAAACTACTTAAAGGTATCTGTTACCTTGGAGCTTAGCAGGTTGCATTGCTGCTTCTAACTTGGACAGCACAACCTTGGCAAATGGCACTTGAAGTGGCAGCTCCTGTGGCTTCCCTTATGTTTTACCTTTCAATATTTCAGCGCTTATGTGCTCTGTTTGGTATTACCTGGCTATAAAATTCCCAGAAGGACAACGTTGTGAAGCAGGACCACTGATCTTCTGTCTTATATTTCAGGCTATCTTTAAGACTATTGGGACGCAGAGCACGAACTTCATGCTGAAAAGGGATTTCTGCAGACTGTGTCCCTGGCTTGCTCAGTGCAAGACTGAGAATTTATGCGTATGTGGGAAGGGATGGGGTTGCACATGTAAAGACTGGGCAAGTGAAAGGCCTGGAGATATCAGAGGGAGGCAGTACTTGGGGTTTTTAGCCAGCAAAGTCCGGTGGTGGAGGGAGATGAAACAGGTGAGTGTGTGATCTGTTAATATCAGATGTTAGAAGATAAGAAAAATAACACAACAAGATCTGTTAAAAAAAAAAAAAAAAAAAAAAAAAAAAAGGACCAGAGTTGCTTGGAGGGGAATGGCACATTGACTTGGCTGTGGTCAGCAGTGCCGGTTATATCTCCATGTAACTGGGAGGGAACTTGAGATTGGGAAGAAGGTATGGGGATGTTCCTGGTGAGGTGTGAAAAAAAAGCTACTGTAATAAATCCAGAAAGGTTCTGAACACCACTTTACTGTGTTTCTATGCTGTCCTTTCTCCAGCTGCTAAAGCTGAGAAAAAAATAGAAAGGCTTTCAACAGATATTCATTGGCAATCAGAAGAGAAATATCCACGGTGCTGTGTCTGTTTTCCTTGGCCACTTCCACTTAATGAATGCCCTTAGAAAAGCAGCTCTGCTATTGAGCCAAAGCAAATTCTGCACCATGTCGGTTGGTTGTGTGTGCCCTGCGGACAGAGAACAAAAGTGCTAATGCATGATTTATGCATCAAACCGGCACAGTAACATTAACTAGCTAAGCTGCACAACGTGCCTGTTAAATAGAGACTGCATCTCCGCAGGCTAAAGTGCTTCTCACCCTGACCCACCTGCTTTACTGAGGTTATTCCAGCTCTTCCTCCCCGCTGCCCTTGGAGGTGAAAGCATCCTCTGTGCTGCTGTTGTGATGCTCAGGCACAGGGAGGAAATGTTTCTCAGCTGCTGTACCACAACTAGGATGCAACATTTTTAATCAGGGGTTTATCCTAGCTGAATGTACCTGCTGAACTAGGGGGTGCAGGGAGGTAGCAGAGAGGGTCTCTCTGGGCAGATTTATTGCAGCCCGTTCTCCTGTGATGTGAGTATATCATCTTTGTGGTTAGTATTTTGTTTTAGAAACTCATTATTAGGAATCTCGTTATTAGATTTCTGTCTCTCCCTTTGGGATTCTGCAAAGACCTGTGCAAGGGCTGGCTGAGTGGGAAGGGGACACATAAAGAGACTAAATCAGAGACGTAAGCCCAAGAGGAAGGAGATAGTTTGCATTCAGAAAGCAGATCATTTCTTTCTCCTGGCTGTTGGATTTAGGTGTTCTCACCCGTGGCCAAAGGCTGACCGTTGTACCCTGGAGCTGGGCATATTGCAGCTTGTCTGTGGCTCCCAGGTCTGTGTGTGGGTGCTGCCTCCTGGAAATCACTTCTGGGGGTTTTCCAGATACAGGAGGTGTCTTCAAGCTGCGTAGGTTTGTGCCACAGGGGTGGTGATGCATGAGATGCAGATAAATGGTATGAGTGCCATACAGATAATGGCTATTTGTTAATAAAGTCTGGTGAAATTTACCTGTTCTCTGCCTGAGGGTTGGCAGACACAACAGCTGGACTTCCCTGTGAAGAAATTCAAGGGACTTCTAGGAATGGAGACAGCTACTTGGTCCATGAACATTTTGTAGAAACCGCTTCACCTTCAAGGGAATGCCATTTTCCATGCATCCTGACTCTTACAATCTTATTTCTGTTGCCAATTCATAGTGTGCGGCTCAGGAAAGTTATGTATAACCCAGCAGGTGGTTGTCATCTATATCTTGCTGCCACATCTTGGCAGCAAGAGAAAGGTCAGGAATGATCTTCTCTATTGATTTAACGTAACTTCTGTTTAGCAGAGAGCACTGTTGAATGCAGATACACATTTCTCTTCCTGGCTCCACGGTCCCACCACCCCTTAACATGGGTGAGAGTGAACAGGAATATCAATCCTAGCTGGCAGGGTGCTTCTTCTTTTGAACCTGTGCCACTGTGCCGAGTTTTAAAGAAAAAAAAAAAAAAAAAAGTGTGAAGCCTGTTCTTTAGTGTCTCTGGTACCGCGTTGGCTCAGTTGGAAATCCTGGCTTTGTGGGTTAGTCCGTCTGTAAATGGAGAGATCGGAGCAGAAAGGAATAGCTACAAAATGCCTTCCTCTTCTTGTGGCATGAGGATATTCTCTGCTGTGCTGCCTCGCCACCCAGGGTTAAGTTGTAGACTTGTTTCCAGCTGAGCTGAAAAGGGCCAGTACAGTACAGAGCTTCCTGAACAAGATCTTGGTATCCACCAGTGCTGGGATACTCTGATTTGAAGCACCTCAGTTTTTTTTCCCCAATGTCATTACAATAGCTGGTCCTGAGAAAAAAAAAAAAAAAAAAAAAAAAAAGAAAAAGCTGTGATGTGTTTGGACTTGGCATGGTGCTTTTCGTGATCTTAAGTGTGTCTATTAAAACAAAAAAAGGCCATATTGAAAATCAATTTTCTCCTCGCAGGTCTTGAGCAATTTTGTAAGATATAATAAGATGAGCAATCTGGTTCTGGCAGTGAAAAGAACAGATGCCAGACTATAATTTCCCTTACCAGAAAGTGCTGTGGAGTCACTTTGTGTCACAGAGAGAAGAATGTGTTATTAATAGGGGACAGTTACAACGTGAAGCCTGGGAGCAGATGCTGCATCTGGTCTGCGACATATGGAAGATGGCAGGAACACATCCGGGCCAGCCAGGGGGGAGATGACAAAGGCTTGGAGCAGAAGAAGTTGCCCTCACCTTGACCGGACACGGGAAATTCTTGGGTAACACATCCATTCCATTAAGGGGATGGGATTTTTGACCACAGAAACTCTTGCTTGTATTTTTTTTTTTTCCTGGCCAGCCTCTGTGGAATCTGTCAGCACAAAGGTGGCATTGCCCCTCTACACAGGCCTGGTAGCTCTGCGGCCCTAATCTGGGCCCTTTGCAAATTTCTCAGCTGAAGAAAGATTCAAAGAGTTGTGAAGAAAATCTTCCTGAAGAGTGTTGACACACGAACATATGCCTTCTCTTATCTCTAGCAACGTCCTGGACCTGTCACCAGCTCCTCCTTATCAACGTCAGAAACGAGCCAGCTTCTGGAACAGCACAACACCCCTTGCCCACTTGCTCTGTGGGTACAGGCACGCATTACGTTTGAAGTGGGTGCTGGCTGCTGCAGGGACACGGGTAAATTCACGCCTGAATTTATCACATTTTATATCTCAGGGCAAGCAAGCCCTATCCCTTCTGAACAGACATCAACTTGTTCCCCATTCTGGCCAGCTCGCACATCTCCTTATTAGAATTACTGGTGTTAAGTATTGGGTCACAGCTAACCTTTCCTGGAGGCTGTGGCAGAGATAATATTGCATTCTCAGCATCATCAGATTTGTTCTTCTCCATTAACTGATGGGCTTATGTTTTCCTTTAGTGTCCTCTTACTTTTAATGTATTTATAGAGCTCCCTTTGTTGCCTTTATGTCCCTGTTACTTGTAATTCAGTTTAGGGCTTAGCCTTCTGATTTATCTCTGTGTGCTTACGTTAGTCCTTTATATTCTTCCATAGCTGCCTGTCCTTGTTCACTCTTCCTTTACAACTTCTTTTTTGGTTATTCAGTCTTTAAAGTGTTCCTAGTATAAACATATTGTTTTTAACCTGTGTTCACTGTCGTTTCTCTGCAATGAGCTGTAGTGCTGTTGTGCTTTCGATGCAGTTTCTTTCAGCACTACCAGATCTCTTGTGTTCCTCTTGGCCTTAGATTACCTCCCAACAGACCATGCCTCATGGTTCTGAATGGGTTGAAGACTGCTGTGTAATTCTTTCCTTTTTTTTTGAAGTCTATTGTTCTTCTGTTCTTCTCTTGGTCTTCTCGCCCTTTCTTCAGTGTCTCACGATCACACCCACCTTTCAATTCTTAAATTTCTTTTACTTCCTCCTCATTAGAATGAAATCTAGAGTGTCCACCTACTCCCTATAATTTTATTCACCTTTCAAATCAAAGATTTGTCACTATTACAAAGAACTTAGTTCACATCCTGTTGTATTGTTTTAAGTTCCTCCAAGATAGGTGATAATTGTGCCATTTAATCAAAAAGATTCATTCACTTATTTCTCTGGATCCACCCCTCCCTCCCCACTTTCTCTAGAGTAAGGGACCTGGAACAGGGACTATCTTTTCTCCCGTTTCTGAGCTTCCAACAAGCACTGCTGCCATGAAGTGTAGCACCTCTTCCCTTTTTCTTTGTCATTTCTTTGCATATGTATATGTAGCTTTCCCTATGTATTTTCTGTTTGGGATTGATTCTGTTAATGCCATTTTAAGAACGGGAAGGCCCTGAATTTATGACCTGAAAGTGAAAACAGAACAGAATCCCTTGTAATTTATTCCAGAAATTGCTTTTGTCATCACAGCGAGCTTTGAGCAATTGTGAAACATCTCTACTCATTATTATGAACCAATACAAAAGACTAAGCTATGGCTGTCCTACTAAGGCCTTGCTTCGAACACCGTCTTTCCCTTGCATCCTCAACATGCTGTGTCAAGGAACGTATTTGCCATGCAGTTTGAGGCCTCTCTTACTATTTTTTTCAGAGCAGGGCTACCTGGTCAGATAACTCTGGGAACCACTAGACTTTGTCACTTCTCATTTGTCTCTTTGCCTCACAGTGTCTCCACAGTCAGGATTCTCCTGGCTTTTTAAGGAAATGGAGTCAGTCTCTTTCCCGAGGGAAGTTTAGATGCATGCTTGTCTGGTCTCATATGAGGAGAGTCTGGTCTCACCAACACGTGACCTGTTAGCTAAGCATTTACATGTGCAGGACACAAGGGTGTTCATGTAACGTCTGGCATTTTTACCACTAGAGCAGAAACTGCAGCTCCTTTCCTTGTTAATAACACTAAGTCATTATCCTGGACCAGTGGCAAAGGATGGCTTGATGCACACTTCATCAGTGAGTTGAAAATATATTGGAATAGGTGAGCTTATGTGCTTAAGTGTGGCCCCAGATCCTCCTATTGCCCTTTGCTAGGACAGAATGAAGTCTTGTACTTCATTTTTCAGTGAGCTGAATCCTTCAAAAGTGTCTGATAATGGGAAGGGATTCACAGTGCAGTTCAGACTCGGTTCTGAAACTCTTTTATACTCTGTTTTTATACTCTGAGTTTCCTTTTCTTTCTGTTTTCTCTCTAGAGTTGCTTCAGCTTGTAAGTCATTTGTCAGAAAAAGAGGCTAAAAATGTTTTTCCGTTCTCTGCTACAAATAACAGAATTTATGGATCTGTTCTGTTAGTAATAAATGTAGAAATACTAGGTATTTAAACATTTTGCATATTTTGTAATCTTAATCATAAAGTGAAACCATAAACACACATTATCGCAGTGTTGTTTATTACAGTGTCTTCACAACAGCAGAACATTTAATTCAGTGTTTTACTCATTTTGGACAATTACAAAAAGAAACCTTTTTAATAAGTCCTCTGCTACTGTTTCTTACTATCTAATGGCAAGTCATAATGTGCCCAGAATGGGCTGGTTATACAAGTGTTTTGGCTTTTATTTCATTTAGAAAAAACCATAGATGCACAGAGAAGCTTGAAATTAGGAACTTTAATAGGTTCAAAAGTCAGAGTAATAAAAAGGTTGGGGTGCATTGCCTATTTATTTTTGATTTCATTACTTTTAAAAGCTACTCCTGTGATTTTCTTGGAATTCTTAAGTAGCGAGTCTAAACTCCCGAAATTTGATGCTGACTTAGGATGGTCTCTAAAAGATTGTTAGCCTCAGGTGAGAAAGAAACACTTCCCTGTGTAAGAAGCTTAGCAGATCATTTGCCATTCGTGCAGGTTGATTGATCCAGCTAGTGCAGATCTTGGGTGGGTAATGTGCAATGGTTTGACTCCCAGCTGGGCTAAGAGTGGTAGGTTCAAGTTTCTGCTCTGCTCTGGAGTTAATCCATTACCAAAATCGGAGCAGGTGTTCAGAGGTTTTCAGGAGCATAACTGTGAAGAGGGGTTAGAGATGCCAATGTTTGATTTGGATACCACAGTCTGTAAAGTCACCACTTGTTGAAGGGGTGTGCAAATACCTCTTTGCAGTGTTCTGAGGCTGGAAGCTTTAAAGGTTCTTCAGTAATAAGGAACTGGGACAGAGCTTGTCTACAGAAAGAAACTCAGGGGAAGTACTGGTATCAGCGAG
Organism: Aythya fuligula; assembly: GCF_009819795.1. Taxonomy (NCBI): domain Eukaryota; kingdom Metazoa; phylum Chordata; class Aves; order Anseriformes; family Anatidae; genus Aythya; species Aythya fuligula. Next base: position 25,470,599 of record NC_045565.1, read on the forward strand.
AGGAATAAATTAGCTGCATCAACTCATGCCCTCATTCAGAAATAAAGCAGCATTAGATTAGAGGGATGAGTGGCAGGGCTTGAAAAACTTCCAGAACAATGATGTCCATTTGGGAATTTAAAGCACCTTAATTTGTGTGATGCCTCCATGCTATTTGCTGATTTACTTCATCTTTTCTGAGCGTTCTTTCCCGTGGTGATATGGGTCACGGTTAAGTCTCATTACTCAACTATCTGAACGTAATCCTAAGGCTTAGGCTTCCTTTGCAAACACTGATTGCAACAAATTCAAAACCTGTTTTCCCCAACTGTAACTGTTGTCAATATTTCCTCTCTCTGGAAGCCTTTTTTGCTTGAAGTTTCTTTCCCTCCAGCTGTGCTATTCAACCATCTGTGCCAAGTTGAGATGAATTCTTTGAACCTTGCCAAATCCGTATGCGTCTCCCACACTGCCATGCTCTGAGCCTTGCACCCTGTGCCACCCTGTCCTGGTGGTGCTGCAAACCCAGGCTGAGAACCACACCAGCAGATTGCGTAGATGTCAGACTCAAGGCGTATGCACGGGCTTGTTCCCAGGGAGAAATTAAGAGTGAATTGGTTTTCATATTGCCTTTTGCACACCTGGTAATTTTTAACCTAAACTTGAAAACAAAAGCTGCTTTCACTCACACTCCGAGCAAACTGAGGTCAGCATTCAGCTCTGAAGGAACTAATTTGTAGTATTAACAGAGAATTACGAGGGAGCTCTGGATCATCCCATGAAGTATAAGCCTGCCTCTGTGTGCAACGAGATAACAACCAGCCATCCACGGATCTTTAACCTCTGGAGTTGACAGCATGAGGATGAAAACAGAAAAGCCTTCCTGCTAGAGCACAGGGATCAGAGGAGGCCTGTGTAATTACTAGCCATTAAATAAAGTACAATCCTACGTCTTCAAATGCCAAGACACATGTATAATTAGCTGATAAACTGCAAATGAATAATTATCCAGCAACGAAAGCCAGAAGAGTGAAGGGATGTTGTTCACCTTCTCTCTCCTTGCAGGGAATAGTGCTATGTAAATTGTTTATTTTAGTAAAAAGTTGGTTATGTGGTAGCACGATGACTATCTGAACTGGGAGACAGCATTTCGCTGCTAGGCCCAGTATTGGTTGCTTTGTGGACTGTGGTGAGATCCACGTAGCTCGGAGATTGATGGTGGTTTAACTTCAGTTATTTCACACGGGCTGGAGCTGCAAGGGGAGCTGCTGCTGAGCTGCGTGGCTCTCGCTCTGCCCAGGGAGCTGAAGGCAGCAGCCGGGGCGCATTTGCAGGACTGGAGTTCAGATTCACATCTGCAGGATGGAGGCTGCATTTTTGGCTGCCCTGTGCCAGCGCAGTGCTGATGATGTGAAGGTTGCTCCATGGTGCTGGTTTCCATCACCTGGGATGTGGCTGTGAGGTACGATGCTCGCTCAGGTGACTGTGCTAAGTCACCGTGCATCAGCTGAGCTACAGTAGCAGTCCCTGGCTGCTAGGTCAGAAGGAAAGTAACGTAATTCACTTCAATCTATTTTCATTGCGGTGCAAACTGCTGGGTAATCTCACGTTTTCTGTGACATAAATGTTTCCATGGACGTTTACAGTAGTTCAGATGTGTCATAACTTAGATGCCTGTACGAGCCTCTTTTATTTTCATAATTACCCAATCTCTAAAAATTCCCTCTAGATACGTCAATGTTTCTAGATTTGGCAGAAGTAGGAATGAAAGAAATAAATAGACGCAGGGAACTAAAATCTGTTTTGCTTCCATAATTGAGGTATTTTCAAATCAAAGAATGTTGGTAGAAACATTTTGTCCTCAGTGCTTTCAAGCTTCAACAGGTTTAGCGATGTAAGTCTGTGCCTAATAATCTGAAGCATGTTTATTGCTTTTTGTTCAAGGAGTGGGCTGTTTAATGGAATTACATGTTTGCTTGCAGTATGTTACTCAGCCTTTAGATGTCTCCTGCTGCTGAAAACAGTTTGGAAAGGGTGTTCCATGGTTAATGAGAAAAAGAGCAGAAGTTTTACTGCAGCCTGTTTCGGTTCTCCTTAATGGGTGGCTTTAAACGCTTTTTGGGAAGATCTCTAATTTCATATACCATGGCAGCTAACAAGGGTGGGTAGTAATGCTTATATTTTCCAAATCAATTCACCCATTTCTTCCTAAAGCAGCTTCTTTGAATTTTGAAGCTTACAATTAAGTCTAAAATATAACACTTAAAGTGAAGTATATATGTATTTCTGAAGTTTGAACATACAAAGTGATTCATGATCATAGAACAGCAAAGATCTTTCTTAACATTAAGTTAATTTGTACTTTGGAAGAAATAGCATTGATGTGTGCTGGCAGTGGCTTTAGAATTTGTCTCTTAATAAGTATGTACATAAAAATGATTTCATATGCATAAGCTTTTCTTCTCAAATAATCCTACAGGTTTTTGCAGATGGATGTACTAAATAGAGCCAGTGAAAAATCAGACATTAAAATGCAACCTGAGAAGGGTTGAATTTCTTAAAAGTTTTTGGTTTTCACAAGCAGTTGTTCTAAAACAGTGTTTTTCGTTTTACTGTTTCTCTGGTTTGCATTAAAAATATTTCCACCAAAAGTTCATTATTTTTTCTATTAAAAAACTTTTGATTGAGAGCCTGCGTTGTGTTTGAAAACATCTTTTGCAGAAATACACCCGAACCCAACATGCTCTAACATAAATCAGAACGTTGACTATGGCAGCAGCTGAGCAGTGAGTGACTCCATCACATTGATTAACTCTGGGAACGAAGGCTATGAAATAACAAGTCAAACTATGGAGGAAACTTAAGTGAGATGTAGTTCTGAGGGAGAAAATCTGTTTGGGAGAGGAAGGCTTATGCCCTGCTTCTTTCAATCAGTGCAGTGCTGTTTTTTGATTATCAGGATTAATGACCTTGACTTTCAGCTCTCAATCAAAGGGCAGTGTCTCCAGTGGAATTGATTTCTCCTACCAAATAGCTGGTTTAGAAGCCATTAAAATTCCTTCAGACTTTCCAGTGGTGTTAGAAGCAGCTGTGAGTGATGTTGGTAGATAGTTTCTGGTTGGAGTTGATTACGTTGCCCCCATCCCACCACAGTTCTATCAGTTTGATTTTTTTTTTTGTTCTGTTTTGGGAGTTTTTTTGGATATTTTGGTGACCCTTTTCTGTACCACAATATAATGTGGTTAGGTGTGTGTAATGGGCAGTCAGTGTGACCAGAGACTGCAAGGCTCCAGGCCAAAGGCTTCATCTGCCACAAGGATTTCAGATTGTTTCCCCAGTATATGATCCACTTGCGAGGATATTTTTTCAATATCTGTGCTTCTTGGACTTGTATTTGTAAGAAGATTGCAGCAATCCCTATGCTGATTCCCCAGGCTGGTAGTTGAACTATGTACCGGTGAGAAAGAGGACAGGTCTGAATCAGATGCAGAAGAGATTTCAGCGTTGATTTCCCACATTTTCCTCCAGTTGTAAGTTGAGGTGTTTCAGGTTCCGTGCACTCTAGACACTGACCTGAAATCTCTGCCTTGTCAAGGTATGTTTCTTCTGAAATGGGGGAAAAAAAGGTTTGTTTTGATGTATTGACAATTTCATGATGAAATACAGGATTTGATTAAAAAAAAATCTGCCCTGCTCTAGTTCTGACTCTGCTTAACTTGTAAGATGTGATTTGATTAAAGTACATACCAACATGGTTGCAAAAACAACATATTCTGTTGGGCAAATCTTAAGTGTAGAAAATAAAGGGAAATGAAAATCATTTTCTTCTCAGTAGGCTGCCTGTGAAACTTTAGTATGTAAAACATGGCATTGTTCGTAGTTATTCCTTGTCCTCAGGGTGCCAGGTCCTAAATTCTGGAAGCCTTCAGAGATACAGCACAGCAGTGTTTGATTAGCGACCCATCCTCAAAATTTTAGTCTGGGTTCCTCCTGCTTCTCATTTTTTGGTATGAAGCAAAATAAAAGGGGGAAATCTGAGTGATGAATTTACCGGGACCAGGGAGAATTAATAGAAGAAAGCTTTATTGTGAAACCTTTTGTAACTGTTTGAACTGTGCCCAATTAGAGCAGAGAATACATGGTCTTCCTCAAAAGTAGCTAAATTAATTCTCCCTCCATGCTAGTCTACAGTGTGGAAGAAGCCATTTGGTTCCCAGAGAGTAAGAAGAATAGAAACAAGGCTGTAGTGCACCGAATAACTTCACAAATTAAGGGTTGTGTTCTGGGATGGTACAAGGTGGCATTGTGCACTTTGTTTGTACAGCACTGCAGTGAGAATCAGCAGCCTGCTACTTTCCTGTCTGTTGCTGCTCTTAGGCATTTATTCAGTGTCAGACGTCTCCGTTTATCTGGCGAAGGCAGGGCTAGTACAAGGGAAGTTTCTCAGTGAACTTTCTGTGGTGCATTAGGAGGAGTGTTGCCAGCAGGTTGAGGCAGGTTGTCCTCCCACTCTACTCAGCCCTGGTGAGGCCTCACCTGGAGTACTGTGTCCAGTTCTGGGCTCCCCAGTACAAGAGGGACACGGAGCTACTGCACCCAGTCCAGAGGTGGGCTACTGAGGTGATGAGAGGACTGGATCAGATGGGAGAGCTGTGCCTGTTTAGCCTGGAGAAGAGGAGACTGAGAGGGGATCTTATCAAAATGTACAAATATCTGAAGGGACCCTGTCAGGAGAATGGGGCCAGACTCTCTTCAGTGGTGCCCAGTGACAGAAGAAGAGCAATGTGCACAAGCTGAAGCACAGGAGGTTCTGGCATTTTGAGCCCGTGAGGGTGACAGAGCACTGGAACAAGTAGCCCAGAGAGGTTGTGCTGTCTCCTACTCTGGAGACATCCAAAACCTACCTGGATGCAATCCTGTGTGATGTGCTCTAGTGACCCTGATTGGCAGAGGGGTTGGACTTGGATAATCTCCAGAGGTCCCTGCTAACCCCAGCTATTCTCTGGTTCTGTATGAAAAGAAAAAGGGTTAAGCAAAGAAATTCTTCAAGGAAAAGAAGTGAATGCGCTCAGTTTTGGCTTTTAGCTGTGAGAAAAGTCTTATTTCAAATACCAGTCTTCATTGGAAGTATAAAATGTTGAAAATCTTAAAGGAGGACTCATTCTTTAAAGGGCTCTGATCTAACTAATCAGTTTGAAGAGCCTTGAAAGATCTATTTCTAAGCCATTTGAGAACGTAATTTTAACACCTTTAAGGCAAACTAAGATTGGATAGGATTGTTTTAGATCAAAGTGGGCATTCCTGAGAGTTTAGAAATAAATTAAACAAGATCTTTTTCTGGCTGCATCTTCTGTAGTTTTTTAATTACCTCTCACTTCATACTGAGTCTTGAGATGGGAAAATACTGGATTATTTGGATCTTCTCTATGCCAAAGTTAGTATTAAGAGACATGTTGCTGGAACTTCTTACATTGAGGTGTTAATCAGTTGACAACTACAGAAGACGTTATATATATTACTGACATTAGACTGTTGATCTTATGCCTAAATTTTAATTTGACTGATTTATTGATTCTTAATTTTCAAGTGATTTGAAGAGATATCGAATGCTATTTTTTAATTACACAGGTTGAGATGAAAGTTCCTAGGTAGCTTAAAAAGTAACGGGGTTAACTCATTATATTTCTCATGGCAGCTTGATCTTTTCTTGCAGCTACTTTCTTCCTAGTAGATTTGATTATACTGAAAAAGTGATATTGATTCACGACTCACTTGCTGAGTCTCTTTATGGAGAAGGGCTTTGCACAGTTCTGAAATATATATGGAGAAGACTTCATGCTTACAAGATTTCCTTTTAAGAAATTCATACTGTTTGATTTGTCCTTGTATTTTTTTTTTTTTTTTTTTTTTAGGACTTGGCTGGGCAGTGAAGAGAGGATGGGCAAGTTTAGGTGTTACCTGAGTGCACTGAGTAATGCATAGATTCTGTCCTCAGAAGAACGCTCTTCAGAATGTCTTAGGGGAAGGTGTGAATAAAATCACAAAATCGGAGCATAGAAAGAGGCCGATATCCTTCCTGAACAGTTCCAAGAATGCTTGGCAGCCACAGGCGTTCTGAATGGCAGTGCAAACAGCTGACAGACAAACACCAGGGCAACAATGAGTGTTTTAAGTGCAGAGGTGCCAACGGCAGGACGCCAGAAATTGACGGGGGCAGAATCTGCTTTCTGTGGGTAGCACTCTGTTTTGTAGACCAACTAATAACTTGTGTGAACAGTAAGAGCAGGACTGGGCTTTAAACATCCAGCCTCCTTTATACTCCAAACTATGAAGGGTGGGAGGAAGAGAAGGTTTCATCTTGGTCTTCTCTCACCCAGCTTTGTGCCACAGCTAGGTTTCCAGAATATATCTTGTTGATTTGGTCACACACCGCTTTTCAGTCTTCAGGTTGCTTCTGCTCATTGTCTGACTGGAAAAAAATCCCGTATTATTTTAGTCCTCGTTTCTTTACCTCTCCAGCTGTAGGATCAGTCAGGCAAACCTTATATGAGCTCAGCCTCTAGTTGCTGTAATTAATTTGCCTTAAAACTGTTTTCCCTTCCAGTCCCACCTTGGTAATCTCAGAGCTGGCAGTAAGCAAAAGATCACAGGTGAGGATGAAAGTTTTTGGAAGACTGAAATGACTTCTTGTCAGTTCACACTAGGCTCTCTTAAAAACAAAACAAAATTACATGAGGAAAGCAGGCAGAGAGCTTCAGAGTATTAGATCAATCTAACTCAGTGCCTTGCTTAAGGAATATGTCTGCAAATAGTTCTGTTGGGGACTGAGGAACCAGTTGCAGATCACGTAATGCATCGTGCTTGCATTCAGCTGTTTGCTAACACAGCATTTCACAGGGATGGCCCTTCACTGCCTGACCTCCAGAGAGGCACAAACAGGACAGAAAAGCTCTGTATCAAGAGCTACTTGACTGAGGCCCAAAGCTCCAGCTGCCAGAGGAGATTGCTCATCTTCACGTTGCAGCAGAGTGAGATTTGCATTACAAGGAAAGCTCTGGGAAAGTGCAAGTCTCAGTGGCTTCAAAAGTCTCTGCTTCCATGGAGCTCCTTACAGTGTTTTCAAAGTGAGTTGTCTCAGGCTATTTCATGGGTATTCATCAGCACAGAGAAAAGTTCCGGAGAAAGATTTCTTGCTAAATGGCTGCGTTTGTCAGTTGTTTGGCTGCAAAAGTCACGTTAGAGTCATCTTGGAAGGCTTTTCTGGAGACACAGGGGTTTTAAAATCTCCAAGAAAATATAGAAATTTGTAAATGAAAAAATAACCAAAGGTTTCAAAAAGCTCCTGTGGTCGGGCCCTATAAATACACTTAATAATGGGCCCCTGTCATGGCAACAGTGCATCACATGCTTCCCTTCACAGATTCCCAAGGCTGTTGCTGGAGCTTGGTGGGATCCCATCTGGTGTTTGAATCCCTCCTGAGAGGTGGCAGTGACTTGTTTTGTGTCTGTAGGTTTCTGACCGCTGCTAATGTCAGGCAGCAGGGAGTTAAGAGCAGAGTGGTGTGGAGGGTGCAGGGGAAAAGGTCTTTCACCCTGTGTTCCTGAAGTTGTCTTAATTAAAGCATAAAGGGCAGAGTTATGTACATCGAAAACAACTGCTTGTGTGTGTCAAAACCATTTCATTCCCTTTGTGGCTTTCTCTGTGTATTGATTCACTCAATTAGCAGTGCATGGCATGTTTCTCTTTTAACAAAATGCTGTGATTCTTCTGACATTTACAGGGCTGGGCAATGCACATGAACCACCGACACTGCTTAAGACAGTCTTCGGTGTACAGATCCTTGGGACTTCTTTCTCAAATGCTTACTGCTTCTACAAAGCACCCCACCCTGCCCGCTTACTTTGTTTCCTGTAAATGATGAGAGATTTATAACAGCAGTAGTTGCAAGGAAAAAAATGACACATATAGAAAAAAAAAATAGTTTTTTTTTTTTTTCTTGAAGTGTTGACATCAAATGCCAGACATCAAATGAAATAAAACATCATTATAATAATGAAATCCTAATGGCTCATGTTTTGAAAAAGATGCAATGATTTCTCCCTCCCTAACAGATGGTTTATTTTTGGTCATCTTCAAAGCTGTTTTCTATGCTCCCAGCAGTGGGAAGATGTGCCCCTGAAACGTGTCTGTACGAAATAAGGCTAGAGTTTGATCTTAATGTTTTAAGGATAATTATTTGCTGCGCTCTGCTTTGTGCTTCCCCTTCTGCCAGCTGTGAGCCAGGGACACCGCTTGATCAGAGCATGAGGGCTGAGCCCTGGACCGCTCGCTGATAGTGCTGCCGTGTTGACTCTCTCACTTTGTGCCTCTTTTTTCTGCTTGGAAAGTTGGGCTGCAATTTGCCAGTTTTTGAGCCAAATTCCAGAGGGACTTTTCAGGCTCTTCTGTTTCATTTTTGTTTCCCAGAGGTTGATCTTTTAAGGGTTAACAGGGTTTCAAACTGGAAAGGGCAGAACATTTAAAGAAGCTGTAACAAAGGTTGGTCACACACTTTTCAAATAGCAGGCTCTCACTGGGGCTGCAGCAGAACCTCATGCAGCTCTTAGCCCTACAGGGGCTGTGATATCACTGGCCAGAAGAGACCATGTGGACACGTGTCAGCTTGGCAGGACTCAGTAGGATTGGCCCTGCACAGTGAAAAACCTGTGTGACTCACTAGGTAATCTTTGACTCAAGCTTGAAATGTCAAATTCCAGTACAATCTGAACGTCTCTTCCTGAGCATCTTTGAAAATCTCAACCCTGGTAACCTGGGTAGCTTCTGTTTTTTGTACCCGGTCCTACCTGCCCTTCTGCTCTTGTTTTGGTCTGTTCTATATAAACCAGACTAATGCTCGTTAAAAGTGAAATAATGTTTCTGTCAACAAACTGAATACAATCAAATGTTAAAGTATTTTAAAGGAAAAAAAAATCCACCTCCCCATTCAGCCAGTACTTCACTCTGAAACTTGCTCTTTTTTCAGCCCTCTCTCAGGGCTTGGCCTCTGTGTCCCCCCTCCAGTATCCTCTCATTTTTGTTTTGTTTTTTCCCCCTGATGTGATCACAGTGGTTCCATGATTTCTATGTGTATGTGTGCGTGCTCACTTGTGCAGCATCCTGGTCAGCCTAGTTTCTGCATCAGGATTTCCGTATCTTTCACTCCCTAACCAAAGGGACATTTTGTGGTTCTCTAATTACACCCAAACAGAAGAAAGCTACTCAACCAGTCTGCTCTGGAAAGTGATGTGTGTGTCTGCAGATCAAAACAAGGTGGCAGTGGGCCAGAGGATCTCTGATATAACCTCATTTGGACTTTGGCATGTAGAAAATGAAGTCATTTTTAAGGCTTTGTTTAGGCAACACATATAAAAAAAAAAATCTTTTTATTCTCACTCAGAATTTGCTTTGTCTCATCCACTTCTCCTGTGATTCTGCTTTTTGTCACAATGCCCTGAATAATGCATGGTCCCTAGTGAATGCAGGACGGTTTTGTTGTCATACGAGCTGTGAAGGAGCACCGAGATTAAACTGTACACTTAGAGCCACTGCCAACTGCTTGATTGATTTCTGACAGCTTGCTGAGGGAAGGAATTAATTCATTGAGACATATTAAACTCCTCACCCCTACCTCCCCTTCTGTTCCTTGAAAGGGTGGTCCCCTCATGGCTGCTGGAAGACAGCTCTGTGAACTGTGGGTGCTAGGTGCATGATGCAGATACTCGCCCCAGCCCATCTGATGCTAGCAGAGCTGCTGCGCTGGGTTTCCCTTGATCCGCACATCCCACCTCTCAGGGGGATTCCCTGGTGAATCTGAATGCCAGCAGTGAGTGCTTTAAAGCAGAGAGGCTGCAGTCCTGTGCCTGCCACTGCTGGGCTGCTTTCAGCAGGACTCTGGGCTGTGCACAGGATTAAAGTGGCCTCAGGCCTCTTACAGGGACCGTACCCTAAGCTGTAGTGCCTGAGAGTCACCGGGTCTGTCTGATTTAGAGCGTAAAGATCCAGCCCGCTCTGTCCTCTGAGGACGTTTCTAGCCTGGTGGATGTTCAGAACATGGCAAATTCATACAGGAGGCCACAAACCACTTCATCAGAGCAGGTCACGTCCTAAAAACAAACCTGTCCCTTCTTTAAATGACAAACCTGATCCAACACGATGACCCCAGTGCTCTTGGGAAGCTTCACTCAATCTCCTGCTAAAGGCAACTATTCGTTCACTCTGCAGCATAATTGCCCTATTTCAAGGCTAGAGCTACCTTCCCTTGGGACAGGTTTCACCTTTGCTCAGCTGAGCATGTGTATGAGTGATCCATAGGAGCACACGGAGAGCAATTTAAAGCAGTAAATTCCCTGCTGCTTTTGGAAGCTGTTAAATCAGAGAGCTCTAGTGCGAAGAGAAGGTCCAGTGCGAGATTTTTCCCCTTTCTGAATAGGTTTTCTGTTGTTGTGAGCTGACACGGCTCTTTTTCCTTCAGTGCTAAATTCTTCCAGGATAAATTTTCAGCAGGGGTTTACTTTTTCCTTAATGGCAGTGATGGAAAGCCCGCGAGACAGATGAGAATGTTGATGAATGTGCTGCGTATTTGTTGCGTGGTACTTCCTTCAGCTCGATAGATCTATGATTAAAAAAAAAAAAAAAGCAGGTGTGGGTACAGAGAACTAATATTTTTCCCACTTGTTTGGCACTGATTGAGAGGAAGGCTACATTTGGCTATGCGAGCTGTCAGGTGGCAGAAATAGGCCAGGAGAGTGAAGTTAATAATCGATAAAGGGTATGGCCAAATTTTTGCACGCCTCCTCCCTGGCAAAAGGGTTTTAGTTCAGGCAATAAAGCACCCCTTCTGTTTGCCTTTGGCTGCAGTGGGCTGTGCTGTTGCTTGACCTACAGCATCGGGCAGCTTTTGGTACAGAAATGAAGGTCTGTGTTCTGGAACCTGCTTCAAGGTCCAGTGGAAATGGTTCTCAGACACTGCTGTGGTAAACTCTTTCCATCACTTTAGAATGGCTAAAATTTTGTCTTAGTTGAAGGCTTCAGCATCCTTCAGTTAGGGGTTGTTTGCGCAGCTGTTTTGGTCACACTTAGGAGAAATATCCCAAATAGTTTGAAAACAGTTATTTTTGGAGGACCAGTTTGAGGCTGGTTAATACAGCTCATCGATGTTCAATGGGCAGACAGCATTCTGCAAGTGAGTACACCCTGTGCTACTCCTAGAAGGCTGTAGAAATCATCTGCTGGATTTCCTTCCTTCCTTTCTTCCTTCCTTCCCTCCTTCTTTCTTTCCTATTTTATGCAAAGTTCCTAGGCAAATCTAGCAGACATTAAACAAAGTTCTGTGAAAATAAAATAACATAAATTGCTCCCAGGTTTAATAGAAGAGAGAATAATCTTTGTTGGATTTGGATTTTTAATTTTGCATTTTGCTAGCTGATAGCATTTATTACAACTGTCTCTCTGCTCTAAAATTGGAGAGAGAGAAAGTTTCTTTCGATTATTTTTAGTCACACTTTAAGTTAAGTTTCCATTTGCAAGCAGTTCATAAACAATTTGTTTTAGTTAAATGGTTATTAAAACGTTATCTTCCTCTCCAGTGGATCAATAGGACCTTCTCCAGAGCTGTGTGTAGCCAGCTGTAACACACTGCTCCTGATTGCAATACTCTTGTAGTCCGTGGCTCAGCTACGGTCTGCTGATGGTTAAAGCCAACAGCAAAGACACCAGATAAAATCTGATTTCTGTTCCTTGATCTATCACCGAACTCCTGTCTATTTCATAATTTTCCCCGTCTCCATCACAATCATATTAATTAACCCTTTATAAAGTGTTTGAAAAGCATTAGTGGAAAACTAAGGATTATTATCGTGCATTATATACGGACCGTTAGCAAATAATGTGTGATTTTAATCTTAATGAATTTTAGGTTTCTCACAGAGGCATTTTTCTCTCAGTACTCCTGTTAGCTTCAATCTTTAATATACTCAGGTCATCAGCATCTTGCAGTGCAGCAGAGGGATTAGCTTGGAAAACTCCTGGCTATCAGACAGTGGAAAGAGACAGGTACAGGACTTAAATGAAGCCTCATGGTAGCTTCTTGTTCATTGTTCTTTTGTCTTTAGATACCACAGTAGGCCTCTAAGTCTTTGTTTGGCCCCAGAAAAGGCAGTAGGAATAGGGGCCTCTGTGACCTGCTTGCAGGAAGCCAACATTAGAACAAGGAGGTGAACTTGATCTCTCAAGTCCTTGAGTGATGAGCAAATAACTGGGAATTTGCACATTTGTTGTGTCAACAACCAGTTTTGGCTCCTGCTTTCCATCTTACAGATAGTAAAAATTGAGGTTCACAAAGAAGGTAGTTAAAGCACTTAAGATGCCAATGACAGAGCTGGTATCAGCTGCCAGCCATGGAGAGCTTTTGTTGTGAGATGATGCCTTCTGGTTTTAAACATGTACAATTAAAACTGCTCTGAGCTTAGTGTGCCTTTCTCTTTTGTCTCCATGTTTTGCAGACTTCCAATGTAACTGCTGTACAAATTGTCAGCCTGACCTCTCTCTGCACCTGTCCTGTTTGGAGGATGATATTTTCAAAAGCAGCCCAACATTTCATGCCTGCAAGAGCCCTTGGAAGCAATAATGGAGCAATAACCACCCACCTGTTTCTGGACTCACAAACCAGGTAACTTGTCATGAGAAGCCACCGTGTTTTTGTGCGTGCTCATTCCCATGTGTACCCAAACTCCTGGTTGAAGCTGCACCTTTGAAATCACTCATACAGAAGGCAATTTAATTTCAAGAAACTGTACCAGGAGACACAACAGGAATGAAGGCTGCTTTCCAAGGTTGCTGTGACTCTCTTCTTCCTGCCCTTTTCCATCTAGGTGACTGGGACCAGGGAGAAGAAGGGCTGAAATTTCTGATATCTACTAGAGAGCTGTTCCTGGGAGGAGTCCTTAATTTGGGATTCTCTCCTCTGTCCACTGGATCATGAAACTGGTTAGAAAATGGCCAGGTAGTTAATTCGAAAGTGAGAGAGTGGGTGGCAGTGAGAGCTGACCAGGCACAGATCTACCTGCATGAAGAGCATGGCTGAATACTCCTTATTTCCTCAGGGATTTTGCAAATTGTAATGAGCATGTCAGAGGGCACGTGGGTGGGTTAGTACCATTAAACTTTATTGCATGCAGTAAGATTTGTTTATAGAGATTACTTTCAAAACCAGGGAAGTTTCTTTTCTAGCTCGACTGGTACTGGGCTCTGCACTTGGAGTGGGGGTATTGAAGTTTACAGTAGCTGCTTATGCTTGATGCTTGGGTTGCTGCAATGCATTTGCCGTAGAGGTGATACAATAAATTAAACTCAATTCCTGAGAGCCACTGCTTGCTGAAGTGACATGAAAGTCAACCCTAGCTGCTGTCCCAGGAGATATAGGTGAAAGCAGGTTTGCCTATATGCTTTTACCGGTTTACTTTGTATTAAGCACTAGGGTTCAGTCCATTTTGCTAAAAGCAGAACATGTTGCAGCACTGCTTTAACTTGAGAGATAATAAACAGGCTAGCTCTCAATGCTGATTAATTGGGAGGTCCCCTGCTCTGCCAGAGCAGTCTGTTACTGTGCTGCTCTGTCTGCCTTGCTCCTGAGGGTCCTCATTATACCATTAGACTTACTCTTCTACCCTTGAACTAACTCAGCGGATAGAGATGAGTCTGCTTTTGTGAGCAGTATTGTGGGAAATGGTGTGAAGCTAGGGGAGAAAGTAGGGAGTTATTGGAAATATGTTATATACATGACTAAATCTGCCCCTTAGAGATAAAGGATTGGCTATGGTTGAAGTGGTGAAACCTTTACAGCCGTTGCCCCCCTTCAGCCCTTAATGACAGTGTTGCTGTTCTTTCTTTTGGTGAGAAATCAATAGATCCAACTCTAAGGTACTGAGAAAATGACAGGAGCCCTGGTTTGGGTGGTATTTATAGACTACTCCCATTGTTCAATGGATGCATTGAAAGTGAGGCCCAATCTGTTCCAGTGACTGGCCTTGCCAGGTTTAAAGAGGTTTAAAGAGCTCGTACTTCGGCAGCAGTTGTCATTATAAGAATTTTATTCATCATTTTATTCATCTATGTAGTCGCTTTGCAACTGACACCCAAGATGGACAAGGCTGTGCATGTAATCAGCTCACGTGTTATAAAAAGATATAAAAAGAGTAAAAAAGGAAAAAAAATCAGCAACTCTTTCTTGGGGTTCCCAAGTGGAACAGAAAGGGACTTCTCTGGTCTTATTCTCTGAGAACCGTGTCTCCAAACACTCTCCTCACGAAGGCCTTTTCCATTCCCTACTCAGTTGACTGGTGAAGGGCTAAGCTTGAGTTTAACTAGACATCTTATTATTATTATATTTTGTATTCTTTCCCTTCTGATCTCTCCATTTCAGTTGTTCCCCATTTCTTTATAGTGATAGAGCTGTTATTCAGGTGCTCGATGAACTAGTTTCCCTGATTATTTTCCTCCCACATCCTTATGTTGGCAGGATAAGCAACCTTGGTTGTGTTCTCAGATCATTCCAAATTTTCCTCAGCAGGCTTCTTCCCTAGCCAATTTGTGCTGTTTTTACCTGTGTGTCTTCTTTTTCAGAACAAAGCAAAACTAACAATATACTTATTTATTATTTAATTTGAGTTCTTTTATTAGCAGCACTGAGGCTTGGGATGCTTCATCCTAGATTAGGGACAGCATTTATTTAAAAATAATAGTTCATCCAAGCAGAAGAAAAGCAGCATGTTCACGCTCAAAGAGAAGAGAGAGTTGGCAAACTTGCTTTGCTTGGCATGTGGAGTCCTTCTGCTTGTCACCAGCCTGTACTCTGCCTAGAAATAAAGTCTTGCCTCTGTTTTGCACCGTGATTTGGCTCTGGGGCTCAATTTGGTAAGACACCCTTGGACTACCTGACACCACTCATGAGCCTGGGACATAACAGTCCTATGTGAAATGGCTCTTATTCTCATCTCTTGCAGGGCGTGATCTTTGCTGCCAGGTGATGTGCTTGCATGCTGCATCTCACCATTAAGATCTGTTGATAAATATAGAACTTTCTGCTTATTTTCCATCATATAATTACCATATGAACTGTTTTGTTTCAGTGTATTTCATAATTGGCACACCATAGATTCAGAGGACAAGTTTTTAATCACTCCATCACTAACAAGTAGAGGGTGTTACTCCTGGTGGTGAACAGCCCTGACTCTGTTAAATTGGTTGTATTTTAGTTTCCACTGGGTGCCCAATGGATAATAAGCAGTACGTCGTGGTGATAGAAAAGTCCTTGGCTCTGTGTAAGCAATATCTGCAACAACTGAAAACATCAGTAAGTTATCACCACTGTTTTCATCAAAAATCTAAAACACAGCATTGTTTGAGCCTCTACAAAGAAAATTAACTCTAGCCCAGCCAAAAATACAACAAAGGCAAAAGCAGAAACTTTTATCATCATATCCTGAATTGTGGTACTCTTTAGTTTCCCAATATGAATGACGTAGTTATTGTGTGCCAAGTGCACATTGCTTCTCGTACTTTCAGAATACAGGATTTTATGTGGTATCTCACAAGCAGTGTATGTCCAGCCAGACTCATTGGGGACTGGAAACTGTAAAGGCCGAAGGCCATAAATCTCAAAGGCTTCCATTCCATTTATTTCAGTAGATTTTAAGAGGTTTTGATCTGTATTGTTTCAAACATTGTCTGGGACATGGTCTGGCTTAGCGGTTCTCCTGCTTGGTTGTCTCATACACTTTGAGGAACATGAAACTTGATCCATTCTCCAGAGTATATTTTTCATTCTCAAGCTATCTGCCAATTTCTTAGTTATGGATTGTGTCTCTGAGTAAACTCCTAATTCAGATTTATAGAGCTACTCAGGAAAGGAAATGGATGCAGAATCCACGTAGAAAATAGCTGCATGTCTGCCAGCCGGCTCCTTCCTTTCAGGCATCTCATTAAGAATCCAGTTCTCATACAGATATGGTCTGCACCTCTGAATGGCTCAGATTTGTGTGAGGACATGTTGGGAATTCTGTAAACTTGGAAAGCAGCTAGCAAAGGAATACAAAGCAGAAATATTTTTTCTAATTAAATGTTGCTGGTG
This sequence comes from Aythya fuligula, assembly GCF_009819795.1. Classification (NCBI taxonomy): domain Eukaryota; kingdom Metazoa; phylum Chordata; class Aves; order Anseriformes; family Anatidae; genus Aythya; species Aythya fuligula. Next base: position 25,486,744 of record NC_045565.1, read on the forward strand.
TTACCAGACTCTCAAAAGTGATCACGTGTACTCAGTGCAGATTTTGTCTGTATCGATAAGAGCTGAAAGGGCCGCTGCTTTAACAGTTCAAGCCCCAGCCAGGGCATTCTTTAACAGTATGAAACTTTTCAAAGCAAATAGGAACGGAAACATTACATCTTGGCCTAAAAAATTCATTGAAAAAGGGTTTCTGTTTGTAAAATATTTAAACATTTGCCTGCGGTTGTAGAAATACAAGCAAAATTGTGCTACTGCATGAAAATCTTATGAACTAGAACGGAAATGGAGGTCCATGTGCAACTGCAGCCCAGAAGATGAATCACGCACTTAGCTGTAAATTATTCTCCAGAAAAATTATTACTTATTAACAAAAACTATTTTCTGACAATTTCAAAACTCTTGCACAGGAAGGAAATACAAATCTATATATACACACATGCATAAGCACAATATTACCATATGAAATATTCTAAAGCAGATTCTTTCACCTGTTAAAATGGTCCAAACCCAGACCTACTTCCACTAATCCTGTCTTCTTCCTCCCATCCTCCATTTTTCTCTTCATCTTTCAATCTTTCCTTGGACCGGGACAGTAATCTTGTGTGCATTTGCTTTTGGGATGTGTAAAATTCATGGCTTCTGTCCTGTCAGTAAATGAAGACATTTTGTGCTCAGGAAATTCAGGAAATACCACCTTCCTAAACTCCTTTGCAACTGTTTCTTCTTGACCTGACTGGCTTTTCCCAGCTTTTTACCTTGCTTGCTACCTGAAAGTGAACACAAGGGAGCACCAGAGAGTCTTCTATTTTTTTTAATTTCTTATTTTTTTAAGGAAAAGAAAATAATATCACTGAGTGGGTGTGTTTGAGGAGGGAATAGATCAAATTCCAGCCAGAAGGCACTATCTGAATAGAAAGTATGGCAGAGGTAGGCAGAGACTTTTCCTGATGGCCTGTCTGCTTTCAGACCTGAGGTAGACCTGCTCTGGATCCTGAGGTAGCTGGCTGATGGATGGAAATACACCTTCCCAGTTTTCTACTACTGCACCCTCTGGATTTTAAAGCAAGGAAATCTGGTTGTGGGACGTGGCTACTTTCTGTCCTGTCAGCAGGCAGCCTGTCTGCAGAATGTGCTGGAGCTTGGGTGTCAGGCATGACCTGGGGCCCCTGGCTGAGATATTCAACATCCTCCCATCAGTTTGATCTGTTTAACATGGCTGCACCCTGCTTCACCCTCCTGGGACTCCTCAGGGCACCTCTGAAGCCATCCAGCACCAGCCCTGGGCACGGCACTTGCAGGGCAGGGCTCCTGTCTTGGCCTGGTTCAGCCTGGACCCAGCTCGTGAGACTGGGTGGCCCTCATCCATGCTTCCACTGGAAGCCCAAGTATCAGAGCTGATCCGAGGCCTCACAAGGCTTAGCAGAGCTCCAGGGTGTGTAAAGGGTGTCCTGTGGATGTGCCAGGTGTGCACTTGTGGTCCCCAGGGAAGGCAGAGCAGGGTTTGGTCCTCGCCACCGAGCTGTGTTCGCGTCTGTTTCTCAGAGCTGAGGCTGCTGTGGAGCTCTGTGGAGCGAGGAGCAGTGCAGAACCAGGCATTTTAACATATTTATGGTATTCTACAGCCCAGAGAAGTGAAACTGTGATGTGCCAGAGCTACTTATCTGTTGCTTATGACTATTGCACTACTTCTGTGTAATCAGCCAGAAAACTATCTTAGGCAGCCCTATTTTGCTTCTCTTGATGTCACGAACAAAAATCCCATTTGCAGCAGTGATACAGAAACAGGGAGGAGCAGATGCTGAAAATAATGCATTTTAAAATTATCTTGATGAGGGAGGGGAGGGTGCGGGGGGTACTACAGAATAAACTTACCAGATTTCGTTAGATATGTGACACAAAACGAGCAGAAATTTAAGAAGCCTTTTTTAAGAGAGTTGCCTGTAGGACTGTAAACCCTGAAGACTAATTCCTATAGTCTGGGGGTGACATTAGAAGTTTGAAAGGTAATGAATCTGGGCCCTCAGACAGGTGCTGCTGGGTTCTGGTGATTCTTCAGTAATGATTTTCTGTATAAAGGTGCCACAGATCTTAGTGTCTTCTCCCAACACATGTAGGGATGCTGTGTGTGAAGTGGCCTGCAAGCTCTACTGAGTATGATGCCAGCACACTTCCCCCTTCAGCTGCTTCATCCCTGGAGGGAAGACTTTGGGATCAGGGCAACAAAACTGCCGCTGCTGGCAGTGACTCATAGTCATGTCCATGGGCTTGAACTAGGTCTTCTGTTTTCTCTGGGATGGTGGAAGGGTGGGAATCCACCCTGTCTCTCCCCTGATAGACGTTTCCTGATGCAGTCCGCGGGCTTGCTGCTGTGGCTACTGACTTGCTCGCGTGACACCTGCAGGTGGGCAGGTCTCCAGCACTCTGACCCTGGCTTCAGAGGAAGCTGGCTGCAGGAACACTTGCTCCTTTGATTCTCACCACCACGCTCTGACTTCAGCAGTGCCAAAGTACTGATACATGCAGAATTAAGTGACTGCTTTTAGCCAGACTGCAGCAGCTCACACAGCGTGATGGGTTCACAATTATACTCTGGCCTACTGCAAACTTGAGAGAGGCATTAACTTTGCTGCAGATCTTTTTTTTCACTGCTCTAGTGTTGTTCTCTTGCTGTGTCTGCCTGCTCCTGAGAGCAAGGGGCAGTCCAGCTGTATTTTTTTCACTGTCTGTATTGACTCATAGTTAACATTTCTTGATGTTTTTAATAGAAGTGTAACTCCTGGCCCTTCTGGGAATACACGTCTGATTTTTCAGGTTTTATCTTTCTCATTGATCCTTTCTAGTTACTTCAGCCAAAGGTGAGGGAGTGTTGTGTGAATGATGGAGCAGCTCTTTTTTGTAACTGGGTTGTATGAAAGGGTCAGCTGTTAAGCTGGGATTCTTACAGAAACCCCAGAAATAGGATCTCTCTGCTTTTGTGCAGCCAAGACAATTACTCCAGGGAGAACACTCTTCAATGCACTGAATTCCTGAATTCACCTTTTCAGTCATATGCTTTTATATATATATATATTATTATTATTATTATTATTTTTCCTCTGGAGGGTGAGCTGGACAAAGATTACATAAGGGACACAATCCTATGAGGTCGAACCCTTTGCAGATATTTATTATGGCCTTTGCAGTAAGAATTGCTCACTACAAGTTACAAGGCAGTGACAATAAATGATTGCTGTACCGGGTTTACTTTAAAAGAATTTGAAATAGATTCTGAGGTAACATGTAGCAGAGCACAGAGGAGGAGAATAACCTGGTGTTTATGTCATCTGATAAGGACCCTTAAGGTCGTCATAACGTAGTAAATGGGCCTGTAATTTTACGGCGAATGCTAACAGAACAGAGAAAATCTCCTGTCCTTAGTCCTTGACAACTCTTTGGCATTGCTTGTGGCTACTCTTTTTCTTTTTAGATAGTTATGACTTGGGTTGATAAAAGGTCCAGTAACTTGCTGGATTAATTGGTGGGAGGACATATGTATTTTGTGGTGCAGCCTGAAAAGAAAATTAAAGTTTTATCAGGTTTCAGGAAAAAATATTTCTGTTATTATTCTGGGATGTTATTATGCCATCTGGAACTATTATCCATCTTGTGTGCTTCTAATTTGGAGAAGGCAGTGCAAATAAATGTGCAAGAAGGTTACCATACAGAGTTAGGTGCCAGGTTTGTTTCTTTGGTTAACCAGGTACCATACTGTCTGGACAATATTTTGCATACAACCATCGTTTTAATCTAGGAAATACAACTGCCATAAATCTGAACATTATAAAGCAGCAATTAGGGGATTAGGAAGTAGAGGTATATCTGCTATCCTGCAGAGGCTACAGGCAGGGGAGGAACAAGACATGTTGCTTTTCTGTTTTTTGGTGTAAAATGTGGATCCGTATTTTTGTACTAATAAATAAGACATCACAACCAGATGAGAGGTGCAACACTGAGTCAGAGGAAAGTCCTTTAACAAGGACAAGTCTTTGGGCAGCTGGAAAGTGGTTTTCAGAGATGCATGAAATCATGTCAGTGTGTTCTGTTATTACCTGCAGCACAAACAGGACAGACTCCCAGCTACAGGTGCAATGTAGTACACATGTTAAATCGAGTTGTGATGTAGCTCTTCAACAAGTGAATTTGCTGCATTGCATAGTTACATGGGCTGCCCCATGTGTTCGGTCTCAAAGCACAAACTACTACTGCCTGAACAGAAAATACAGTTCTGCTTCTCCAGGCGAGAGTCATCAGCTTCTGTCTTTGGCTTTCAGAAAAAGAGCATGACAACGATGGAGGCCCCTAATTGAAAGAGCCTCCTGGAAAATTATAGGCAAGAGGGTACCTTCTTACCATTTTAGCCTGATCTGTCCCTATTTCAGGTGTGCAAGCACAGTGTGAAGCAGAGCACAGCTGAATGGGGAAGGTGGCAGTGTATCATACTATCATGAGGATCTAGCTGCCATGCACTTGGTCTGGGAGTACTAATTCCTGAGGAGAAAAAATCAGGTCTGCTTTTGACTATATGTTTCTTGAATCCTCTCTTGCAGATCTAGGTTTACCGGAGTCTAGATTTAATGCTCTAGCACTGATCTTTTCTGCCAATTGATTGATGAGGTAGTTGAAAGACTCTTATAGAGTTGCTAATGAGTAGGAACACATGACAATTTTTCCCTATTCCAGCTGTACTGGGGGCAGCAATGTAGGAGGTGAGTTCTGGAAATGGATGCCAGGGCTTCCACCACAGGTTCAGGTTCCCTCACACACGACAGCACTCAGGAATTCATGGCAAAATCTTACATGTTGTACATGTAAGTAAGTTGCTGTCACCTGTTTGAAAGCTCTTTTTTTCCACCTACCCATCAAAGTTCAGCTTAGACCAAACAGTCTGATTCTTCCATGCTGCATTACTCTTTAGGAAGTGGCAATTACCCTGGATGCTGTGCAACATCTGCTGTAGAACATTCTCTGATATGAGGGCATAGTGAAATGGAGACCTGTTTGGGAATAGTGGGCAGTCTGGAAACTGGCTCTGAGGTGCTGGTTAATTGTCTTGAACAGTGAAGCTAGATAGTGGGATTTCCATTTGTCCCCTAACAAAAGGGACATTTTTAATTAGGATAATTGTCTAGCTTCCATGGGAGCTATCCTCAGGAACTGGAAAAGGTAGAGGCAGTGGGAGAAAGGGGACCAGTTAAGTTGGTGTCAATGTCAAAGATATGAGGCTACATCACAATATCACTGCAGAGTTCACGGAGAGACAGGGATACTTCAAGGGATGATGTAGAGTGCCTCAATTCAGTGTCTACAGTAGACATTAACAGAATGTCAACTCAAATGAAATCTCTGACTCATGCTTTTATTTTTTTTTTAAGCCTTTGTGCCTCATTCTCTAGGTGCCCTTTAGTTTTTCACTGTTCTTGAAGATGTAATTTGATTTCTAGGGCCACCTCCAATTCCCCCATTCTCCTTTATGTGTGTGGAGCTCTTCCACGCTGATTTGTTCCTCCCACCCATCCCTTTGTATAGAATGGGGTGAGCAGCCTCCAACACAGCGTGCCCAAAAAAGGATTGTGCAGTTGTAAGGTGCTTGTCACCATCACACCTCGTTCGCAGCGGGAAGATGACTCAGCTGCCACCCCACATGGCTGGGATGTGTCACCAAATGAACGATGACATTTTCAAATGCAGTGGGATTGGGGACTGGAGGAGAGGGGAGAGGAGGAGTTGGGCTGTGAAGGGGCAGTGGGGAACATCAGTGTTTCCAGTGATCTGAAGCTTTTACTTAAAGGAATATGCAATTTAGAGAAGTGTCACCTGAGCTCATTGTGATCTCTTCTTTTCTTTTGCAGTGAACGAAAGGCTGGTTCAGTAGTTAGAGTTTTGGCACATGACTTCAGTAATCTAAGTTCAACTCCCCATTTCTTGAATCTCTCTTAGCCCAGCTCTAAAGCAAAGCTGAAGACATTTCTTCCTCATGAGACCACTGGGAGGCTTCAATCGCGGTCTGTATGTGCTGATGTCAAGGAGTAGATCTGATTGATGGATGCCTCCCGCTACATCACTGTTTGTGAAGCATTTGGAGCTCTTTTGATGCGTAAAGCCGTAAAAGTGCAAAATTTTCTCTCTTCTAGAGAACAAAATGTATTCACTACTTGTGCTGGCATAGTCTGGACTAAAATTAAATCTATTGTGTTAAATGGTACACAGACAAATGAGTCTTAAGGCTCACATGGAAACTAATGCATGGAGACAGCTTGTTTTGAAAGGACAGGCTACTTAAGTGCTTCAGATACTACAGATGGTGAAATAGATGTTGAAAATCCAGTTAGTTTGGGCTTTTGTGTAGAGAGACTTTACAAGTACAGGAGGTTTTCACTCTCATGGATAAAGCTCATATTTATTCTTCGCTGCAGTGGACAGATGCAGGAGCAGTTAAAAGAGGAGTAACTGGGGTATAAACTGGGGTTCAATCCATCACTGACTTCCTTTGCTGCTGTGGGGAAGTCGCTTAGACACAGTGAGCCTCTGTTTATCTGTAAACATGGAAAAAAATAATCCTTATTCTGCCTCACAGTGGTCCTAGATCCTAATGCTCATTTATCAGATTTTTAAAAAAGCCCATTTATGTACCATCCAGCTGTCTGGGACAGTAGAGAGCCTCATCTGGCTGTAGCCTAAAACAAAGTTCCCTGATGCTTCAGAGGTGTTATGGGACCATTTGAGGGTGTCAAACATGAAGTCCTGGCCAGAGTCCAAGTTCAGCGTAGTCCCAACCTGTCTACTGGAAATTGCTCTTCGCGTGTTCAGTAGGGTAAGCTCTTGTCTGTTTTGCATTGCTATTGTGAATCATTAAAAGAGCTGACATGCTTCACCCCAGAGGAGCTGCATGCTATAATTGGTAAATCTTTTTTTAAAGTAAAGCAGCGTGTGGCATTTAAGTGTTTTGCGATTCCTTTTGGGAAAAGGGAACTTATATAAAAGGGTGTAAGGGTACTTTGTTTAGATGAGAAGTGCCTAAATATGTTTGTTCTTTGGTGGAGCTGTAATCATGTATTCAGTGCCTAATGAACAGATGACAGTGATAAATGTTTGAAGAATGTCATTATAGAACAAACATTTCAAGCCAGTAGGTGGAAACGTGGATTCAGCTGGTTTTTAGGAGTCCAGAAACATGAAAGCAAAGGCCTGGAATGAATCTGCTTTGTCAAGAAGTTCAAGTCTGTGCTGTCAAAGGCATTAACTCCTTCGCAGTAAACTCAGTTTAAAACAATCCAGGGATCTCTGTTATCAAAACGTTGTTCTGTAATCCCACTCTTGTGCTGATTAGAAATTATTTTTTATTACCCAGCATAATGTTGTTAGTTCTGTCCTCAGCATTAATCACCTAAGGTGTTTATGAAGAACAATCATATCCCTTTTCCCTTTTTTATTGCTGTACCACGTCCTCCTTGTAGGATAGAGTTTTTGTCTTCCTGATCACACTGTGAGCCCTGTTTTGTACCATTTCTGATCTTAACAGACTTTCTGAGTATAGGTGACAGGAACTATCGACGTTTTCCCAGGGGAGAGTTCTTTTAGTGGTCCAGCAGTTCCCTCTCTTACTGGAAAGAAGACACTTCATGGGTTGCAATGACATTTTTCCCCCATTCCTGCATCTTGCTGCTGTCATTTGCTGAGCAACTGATACAGCACGCTCTGTCTTTCTTTTGGTTAGCTCCTGGCTTAAAGCCCCAATTCTTACTGGTCCTTAACTGAGTGGTTTCACTGTGATCCTCCAGAGAACCTGTGATGGTTTGTCCTTTCCTGCTCATTTCTGTTACTTCTTGAGTGTAATTTCAGAAGGGGAAACAGAGTGAAACCAGTCCCTATGGGAATCAACTAGTAAATCCCCTCCATCTTCATATTTCCAAGTTTGATACTAGCTATTGCTATTTCCAACTCTTGCAACTCCTTACGCAAATCCCTTCAAACACTTCTCTTCTGGGTTGACTGACAATTTCTGACAGTTAACATAGCTTTCCTGGAACGCAGATAGATGAGGTTTACTCCAGTTCTTGTGCAGAGGAAGCAAACCTTATCAAACGGAGCTATTGTGATCTTGGAGATCTAGCTTTGGCAAAGTCTGCTTCCACTTATCTCTGTCTTTTTTTTTTTTTTTTTTTTCTTCAAAAAAGATTGTGAAATTCTGCACATGGTAGAGGCCAGAATATCTGGCCTGTAGCAACTTGATAATTTATTTTAATCTCTTAGCAGTTTGGTAATGAAGAAAGCAGTTATGAATCTCTGAGGTGAGGTCTGTGGATTCTCACGTGGGTTGCCTAATCTCTCAGACTGGCACAAAGAGAACATCTGGAGTTTTACTTCTTTTCCATGGAACTGGTAATTTCCTGTCCCACATATGCATTTCCAAACATTGCTTTGACCCTATTTTGATTATTATCATCTTTTAGAAAAGCTAAGTTTGACTGCTTAGTTTATTTTGAGGTCCTGTCTCAATCACTGTAGATCTTTACCTAATGTTAGTTGTGGATTCAGTTCTTCCTTTCCTGATTTCCTTTTAAACATGGAAAAACTCTTCCTGTTAGGTCAGTGGTTTTCATTTCATTTGCTAAATCTTACATGAAATCTTACGTGAAATCCAGTGACAGGGGAGACCATTTCATGCAAAATGCTAAATTCAGTACAACCAGAACACCCTTCTGTGTGCTAAGAAAGGTAAAGGTGGAGATAAATATTTGAGAAAAGAGATGAGCTGTCCAGCAGGATGAGCATACAGCAAAATGTATCGAGATTCCCTGCAGGCTTCCCAGCAGCAATGCAGCAGGATCTCCTTACAGCCTCGGCTTCTTGAAAGCTTCCACTGCCAGCCTGGCTGGTATGGGAAGTTTTCCTTTGGGAGTGATGTGTGAGAGTCCTCCTTGTACCCATCAGTCCCTTCAACAGTCTGACTGGGAGGGACCGGCCAAGGGGGAACACCAATTTATCCTTTTCTGCATGCAAGAACTCCATTTGGTTGCTCCTGTGCCATGCTGGCAGCCTGTGACCTGCATCCTAGGCTGGCAGAAGCCAGGAGAGGTTTGCTGAAGTCACAGAAGTTGTGCTGATTTACACTCATGGGTGTAACAGATGGATGCTTTCATCCCTGTCTGTTTTCCAGAGCTGGTCCAAACCTGCAAACAAACATTGGGCCAGTGTTTATTTTGTTTGGAAAGGCTGTTTGAATTGATCATGTTGGATGTTGAAGTCATATTTGCCAAATTAAGAGGGCTCACACGGGGGCTTCCCACTGCAGAAGAGTACAGATGCAGAGTGAAGAATGATCCCCTAGAGAAGAGCTGGAGCAGACCACAATTCCCTCAGAACTGCACACAGCAGGCGGCCACACATCATTGTTTCCATTTGCACCCTTTATTACTGAGCAGCCAGATTATTTAAACAAAGGAGTGTTTGAGAAGAAAACGGATGTGAAATGGTTGTGCCATCAGTTATTCCCCACGACTGTTGAGCTGAGGCTATTTCCCTTATCATCCGCCTGTGTTCATTTGTTGTCTTTTGTTTCAGATTGCAAGGGTGTCTTACTGCCTGATGTCTGTGTCGTGTTTTACACAGTCCGCATCCAATGACAACTGTCACATTGCTCAGGCAAGCAGGGGAGGACAGAGACGAAATATTATATTATGTAGAGCAATACAGGGAATTCTAGCAGCCCAAGATGGGGAGCTGTGGCTGTGGTGTATGTAATTTCATTTTTCTGGTAGGACAGTTCCACTTCAAAATTTGTCATAGCTGCTGAAACGCCGTCCTTGGCTTGCGAGTGATGACAGTGTGCACAGGCCCACTGAGTGCTGCCCAGGCTGATAAAGATCTTTGTGTGGACCCTGAGCTAGCATGGGGTATTATTTGATTTTGATTTAAAAAGGGAAAGACTCAAAATGATTGGCTGCAGTGCTGGCAGCTCTTCCCTCCTTCCCCTTCCCTCAGCCTAAGCAAGCCCCTCTGAGGTTAGAGAAGATGAGGATTTATGGAACATCAGCTCCACTTTGACTGTGAGATGAACTGCCTCACACCTACCACCAAGTAAAAGCACGTAGATAGGCAGCAGCAAAAGAGTAGCCAATGTGCAATAAATCTACATATGGTAACTGGCTTCTGGAGCCATCACATCAGGCTCTTGTTCCCTTCCCTCCCCTTGCAAATAGATTCAGAAATGGAGTAGCTGTAGTTTTCTAGGTGCCCATCAGCTGAACTCAGGCCTTAGTGGTCAGTGAAGGTGGATGCCACATTCCCATGGATTTAAGTAGGAGCTAAGTGCTTCCATGTGTCCTAGTGTATAAATCCTCCTTAGGAGACTGGGCTCATGTGTATGTCTTGGCTATTTGAAGAAGACAAGGGGTGGAAAGTGGAAAGAGTGAAGGCTACTCGAGATGTGAGGTGAAAGCAGAGATCTGAAGTAGGTATAATGAAGATGCCTGACCCCAGCCTGGAAGAAAACACATCACTGACTAACGTGAGACAATGTAGTATGTGAAGCAGGCAAGAACAAGATTTGGAAAGCAGATGACCTCTGCTCATAGCCACTCTGGTAGCTGGAAAATGTCCAAGAGATCTGGACATATTTTTGCATGTTATCTCTAATCACAAGGTAGCTTAGTCATAAATCTTGCTCTGTGCAGACATAAAAGTCCATCTCAGGACTCCAGAGGTTGAATTAAACATCATCTTCCCACCACTGTGTGCCAGCACCTCACTGTATATCACATGTTCATAAGGACAAGGCCTTTATTGCTAGGAAGCCAGTAGCAAGGCAGTAAGTCATGTCTCAGACTGTAACAAAAGTGCAAAAAAAGTTCTCCTGGCAATTTCTGAGGAAGGTTGACATTGCGGTGCGATAATGTGCAGCCCCTACTATGCTGTGTAAGTTGAAAGAATTTTCTAAGAAGTGCATCTGTGTTGTCAAATTGACTTAAAACCAACCTTTTGAACTTCAAGTGCAGTAGTAAAGACACTTGAGGGGGAAACTCAGGTGTTTTTGAGTTAACTTCTAAGTTCATGTCTGCACAGCATCCTGCCTGGCAGTCCTGAGTGGCAGCTGGTCAAAATCCTCTTGATGGAAAACTTTTGCTAAACTTTTGTTTTCTTCAAGTCTGCTTGTAAAAAAAGTTTAGTTGCTTCTAAAAAGCACAAATAAAACGTTGTTTTTCAGAAAAGCTTTTAAGTAAGTTCTCGTTATCTTCTGAAAAATGTGTTTTTGCTTTTTAAAGCTTCTGAGAGAGGTGGGAGGAGTGAGCAACTTTCTTGCTTCCCCCTTTCTTTGTGCGAATAGGAACAGACTGCAAGAAGTGGGAAAAAAATGAAGCAGTCATAAAAACTTGCTGCAAAATTATTGCCATTTATAAACATGAATATCTTAGTTTTAAATCTTCTCTGTGAGAAAGAGAAACTGCCAATGGTTTTAAATATTGAAGTTAAAAAATGCACTTTAAAAATTTGAAAAGAAAGTAATGTTTTTCCAAACCAGGTCTTATTTTTTAGGTAAAATTTCATATAAATAAGGGGAAAAAATGTGGCACATTATCTCTAGCTTCTCCAAGCAGCACATCATAAGTTACTAAGACAGCTGAAGTGTAGGGATCTCTGAGTAGCAGGTAGGGGAGCCTGCCCTGGTAGGTGGAAAGCCAAGGTAGAACCTGAAATCTGAGCAAGCTCTGGGACAGGGCAGGGAAGATGCTCCTTGGGGCTCTGCTGCCTGCTGTCACTGCTGCAGCATGGGCTGGTGGGCTGCTGTTTTGTGGCAGCTGGGGTTGGGACGTGCCTGCAGCATGGGGAGCTTCGGAGCCAGAGGGTGGCTCTGGCTGCAGCAGCAGGCAGGCACGGAAGCAATTGTAAACATTTATCCATTGCCTGATCCACAACCAGCTTTAATCTGTAGGGCGTGTACTTCTCAATAAATCTAACACTAACGTTAAGTCAAACTATTATTACTAATTGCATAAATTAATTATTAATTTTCTCCCTTTCAGATCTACCTGAATACTATGATGCTAGACCTCAAGGATGGGGGGAAAAATGACATAAGTCCTGATCCTAGCATCTCTGCTTTCTTTACAGATCTCCCACGTCTCCAGCTTTTGCTGACGCCTGACGGCAAACCAAGGTGCTGCATGCTTATATTAGCTGACCCCGAACATCTGGGAAGGGAAGGCAGCTGGAGGCCTGAGGCTGGCAGCTTGTGTCAGAGCTGGAGGCTGGAATTCTCTGCCTCTGCACATGTGAGTAGGCTGCTCTGGTTCCTGTTATATTCCCTCTACCTCCTTCCTAGGGAGGTGTAACATCCTTCTGAGATGCACAATTTCTGAAAGTGCTGTTATAGTAACAGTTGCTATGGTGGAAAACCACTGTGCCCAGCATCCCCACCCTTCTGCTGCTAGAATTCGCCTCCCTGCTACCACAGACGCTGGGAGCTGCAGGCACAGACTTGCCATGGGCGTGCAGAGCTCCTCTTGTCGCCTGCCTCTACATTGCACTCTCTATAGTCTGCCTGATTGCTCTGATTGCTCCCAGGGGTCACAATCAAGGGGGTCAACCTGCAAAGTCTGTTCTTCCCACCACAAACCCTTCTGACAGTGTTGAGGTTGGCTCAGAAACATGAGAGCTTGGTTTTAAAGAGTGAGGTTTGGATGGCTGAGAACTCGTGTCTCATCCTCGTCTAATGAAAGGGTTTAACTCTTGCTCTGCATGGTGTGCTATCAGGCACATGGGCTAGTGGAAGGCAGGATGAAATCAAGTCTGTGATACGTGGCGCGTATTCCCACCTGCACCCTGATGTGCTGGTTCGTGTGCCATGGTAATACGAAGCTCTTTAAGCATGGATGCATGGGGCTAGGTAGTGTGCACTGCATCCCAAACCCACATGCAGAATAAAGCTGCATTTGCCCTCCAGCTCAGTCAAGACAGTCGGGTTTGGTGGCTGCAAATTACTCATTTCTCTTCCTACACTCTGTGTTGTGTGCTTAGCATGAAAACAGTTTTTGGCAGTGACAATCTGTACCACATCCAATATGACAGAGTCCCAGATGCGGCTGCAGTCTTTAAGTGCTGTTGTAGTAGCTCTGCTAATGAGTTCTTGCCAGATCTACTAAACCAAATCCTGGGGATGCGGATGTGCTTGCATTACGAGGCAGTTCTCCCTCATCTCTCCTAACTGGATTCCCTGTTTCCCAAAACCAATGCTGACATCAGGTACCTGCACCCAGCCACATGGATGATGACCCCTTCCCTAAGCTGAATCATTCCTGTCTTAAAAGAATGGAAAATTTTGTGACTTACCCTGGGGCAGTGGGGTGTAGCTGGCAGCCGTAAAACAACAACAAAAACTGACAGTAGTGAATAAAGAAAGTGCTTTTCTAGATGATGGGGAGTTCAGGATGCGCTCACAATTGAGCTTTTGTTTGCTGTTGTTCTTCTTAAATAACTGAAAACCCAGGGAGCGTGTCGGGGAAGCCACTTTGATATGTTGGGTGCTCATCTGTCCGGGAGGATGTGGTCTGCTCAGGGTGGACCGTTTCCTTCTCTGCACAGAACAGAGCAAGGATTGTCCGCGTATGAGAAAGTCGGAACTGTGACCCTTCAGAGCACGGCCTTGTTACTTCAGGCCTTTGTGTTTGGAATCAGGAGTTTCTTTAGCTCTGAATTTGTGCTGTGCTCTAAGGCAAATGGATGAAAAACATAACCCAAGAAAAAGGTCAAGGCTTTTTTGCGTTTGCACTAATGTTACCCCCTTCATATGCTTGTTTGTTTTTTTTTTTTTGTTTTTTTCCTATTTTTTTTCCCCCAGTGAATGCATTTTTGTTGTTGCTGTTTTCCCCTGAAATTTGCCATTTCTGTGAAAGCAAATCTGGGACTTTGCTTTCAGAACCCAGGGAGGCTGGGCTTTAAAGGAATACTTACCATCACCCTTAATGTATGTACTTGGGCAAAGCTGAATTTTTCAATTTTTGGCATTGAATACTCTTTGATTTTCATCTCTGTGACACTCCAGTTCTACCACTTAAGATGCAAAACTTAGGAGCTTTGGTAGGGGAAGAGAATGTAGCTCCTTATGAAGTAACTGATACTGGCTTTTATTTAGGGGCAAAATAATGAGTAGTAGTCCTGGTGGCTTGACCTCATTTGGCAGACTCCTTATTCTGGTGATGTCAATGAAAGGCGACATGGAACAAGGTAGCACCCTCAAATTCTCCTCTGTTTGTACCCAAATTCATCAGCCCAGTGAGCAATCTCTCTCCCTCACACCTGAGGGCTGCACTGCTCTGCTGCTGTGGTGAGGTCTCCACAGCTCTGCACAAGCTGTCCAGCTTTGCAGGATCTCTGCTCGGCTTTGTGCTGGCCAGCCTGTGCTCCTGGCTGGCAGCTCTGCCTCCGGCCCTGCCTGTACTAGTTGAAATGAAGACAAGAAAGGACGGTGGAGTTGTTCCAGCACCTTCCTTTTGTCTTGGGGCCATCCTAACTCTGCGGGGAGTTTTAAAGCTGTGCTGTTTTTCTCCTTCTAGGAGAAATACCTCTGTGCATGTTTTTCCTGCTTGCAAAGTTTTGTTTTCTGCTGAGCCAGTTCCCTTGCTGGTGGGCCCACCTTTTTGTTTGAAACACAAGCTGCAGGATAAATACTCTATTTTTTTTCACCAGCTTTGTCAACCACACTGCAGGAGGATGGGCTCTGAAACTGGTGCAGGATGAAGGGTAAATGCGATGAATAGCATTTCCTCCCTTTGCTTTTAGGCAAACATTCATGCTTGTTTCATCTGTCTGGAAGTAGAAGAGTATGAATGCAACTTGAGTGCTCCTTTCTCTTGATTATTCACTTATTTCTGCCCTTGTTTTTCCTTGTTTGCCTTTCCTGTAGTTACATATGTTCTTCCTACCTGCACACACATTAAATGTGTGTTCAAAATTCAGCTTCTGGTATAAATTCTGAGTATCTGCTTTGATTTTTAGTGGAGCTGATTTCTGGGGACAGTTCTCATGCACCTGATGGAGTTAGAGTGATGTATGCCAGAAATGAATCGGGGAACAGTGCTCTTGCAGTTCTTGACCTTTTAGGAGCAGATGCTGGCCATGTTGCCTTTCCTGTGCTATCAACTTTAAGTTGCTTTCTTTTACCCCTTTTACTGCAGGGGTCAGTAAAGGCTCTCCCTGCTGCCTCTTGTCTAGGGCTGGTCTGATGCCACAAGACAGTAAAAGGGAAAGAGAAAGCAGGCACTTCCTGGAAAAACACTGCAATTTTGGCCAGTGTTGAACCTTTAGCCATGTTTCCAGTGTGACTCTTAATCCGTCCACAGCTAGCCACATCAGACATGAGCCCATGCCCCACATACCACTCACAGATGTTCAGAAGTGACATACATTCCTGATAGCTTCCAGCAATAGAAGACATAGAGCACCAAGATGATTACAAATGAATGAATGATTTTTTGTGGAGCTCGGGAGTGCTATAATTGTGTAATGGGGCAGGGGTATTTGATACGCTGGTTGCTAATTTTGCAAACCCTCAAGTGTTGATCTGTGTGGATTAAATGCATGCTGAAGACGTTTTCTATACTGTGCCACTTGAAATTCTTTCTCTTGATGCAGGGTGTTCAAAGCAAATCATTTTCTGTTTCCCATTTGCTAGTGAATGCATGCCATTTAGTTTGTAATTGGAACGCAGCATGCTGCGTGTGACTTTGCAAGATCATGAAAAGTGGTCCATTTTCAAAACCGTACAAGTATTTGTCAGCTTTGTTTTAAAATAGGAGCCATACATTTTATGGGGAATGTGAATATACATGTTAGTTTTCTCACACAGGTAAATCAGTTATATTCTGATCTGACATCAGCTTCATGACCCTCAGGTTACCTCCTGTACTAAATTTTGTCTGTTGCTTCTATATTTAGATTTTAGCTTTGATTTTCTTAAAAAAAGAAGACAAATATGGAAAAAAAAATAGACATAAAATGGGCTGTGCTTCTACGTGTTGTTCATAAGCCAGGAGATTCAATGAGCTATGCCAATTTGGCATGTTGAAGCTGCTTGACAGTCCATTTCTTATTAAATACGGTGTATTTAAAAACGTCAATTTTACACAACTACGGATCTGTTTGATTAATGTGTTTTCTAGGGAGTTTTTAAATACTTCAACTGGCTGAGAAAAGTCCACTAATGCCTAATGGGGCATGACAGTGGCCTCAGCCTCACTCTGATGTGGAATGTCATCTGATGGGGGAGACAGAAAGGGTTATGGTCCTAATGTTATGGGGGATAAAATGCAAGCAAATTAATGGAACAGATTTCCTTCACACTTCTGGAAATATGATTTTTTTCAGGTCAGCAAACATGAAAACCTTGTCATCTTTGCCTCTGAAGAATATGTGCCTTTCTGTGAGAAACAAACTCCTTATTTATTTATTTTTTCCTTTTCTGATCCTACTTTTTCTCCTTGAATCGGTGATTTGTTGTTGTTGTTTGGTGGAGGGGCTGAGGGAGGCAAATGGGGGCAGTTTGCAAACGATGTGACTTAAAATGACAGGAGTTAATCAGGGTTCATGTGCCAAGCCAGCATTAGTCAAAGAAAGCGCTGCTGCTCTTTCTGGGAGAATAAACATCTTTGTGCAGTTCAGCTGTCTTGGTATTTTGGCAGGGGGGGAGAAAAAAAGGTTCAAAGAAATGCTGTAGGATCCTTGCCTGCCTATGATTTATAATGTACATGGCATCTGTAGAGCAAAGAGGACTGCAAAGTGCAGTGCAGAGAAAAATGCTGCTACAGAGTTGAAGTGGGGTTATCTGAAGCACCTAATTTTGCTCTTGGTGAAAATTTGTACTGTTGCTCAAAGAGACTGGATTTAGGCCACTGCCAAGAGCTGTTGAAAACCCCATTGTGGGCTAAGATCCCGTTTCTGAGGTTAACTCCAAAGGAGCTTTGCCATGTTGTGATACAGGATTGAGAACAATGAGGAAATGGGGGGAAAAATGAGGAAATCTGGAAATACTCCGAGTAGTTAATGGGCATTGAGGTTGGGAGAGTGCTTGTGCAGAGAAGCAGCTCTATTTTCAGTCCCTTGGACTGAAGGGTGCTAAACTGAGGGGTGGCCAGTTTGCAGACTGAAATGTGTATGGGCTGGAATTAATGCAAGGACAAAAGATTGACCCCGAGCTTAACTCAATTCTACTCTCACAGAGTGAGTAAATGGTCAGTGGGATCTTATTCTCTTGTGGATTTGTTGGTCTATTTAAAACACAACTCCGTGCTCATTCCTCTGGGATTCATTGGTCTTATCTCAGTACTGCTACTTGTCAGTAAGGAACAAACTTGACTGGAGGTATGGATACAATCTGCCCTCTAACGTGACAGCCTTTAGATCAGGATTGTTATATGGAAGCTAGGTTTACATCTAAATAGAACATTGCCAGCATCCTGCTCTGCCACACCAGTACCTTTTCTAACATTCAGAGGCAATTTCTCTCCAATTCCTCTCTTTGCTCATCATCAGTAGCCAGATTTCACAAGAGAGACTCGTTCAGCAGGCCTCATTTTCATGTTAGGTCAGTTTCCTGTGCATTACTTGGGGTATCATAGCATAAAAATAATTTATGTTCACATCAAGGAGGCTTCACAGTGTTTTGAAGAAGCTTTAGAATATGGGAGAACAAGATAAACTGATGACACGGCTTCTATTTTTCCAAATACGCAGTATGCAGAAGATTTTCTGAGCCAGGTGCCCAAGGAGTGGTGAAGCGAATTCAGGCGATGAATAGGTTTCTCTTCACACTCAAAGTGGGAGTCAAGAATTCCTCCACACTCCGGTTGGGTTGGGAACAAGCTGTTCGTGCCATTTTTTTTTTCTCCATGATACAAACCTAGTTGTTCATCTCCCGTCTTTATCAATTAAACAGTTGCTTCAGAGCACACAAGTCTCATTAGATCTGAAGACACAATGCCTTGATCTATCATAAATGGTTTAAGATTAATATGGAGGAGGCTAGCTTTCTTTTAGTACTTTGCAATTTGATTTAGCCTAGATATTATTTCCCAATGGAGAAGGGAGTTGTTTACCTTGGAAATATCATAAGTGATGGAATATTGAGAATCGATCAATCATTGCCTTGACGCTCACACACAGGCATCACTGAGATGCAGGGATAATTACAGACTGCGATGTTCAGGTAGAGTTGTTTAGAGAAGCGTTTTGATTAAACCTCAGCAACTAATGAAGGGTGAATATGGACAGTGCATTACGATGGAGACATCCTGGCTTTTGTCTTTGAAATGCATTGTGTCATTCAGAGAAACAAGAGCATGTAGAATGATGCCACCTTTGTCAACATAAAAACCATATCTGCCTGCCTCAATTCCGCGTGTTGCCAATGTTAATTAAAAGCCCATCCTTTGATGCCTGGAGAGTTTCTTTGAAGCGGTGCAACTGAGGACAGGCTTTGGCTCCAAGTTTCTTTCCTTCTCATTTGCTTATATTGACAACGAATATAAATCTATGAGGGCAAAGATTACATTTGTTCTCCTTTTAATGGGACCACTCATGCAAGGGCTTTGGGATTAGATCTTAAATTGGCACCTTTTAAATCTCTGAAACAGTTACAGACTCATTGAGCCATGTAGAGCTCGCACTTTTCTTACAGCTAGAACTAGCTGGAAATGACTTTTCTCCTTTGTCAAAATATGTTTTCTAACAAACATTTAGCCTGCCCACTAAAAACAGTGCAAAACACTCAACAGCAAATGCAGTTAAGGTGAAAATACTCAGCTGTATTTCCTCTTCTAGTGAAACAAAGCACAGACAAATCAAACATGTCTGGGAAAAAGTAGACGACATCTGGGAATAAAATCTACTGCTGTGTTTAAGAGAAAATCTTAGGGAGGGGAAGGATGAAGAAAGGAGCAGCAGATACATTTTTTATGGTTCTGATCACCGGTATGTTTAAGACATACTTCTCCTTGCACCCCCTTTAATGTAAAATGGCATGACAGACCAACTATTTCTCCTCGTCACCATCCTCAGGCTTTCTTGCATTATCTCCCCCTATGAGAAGAACCCAGCCAGGCTCAGCTAGCAGATATCTCTCTGCAGCTGTGAGATAACCGCTCTCGGGATGGAACGGCTGCGGGGACAACCCAAGCTGTCGGGGAGCAAACGCAGTGGGTGCTCTCCAAGGAAAGGGACTGCTCCTGTCTCTGCTGGGTTTGTTAGGGGTTGCACACCTAGGATCCAAGGTAGTCTGCATGTGTGAATGTGTGCTCTCTGGGAGACTGCAAGGGCTGGCAAGGGGCTGGAGGTGGGTTTGTGTGGCAGGGAAGGGTGCGGTAGAGAAAGTTAATGCTTCCACAGCCTTGCATGCAATGTTAGTAAGCAGTAAAATGGCTCATTTTTTACATTGTGTTTGAGTCTTTAGTGTCTCAAGACTTGGGTTGGAGCTTGTACGTGATCCAGATCTTGAAATAAATACACTTTTATGTGCATTTGTGCCAGGGAAAATGTTTCAAAGCCTATGAGGTGGATTCCAAGAGTGCTGCTGGAGACATGATGAACCTGGGGGTCTTTGCTGGGGGAAGGATGAATGCATCTCACCACCTGATAAATATTTCTCTGCAGGATTCTGAGTAAAGCATCGTTGATGTCAGGATATGAAGTAGAGTTTGATCGTTCCCCCATGGGCAGCTGTTTCTGACCAGCAGTCCAACATCCTAAGTATTTCTGTGGGACTGATTTTCTGCTCAGCTGCATTTTGTACAGTGAAGTGAGAGCTGAATGTTAGAAACATGCCTACTTGTCCCCACCTGCTGCTGATGTAAATTACCACAAAGGTGTAAGGTGAAATCCCACTCTGTCGCTTTTCACAGTTACACCTGGCTTTGTTGGCGTAACAAGGGGCTCTGATTTATATTGAAACACTACTGTATGCCCACACCAGCAAGGAAAATGTCACGTACAGAACACGATTCAGACCACTGAGTTAGTTGCCTTGACTGTCATTGATGTAAATGGTGGTGCTCAGATCTTTAAAAAAAGATCTTGAGCAGCTTCCAGGATGGGGGCCCACCTATTAGTGAGCATATTGTAAAGATCCAGGCTTTAATATCGCATCTAATGGGAGATATTGTCAAGGAATTGCTGATGGTAATTTCTCTGAGTACACCCTTGTAATTGGTTGGTATGCAAAACAGTATTAATGTTAGTCCTGCAGGCATCTGTGTCCTTCAGCCTTGGCAAGGAGAGATCAATGCACCAAGCAAGATGAGAAAGGTTCTAGAGAATGTGGGATGACAATTTTCACATCTGAGTATGAATAAGACTTATCTTTTGAGGTTGTAGAGTTGGGAAAGGGAATATATAAACACAGAGAAACTCCCTTTTGAGGTAAAATGTAGTCCCCATCACACATAAATTTTTGACCTCTGCTCAGGGCAGTGAGTGAAATGAATTAAAGGTGTAAAATCATTCAGAAAACCTGACCATACCTGTGTCAGAAGGCAGAGCACTGTCAAGGGTCCTGGGCTTTTTAGTTCACTTTGCCATGGATATTATCTCAGTTGCCCAGCTGAGTTGTTCTATCTGCATACCCTTTAAATCATTAAAAAAAAAAAAAAAAAAAAAAGTCAATGTATGACCTGCATTTGCCTTCAACAGTTTTCAAACCCCTCTGGGATCTGCTAGAATCAGGGGATAAGAATTTCACCCTTTTGTTTTGTCAGCTCCTCCTGTGACAGGGTGTATTCAGAGCAGCTGGGGCTGCTGACTCACGCTTTCCTTCCGCAGGTATTCAGTCAGTAATGAACGAGGCAGAGGAGCAGACCCTGAGAAAACTGCACTTTCTGATCCCCCGCTGGGTCTGCTCGGAAGGTAATGGAGAATGTCTGTTCTCTCCAGGGGTGTAAAGTACACTCTCTAAATGCAGAAGAAACAGGCCTGTTAGAAAATAAATGTGCTTGTAGATACAAGGAAGACAGAGAAATGAAAAATTGAACCAAGCCAGACTTTTTTTCCTCAAATGAAGGGTGATCTCACACTGCAAATGATGAGAAGCCATGAGGATAATTCAGCAGCTGGGGCTTCTCTATGGGTTTGACTGGAAAGAAGACATCAAGCAGCAGCACCCCAGCACTGGCTTGCAAGAGGGTTGCTGTTAATTACATCCCTACATCAATGATGAGCAGGAGAATTAGGGAAAGAAGGAAGAAGTTAAAAGTCAGTAATCTTCCTTACATCTAATGATGTCCTCTTGGACATGTGCGTTCTGCTGGGACTTGCTAATACATCCAGATTCATTCTTGCTGCTGCAGCTGTTACAGACTGGTATTTCCCTGGTGCTCATGTTTGGAGGACTGTAAAGAAATACAGTAAAGAATCACATCCTCCAAAACCTCTTCGGAAGAAGTTAGATCAAAACTAGCTTTCTTGCTGTGTTGTTTTTTTTTCACCCTGCAGGGCAGCTGAACTCCACCACAACTGCTCTCTCCCTCCCCGTCCTCAAAGAAAGAGGGGGAGAAAATGCAATGGAAAAGTGCTCAAGGGTTGAGATAAGGACTGAGAGATCCCTCACCACTGACTCACATGGCTCCATACCATAGCGTCCATCCATCAGGAGAAAACTGCTCCAGCACGGCTCCCCCATGGGTGGCAGCTTCCCCCAGACCCCCTGCTCTTGTGTGGGCTCTAACGCGCAGCGTGGTCCCTTCTGGAGCCAGCTGGAGCTGGCTCTGATCTGACATGGGGCAGCTTCTGGCTGCAATTCCCCCACTGCCAAAACCTTGCCACATAAACCCAGTACAGCCAAAAGTTACCGGAGACGCTGATGTGAAGGAGGAAAAGCTAGAACAACAGGATACACTGTCAGTGCCTACTCAATATTTTATAGAAACACCTGCTCAAATACAGTGGTGTGCTCTTTTTGGCCATAGCCTGGCAGATAAGCAAACACTTAATCTAAACATCTGCTAGCGGTTGCTTGACTACAAGGTGGTTTGATCAAAAGCTTTATTTAATTGTATGGTAAATGGCCTCAAGGGCTTCCTAGCCTCGTGCGTGTGATGTGGAAACAGGGAACAAAGCCTGCCGTAGGAAGGAATCCAAAGGGTCGGTTGGCATTGCCTTCAAGAGTTTTGCCTAGGGTGTGTGAACAAACAAACAAAAATGAGTAGAAGGAACTCCTACTCCTTCCTAGCGAGATGGCTTCTGCTGCACTCACAAGCATCCAGCTTGGGCAGAGCTGGAGGAGGCTGACGAGGAGAAAATCCTAGGATTTTGTCAGGTCTGGCTTGAGGAGGAAGTAGGAGACCAGCAGCAAAGTTACAAGGCATCCTCAGAGCGATGTTACATTGCAGGTGGGTGTGCAGCCTCACTAGGGGCTGCCAAATCTAGTGAGCAAAGATTTCACCCTCTGGTCCCAGCTCAGCCAACACAGCTACAGGTTTTCTCTTGCTGGTGTGGAGGGGAGCACATACCAGATGCTCTGCTACCTAGAAAGGGGGACCCCTGCTCTAGTAGGTGTGAAAGCTAAGTCCAGGACCTAAAGGAGCCCTGAACTGAGAATTTGAGATATTAAATCATTCCCTTTGCTGCAGGGAGAGAAGTAACCTTAATGTGAATGGGGGTGTGTGAGCTCCCTCCTGTGTCTACTTGTGTGATAAAGGTGGACCTCGATGAGGGACCTCAGCAGAGAAGACTCTTTAGCTGCCAGTTCAAGGTCCCTCTGAGCCTCCTGTGTTGGTACTGCAGTGATGATGGCAGTGCAGGGGAAAACCTAGAGAGGGGAGTAAGGAAGACTCTGTTTGGGCTGGAGAAAGTTAATTGCAGCATAAAATGCTATTATGGTATTAATGAGAAATTCACTTGTGGAAAGTACAGTGTCAGCCTGAACCTGCTATTTGTAAAATTTACATAGCAAATAACTAACACTAATCTGTTTGATTTAATCAAAAACTTCAGTTTAAAAATATTTAAAGAAAAAATTAAAGACTTTCTCTGTTAAAGTTTGCTTCTTCCCTTTGATTCTCAGAGACCAGAAACCTCCATATTTCAGAATTACAGATGAGTAGTGCTTAAAGATCATATTTTAACCCTATTTTGTCCATTTTTCTTACATATATGATAGAAGACTGGAATGAATAACTTCCAGCTGATTTCTGCTGTTTCTGTTTTACTTTCTTTGGCTCTTTTGCCACACTGTCAAGCTTCCAGGGGTGAGGAAGTATTTAAAAGGCACAATGTGAGGAAATGGAAAACATTTTCCCTTCCCAGTTGGAAAAAGAACAAAACACTTGAAATCTTTACTTTCTCTGCATCATGCTACAAAAGACAGAAATGAGGAAAGAGGGGAAGAACATTTCCTTTCCCCAAAGTAATAGAATTGAACTGGCAAGGGTATATGGCCAAACAAAGGGTTAGTGCCAGAAAGCTCCTTTCTTTTTTTTTTTTTTTTTTTTTTCACTGTACCTCGAGTGATCTATGAGCTACCATTCCTTTCCAGCAAACATTGCTCCCAAGTCTCAGCTGTTTGTAAGTTTGAAATGATTTTTAAAAAGAGTCAGCAAAAAGCTGTGAGTGGAAAATGAGTTCCATCTTGGGATAACGTGGGTTGCAGGTGCCCCTACCCTCCTTTCTCACCCAGACCTGATTCCTTGTTGTCCTGTTGCCAGCCAGATAGCCCGTGACTGGTGGCGGTCAGAAAGTGTCAGCATCCCTCTAGTAACTGGGCTGAGATAAATCCCTCGGGTTTCACCCTAACGTTTCTCACTTTTTAACTAAGGACACACCTTTAAAAAGGAGCAACAGCTGAAGCACAGCTATTGAGAGGAGCCGAGAGCTAGTGCTTTCTGGGGAATGCCTAATTTTATAAAGGAGTAGGAGGGGTAGGGTGGCCAAAACCCCGGTCAGAACTTCACCTTCAGAACAGTGAGGCAATTTCAGCTCCATTTTTCAGATGGAAAACTGGGGGAGAGGTTTTAAATGACTTGCTCCAGGCTCTGAAAGGGAAATCAGTGCTGGTTTGACCACTGGAACTCTCACCTCTCTCTCTGCTCAGCCTACAGTCAGCCCCTTACAGATTAATAATCATAATAGCGCCTTTCAGCTTTTATCAGACCATCTGATCTGACCTGTGGCTGCGAAGATAAAAGGCCCTCTTTGCTCCGGTTAATCCCCCAGGCCATCTTCTTTCCTTTCCCTTTTCTGTCTGAATGCATTATTTCCCTGTCCTGCCTGCCCACTTGTGGCATTTGTCTCCTGCTGCCTCCTAACACTGATGCTGGTTTACATCTGACTCTCTGCAGAGGACTGCAGCCACTTTGAACAGCAGCTGCCTGTTTAGAGATGCTTACGAGTTTCCTTTAGTATTTCCTCTCCTCCCTTGGCAACTCCTCTCAGTATGATTTATGAATAGCAAGCATAGCTGGGGGTGATGCGAAGTATCAGCACCTCTGACTTGCAGTGATAGGAGCCAGGGTAATTAATAATAACAAACCAAGAGAGTTTATTTTGCAGGGAGGTCACGTAGCCGAGGAGTGCTATTCTGTATTCTCCGGGAACAGGGGAAGTCAGTCCTAGCCCTTCCCTGTGCAGTTAAATCTGCATGTCATTTTCCTTAGATAATTAAGTAATTCCAGCCTTTCAAGGAGAGAGCCTCCCCCCTTTTCCCTGTTAGCTTGCAGATGTAGTACATGTACCTTGCGGCAAATCAATGTTAACTATATTACCATGCATTATTGCAGTAATGGAGTAGAGCAAGCCCAAGGAAAAATGTTCAACCCTTGGCGATTGCATTATGAGCATGAGGATCTTTTATGTAGCTGCTTATTAATTGCACTTTCATTTGCGTCCCTGAATTTTAACCCCTTTGAGATTGCTCTTCAGCTCCGGAGTACAACTAAAATCACCAGGTACTGGACAGATTCAGAAACAGGGGAATGGTGTCAAGAGTGGTCTCTGTGATGCTGCACTGGGTGTCTGTACCAAGGCTGAGGAACCACCAAAAGAAGGCAGCTGTTAAATTGCTTAGCAGAATGCAGGATAAATACATTCTGGTCTTGGAGCAACAAATGTGGTAGTCAGGTGCTCGTTTAAGGGAAGGGGAGTAATAAAAGGTTTTGACTCCTCTGCCTGGGCACCTGGTGGTGCCTGCTGCATGTTTGGTGTTGCACAAAATGCAGGCCCTTTCTCCTCCTTCTCCAGATGAAATCCCTGGTTTGCCCCAGAAGCGTTTTTGGTTTGTGAAGATTTGCTTTCTTCGAGGTTCCCATTCACCCTGTCTGAAGGCAGTGAAGTAGTGTGCTGTCTGCGAGAGGCGTAATCAGACTTTGGAGCGGGGATTGTCTCCTTGCTGCATTTGCAGGCCTGTTCCTAAACTCTGATAGGAGCTCTAGGCATCGCTGGAACTTAAATGATTATTAACTTAGTAATATTAACTTAAAACTTAGCACTTGCTTCATGGAAGTGGATGCAGTAGCGATCCTCAGCCTTTGCCAGCCTGGTATTGAGGATGCATCACATGGTGTGTGGGCTACATGTTGCACACTTCATGGGGCCAATGATGTTTTTCTAATTTCCTGTGGTTGTGTGAAACTCCAGTGAGTCCTTAGGGAGCTGAAGCTATGAGCCAAGACATTCAAGCAAAGGCTGTAATAGCTGCCACTTAGTTTTGTCCTACTTCCTGGCTTAGAAGTGTTGGGAGCTTAAATTCACCCGGGACGACTCCTTTCAGAATGTTTCAAACCCCATTTACATGAGATCTGATTCAACCTGGCTCTTCTCAGGAGTCGATGTGAGATCTCTTGTTGCTAAATCAGTGCACTGGAGATGTGGGGCACTGCCAGGACGGGCTTGGTAAGAAACACCTGCCTACAGCCAGCTGCTTCCTGCTGTAGTTCGGTGTTACTTTTTCCCCGTATTAGTTCTTTCTTTTCATTCTGTTCTTCCCCACTAGATGCACACCCTTCCACTCATGTTGCCTAGTATAAAGTCTTTCCTCAGTGCTGTAGTTCAACTTCTCTTTTGTTTGGGGTTGGTCTTAAGAGAGGGCAAAAAATAACCATAGATGAGAATCTTAAAAGGTGGTGTGTATGTTTTTTTTTTCTTTTTTTTTTCTTTTTTTTTTTGCTGTGGGACAGAAAACAGCACCAAGCTGCGGCAGGTTGAACATCCTCCTATGAAGTCCCACCATCAAAGCCAGGGTCCCTGCCAGACTTGTTTCTCTCTAGCTAAGAAAATTCTGCCTTTGTGCACACACACACACACAAAGCAGCTTTGGATTTACCTTGAGCAGAGAGGAAGAAACAGAAACAGCTCCTTGCCCTTGTAGGTCTATCTCAAGCTTTGTAGGGGAGAGAAAGGGGGAAAGATTTGCCTGGAAGAGGAAACAAAGTGGAAGAAGTACCTGGGGTGAGAGCAAAGTCTTAATTGCAGAGAGTTTCTGTGTCGCTGACCGAGCAGCTCCATTCTTCTAGTTTGAGCTCTGTGGGGTGGGAAGAGCCAGCTTCCATCATTTTTCTCTTGTTTCTGGTTTCTGGGGAAGTGTTTTCTAAAACACCTCCTTGTGCAGTACCTGATTGGCTCGGGTCTATCAAGGGAAGTTTTCATCCTTGTGGATTTGTGGGTTCTTGCTGTTTCTTTTGACAGTAGCCTGCGGGCACTTGAGTGTGGTTGATGTTTGGTCCCTACTTGTTTGAAGCTACTAAGCCCTGCTGAAAGACAGCTTGAGGCCTTCCTTGGCTGGAATTTCCAATATAGGCAGTGCTGGTGCTTGCCACAGGGGCACAGTGAAAAAGCAGGGAGATTCTGCCATGAAACTTTGCAGTGGATGTTTTTGAACTTTCTCCTTGGGCTCTTTTAGACCATGCCTGGTTTTCTTGGCTTTACATTTCTTCTCTGGGGGCTTCTCTGCCAGACAAGGTGCGGGAATGATTCTTCTGGGATTACTGAGGACAACATTATCTGCCTGCCCTGGGAGCCAGCACTATGCACCACTCAAACCCTTGGAGAAGATGCAGTTGTCTCCAGTTAACGATGCCTTCTTAAGCTATCCTTTCAACTGAGGTTTGTGTTGTGTGACTCCTTTTGGGGACTTTGGTTTACAGCCCGCAGTACAGCACTGATGGGCTGATTGCCCCTTAATGTGCTTTAGGGTTGGCACTGTTGCAATCTTTGGATCCTAACAGCGATCTCTGTGGTAAGACGGTCCCAGGGCTCCTCTAGAAGGGAAGGCTGCTCTAGGATCAGACCTTCCTGCACAGCGCAGCGTGGGGAGGGACAACGTGAGTCTGACAGAGCACAATTTGTCCTTCATTGGCTGCTTTCACATCTAAAAACCTCTCCCTTTCCCCTCTAACTGAGTCTCATCCTATTGTTTAGCTGTGATTCACCCATTGTTCTGTGCTGTAGTTAAAGCGGTTGATTCTGTTTGAGAGGTGAATGAATTATGCCACCTCCCAAGATCCCATTTTTAAAGGCTGTATAAATGCTAGTCACTTCTGAAATGGTCTTATCTCAATGGCTACTGAAATTTGGTAATTATCAAACCCTAAATCAAGGCCTGTGCTTAAACACAAACTGTGCTTGGGCCATAGATGCGCCTTGCTCTGTGCCTGACAGCTGTGGTTACATCAGTTATGTATTCACCACAGCTTCAGATGTGCCAGCTGAGCTCCACCACTCTCCCTGACATACTTCAGTCAAAAAAGAAAAAAAGAAAAAAAGAAAAGGAGCAGCTGAAACACTTTAACTGTTGTTAACGGGGGTCACCTGAGCAGCACAGCAGTTAGGATGGGTACCTCTTCTGCTGGCACAAGAGGAAGGGTGTTTGAAGGGTGTTTCCCCAGCAGTGAGACGTGACAAGGTTTAGCACTGTGCTTTTCTTCTTCCAGAAGTTTGTTTGTGCTAAACCTTGCCCCTGAAGCTCTGGCAAAGAGCTGCATGTCCCTGAAGTCACAGTAGCCACAGCTCCTGCTGTGAGCATCTTGAAGAGAAGATGTGAACCTTTCCAGGTCCTGCTGTGCCCTAGGGAAGGAGTGGGACAAGCAGAGAATAGGTTTCAGGTTCGCTAAGATTCTCTGTGCACAGCAAGGCAGTGCTTGTGCTCTGCTTCTTGGAGTTAAAAACCACCCCTAAACAATCACAGGCAGGAGGCTTCATTAACAACAAGAAATGAGGAGCTGATGAGAGGGGCACAAAGCTGCTGCTCGAAAGGAGGATTGCTCTCCTCCATGGAACTGTAAATTGGAGGCAGACCTTGGGAGGGGAAGGGAAATTAGTCACTTACGCTTTCTGAATCAATGACCAGGTCAATATTAGTTGGATTCCCTGTTTTTAATCAGATTTTCTCCAGAGGGGATATCTTAGTACTCACAGCGTGTTCTTGGATATTATAACATCTTAAGCCGTGATTATGCCTCTCTTCATTATACGTGGCACAGTTAGATCCAGCTTGCAGAGGAGCTCTTTGAATTCAGAAGACAAAGAGAGGCTGCAAGTTTAAATGCCCTGACCCAGTGCCTTCTAAGAGACGCTGAGGAACAGGCTTTCAAAAATTTGGCAAGTCCTTCTGAAAATGTAGGATTTTACTACAGTTTTGGATAATTTGAAATCTGGGCGACAGGTTCTTGTATTTCTAGTGGAAAAGACAGAAATGTACGTGACCTGCAGTATGCAGTGAATTCAGCACAGTGAACTTGTGAGCCGCGCAACTAATCTCTGTATATGCCTCAAATCCACGCACTGTTTCCACTCTGATCAGCTCTCTGACATTCCTGATGATGCTGAAAATTATCAGCAGAAGGGGATTTTCTAGTCTTGGCTTTAGGAGCAACACCGGCACCCAACACTGACTGGGAACGTGACCTGAAACCTGCAGAATCTCCCCAGAGCATTCACAGCACCTCTGCCTTCTCTGTGGGTTGCTGAGTCCTTCATCTGTGCTCTGCAGCTTGAGCACCTTTTGAGCAACCTGGCTGTGCTGAAGGCTCCCTGCCATGGTCCTGCCATGCTTCAGGGGCTGGCTGCTCTGGGGCACACCCTGCCTGGCTGGGCTAGGAGGAAATCTGTCCCATAGCAGGGGTAGCCCTGTACTTGTAGAAACAGGCCTGTGTGCAGGCAGTCTCTAGTCTGAGGATATAGGGACACTTCTTAATTGTTTTAGTTTACGTAGATTCAGGCGTTTCCTTAGCAGACAAGACAGCATTAGCACAGAGCTGCTTTGTTTTCCAGTGGCTGGTCTCACCCAAAATAAATGGGTTAAAGTTAAGTGAAACAAGCATTGATTTTCCTCTTAGTACGTGTGGGATTTCTTCCCTTGGGAGCGCTTGAGTTGTGTGGGAGACCTGCAGGGAGGTGGAAAGAGTGCAGTGAGGCTGGGGCATTGCTTTTCATTCCCATCCCTCAATTTCCCTTTCATGATCTCTTCCCCGACCCCTTTCTTTTGGGTTCCAGCAAGAAAGGCTCCAGCTCCCACTTGGGACTTTCCTAGGGTGACAGTGGCTGGGAGACAAACTCTGGGCTCCTGAGGAGGCCTGGGGGTGTGCAGCCCTGCAGGAGCTTGGGGCAGTGAGCTGGGCAAGGCAGAAGGGATGGGGGTAGTGATGGGGAGGGTATTGACACGTGTGGTTGGAGTTAACTCTTGGGTTGCATTTTTTTTGCCAAATAAAAATGACCCAAAATAGGGGAAAAAAATACAATGAAACCCCCAAATGATCAGTGCTGCTTTAGAAGGGTATAGCATGGGATAAACGCCAGGCTCTATTTTTTTCTTACTTTAGCTAGTGGCATTAAACTTGCTCCACCCAAATCATCCCCTCCATGCAAACATAACCGCCCCAATTGCCTTCCTCTCCTTAACTGAACCCAGCTCCCCCACGGTTGTAGGCATGTTCTGCTCCTTTACATTTGTGCCCCAGTTTGCCTTCTGGAGCATTTACTTTCTTGCTCACTTGGAAATCTTGTGCACTGCCTGGTGCCGTGGCGTATGGATGCCTTACATCAATTACCAACCAGCGTGGTCCGACCGAACATAACGCCAATCCCTGCTTCTTCGAGTGGATGTTTGCAGCTGGGTGGGGATTAAAGCAGATTGTAACGGATTAGACCAGGGATTAAAACAGCCTGTAATGGATACTGTGCTGTAGGCTTCCATTTCTATCCTTGGAGGCAGACTGTGCAAATCTGGGCTTGTCGGGTGGTTCCTCCCTGTCACCCTGTCTCACAAGAGGCCGGGTTTTGGAGCAGACCTGAGGATCCTGCAACAGGGATGCTGCACGCTGGCAAAGCCCCTGGTCTGTGCGCTGGCGATGGGCACGCAGTTCGCGGATCGTGCAGGAGATGGGGGTGTTGCTCACGTTACCTTTGTCTTCCAGAGCAGGAAAAGGATGAGGGAACACCGCCACTTCTTGCCCTGGCACCAAGGCTTCTGCTAAGGACCCATGGCTCCGGGGTGAGCGGGATTTAACAGAGTCCCGCATCATCAGTGGGACTTCAGCTGTGCCGCCTGTTATTTAACAGAGGTGAACAGAGGGGTCAGGATTTTCTTGACAAGCACCAGCCCTTCCTCTGGGTATCTGTCTGAGAAATGAGGGCCTGGGGTTTCTTGCTGACAAGGTGTGAGCTGAATGTCCAGGACTGTCCCTGAGCGTGACAAGTGTGGGCGATATCCACAGAGCGTGATTTTAGTTGTCTTCTGCCTGCAGGGCAGGAGAGACAGGCTGTTGGGGTGGTGATAGTACTACCCTAAAGAAAGTACTGGTGAGCACACCTGGGCACGGAGCCCATCGCACTGTGCTTTGTCCCACACGGCTGGGCTCTTGTGGTGACAGCGAGGTGTGGTGGGCACAAAGCGATGGCTTCGGTGGCAGGGTTTGGGAAAGGAGATGTGTCAACAGGTCCTGTTTTACCACAAAGTCGGGGATGATGCCACACAAACAAGTGGCTGATCCAGGTGTGAATGAAGACTGTGTCCTAAACGGTGTCCAGCAAGGCTGAGAGGGGTGGGCTCCACGACTGGATGGGCTGCAAGGTGGTTAAGCGGTGACAATTGCGACCCCCGTGGTGTCTTTGACTCCGTGGTGACAGCAGTTCTGGATCGCCAGGAGCAGCACCGAGCTGCTGCCGGGTCCAGGGGGGACCGGAGGAACTTCAGGCACTACCAGGGGACAGTTGCTGTGCGTCCCACCGCAGGACGGGCAGCGCATCCCCGTACGGCCAGCAGCGGCAGGCTCCGGGGCTGGGATGCTGCCCGCCTCCCGTGCCACCTCCCCGGGGCCGCTGGTCTCGCTGTGTCCCCGTAAGGACGGAGCTGACAGCCCCCATCTCGGGGTAACCGTGCTGGGGCTTTGGGGGCGGGTGTTGGGCGGGGAAGAGGTGCAGGGACCAGCCCCCGTCCCCGCCGCCCCCCGAAGCGTTTCGGCGGCGTGTTTTGGGAAGGAGCCGGCTCCAAGGCAGGACTGACATCCGCCGGGCTGGGGGCGGGGGCTGCGCTTCCCCTGCCCCCGCCTCCCCCTTCCTCGGGGCTTGCGGCTCTCGGGCAGAGCCGTGCCCGCAGCCGGGGACCCCCCGGGTCCCCCCAGACCCCTTTCCCCACCGCTTTCAGCAGCCTTTGCGCTCCTCTCCCCTCTCCAAGCGGCAGCTCACGGGGGACACCGGGTAGCGAGGACCCCCCAGGCACCCCCAGAAGCAGGACGTGGGGATGTCCCCCCCGGCCTGGCTCTGTCCCTTTGTCCCTGCCGGGCTGGAAAAGCCACCTGAGGGGGGGGAACTGTTGAGCCGTCCCCGCTTTGGGACGGGTACGGGTTTGGGTAGGGGAGGGGGACCGCGTAGCGGCGCATCCGTCCTTGGCCGGCGAAAGAATGGCTGATGGGGTAAGTGGGAGGGTGGGCTGATTAACACAGCGCTAATTATGGCCCCTTTCCGAAAGGAGGAGGCGAAGGAGGGGGTGAGGTCGGCCGTGGGTTTGATGCGAGGGGAAAGTGCCGCCGAGCTGCTGCAGTGAAGAGCTCCAGGGGGATGAGGCAGGGGTGACCCGCACAGGGGGGGGCTCTCCCGTCCAGCGCCCCCCCACCCCGTGCTATTCCCCCAAACCTTGTCCGAGGGCTGCAAAAAAAGGCTCCTTGGCCATTACCAAGGGAAAACGGGTGTCCTGGCCGGGGAAATCCGCGTCCCTGCAGCGGGAGCTGCCATCGTCCGAAGAAACCCATCTCCACGCAGCCCTGGGACGATGCTCCAGGGAGCTGCCCACACATAGTGCCCCTCCTTGGCCACCTCAAAAAAAAAAAAAAACCAGCTCCCTTCCCAGCCGGGGACGCTCCCCTGCGGGTTCCCGGGGCTGTGGGGCCGCTGGTACCCGGGTAGGGGGGACATCAGCTTTGGGGGTTTCACCCCATCAGCTTCTGCCCCCGTGCACGGAGAGGCACGCGTGTATGCATAAATACAAATACACCGAGGGCGAGGAATGCCCCCGCGGCTCTACCTACGCCTAGGGGGGAGCAGGGGCCTGGGGACCCGGGAGGGAGGGAAGAGACCCGGGAGGGAGAGAGGGAGGGAGAGAGGGAGGGAGCCCGGGGGATGCCCCCGCTGCCTGGGCTCCGGGTCCCGCTCCCGCCCCCGGCCCCGCTGCCGGCCCCCGGCGGCTGCCTCCCGGCGGCTCGGGGCTGGCTCTCGGCGGCGCCTGGCGAGGCTCGGGGCTCCTCCCCCCGCGCGGTGCCACCCGCTCACTTGATCAAATCCTCGAACGTGAACAGTTTCACTGAAAAGCACTTTTAAAAAAAAAAAAAAAAAAAAAGAAAAAAAAAAAAGAAAGATCCACCAACAGTGAGGAACAGCATCCAACTACCGGGGAGAGAGTTATTTTTTTTTTTCCTTTTTTTTTTTAATTTTTATTTTTTAATTTTTATTTTTCCTCTGGTCACCGTTTGAGCAAAGGGGGAAGAGAAAAGGAGAGCGAAGAAAGAAGAGCCTTTTTTTATTTTTATTTTTTATTCTTTTTCTTCCCAAATTATAATAATTATAATTAGGATCCGGCCCCTAAAAAAAAAAAAAAAAAAGCCCTAAACGCAGCGCCTCGCCCCCCCCCCTCCTCCCTCTCCGAGCCCCCCGACTCGCTCCGCCAAGGCATGGAGAAGGGGACCCGCCGCTCTGCGCCCTGCCACGCCGCCCTGCTCGCCTGGACATGGCTCTTACTCCTCTCCTGCTCCTGCACCGGCGCCGAGATAACTTGCGGCCCCTGCTCGTCTCCCTCCCGGCCTCGCCTCGGGCTGGAGCAGCGGCAACCACCGGCACCGGGGAACCGGGCGCGGGGCTCCGGGGAGCCGGGGGGCAGCGCGGGGGCGGGCGGCGCGGCCGGGGGCCGGGGCCCGGCGGTGCGGAGCCGGCGGGCGGCGGCTGCGGGAGGCGGCCGGGGGCTGCCCGCAGCCGAGGGGCAACGCGGAGCCAGGGCTCAGCCCCGCGGACCCCCGGAGGAGGGGAGAGCGGCGAGGCTGCGAGGGGCAGAGGAGCTGCGGCTGGGCAGCACCACCTTCGCCCTCACCGGGGACGCGGCGCACAACCAAGCCATGGTGCACTGGTCCGGCCACAACAGCAGCGTGAGTACCGGCTGGGATGGGTTGGGATGGGATGGGAGGGATGGTGCTGAGCTCGGAAATGCGGTAGGGGATGCGGGGGGGGAGAAGGGTGCTGAGCGCGGCTCGCTTTTACGGCCGGGGATGCGGAGGGTAGGTGAAAAGAGAAAAGTTTTCCCTAGAAAAAAAAAAAAAAAAAAAGAGGGGGAGATCCCCACCTCTGCCCGAGGGGAGAGCAGCGATCCCCAGGGGCTGAACTCCACCAGGAGGGCCAGGCTGTCGGGAGCCTTCTCCCTTTCCCAGAGAAGCCCCCTGTGTCCCCACCTGCGTCCCCACCTGCCTCTGCTGCCCCCTTGCACTCCCCATGTGTGATATCCACCTTGGTGAGCTCCCCTGCCTCTGTCCGGGGGTGAGTGATGTACACTGGTGGCGGAGCAGCCCTCCCGTTCTCAGCTCTGCGTGCTGGCGACAGGAGAGATGCCATCAATTCATTAAGGGCTGGAGAGCTCCCCAGCATGTTAAGGGGCTCTGAAAGGAGGCAGGTAGGGCGAACACGCAGAAAAGTTTTTGATTTAAAAAAAAAAAAAAGAATCGATGCCGGCTCATGTCTTTGCCCTGCAGTCAATAACGAGGAGGAGCTGAGGTGTCCCTGAAAGTTTGTGGTGCTCTGCGTGCCTGTGGGGGTGTCCCAAAAGCTGCCGTGGTGCCCCCATAGCTCAGGGCCCTCCCTCGCACCCTGCTCTGCAACACCCGGCAGATGGCTGGGGACACAACTTCAATTTTCTTCCAACTCGCTATCAGAAACACCGTTTCCACTCCGCTGTAAAGTCGGAGAACAGGCGTAGTCACCAGGACTCTTGGAAGCCTTCACGGCTGGTGACAATATTCCCATTATTCTGATTACTGTAGCTCGTCACTGCCTCCAAAATGCCTCTTTTATTGTTTTGCCGCTATTGGAAATGTGCATAAAGCAATTAGCAGCACGGCACAGATCAGCTGGATTTTCAGCTGTATTCCTCACGAGATTGATTAGTCATTAACGAGCAAATTATCTGTCTATCTATCCACCTATCTATCTCTGCATCAGCCATAACTTAATCACGGGCGATTCAGCCACCTCCTTATATTTTTCTGACTGGAAGATTTTCTCTATTTATTATTGCTTAGGCAATAACACTGACAGCGATGTAGACGCTACTTTGATTTAACCAA
Organism: Aythya fuligula; assembly: GCF_009819795.1. Lineage (NCBI taxonomy): Eukaryota > Metazoa > Chordata > Aves > Anseriformes > Anatidae > Aythya > Aythya fuligula. Next base: position 25,521,567 of record NC_045565.1, read on the forward strand.
TTTTTTAAGGCAGTTGTGTTTGCCAGACATGAATTCCTCTCTCATTAAAGATGAAAGCAAACATTGAAGAGAAAACAGCTGCATGCTATATTTTAGCATTACACTTGTCTCTAGGACTATTTATTTTTAATATAACATGGCATGTAATGAAGAAAACAACCTATATGCCCTCGCTTTTGTTTCAGTTCAGTGCCGTATCAAAGGGTGTTGAGAAAAAGAAGCTAAAAGCCCCCCGTTCCTTCCCAGCCTGAATTTCCAATAGTTATGAGCATTAGAGAATAATAGTTCTGAGTAGTAGAGTAAAATCAGTCTATAGGCATTTGCAGAGGGGAAAAAAAGGTCTTTTTTTTTTTCCAAAGTGCAGGTCAGAAAATGACTTTCACAAAATTCTCCCTCCTCCCCCAGCTTAAGACTACAATTTGTTTCTTTCATGGAAATATGCTGTTTAATTTATTAGCTTCGCTTACTCTTTAGCTCCAGGTGACAGGGATGGTGTAAGTAATAAAGGAAAACTTCTTGATTGTTCACAACTTTGCATTAAGGTTTTGCACCTCAAGATAGCATGCATTGGAAGCTTCCAACTCCAAAACACAAGCATGAGTCTGGTGTTTAGTGCCAGTGTGGTGTTTATGGGAAGGAAAACCAAGAGTGTTAATAAATAACAGCATTATCTTTTCGTGTTTGTTTCTAGTATGGGGTTTAGCATCAGGCGACTTTCTCACTCCTGTCTTAGGGAGAAAACACGCTGCATTTAATGATTAATTGGATTTCATTTTTTAACAGTGTGTTATGTGACTCTAGAGGGAAAGTTAAATGCTAGAAGCTGGGTCCTTTCATTTATTAGCAGAGAAGGCTGACTCCAGTGCCTGTTTTTCTGCTGCAGTTCAGCTTTTCCCTAATTTTACTGTTGGGGTGGCTGTGGCATGGGGAGGGCAAGCAGTTTGCCCAAGGTCACACAGGGAAGCCTTTTGCCAGCCACCTTGGTCCCCAGTCTCTCACCCCGAAGCATGTGTTTTCTTAGGTCACAATAGACACAAACCAGCAAAAATGTGAATTGAAAATGGACAAAACAGATGAACTCGCATCTAATGATGCTGATAGATGACCTAGTAGAGCACCTAGGACATGTCTGTGTGCTACTGGTTTTAGGCTACCAAAACAGTAAAGAGGCATAGGGATTGCTTTGACCAGTTCCCTGTTACTCGAACAGACTTTAAAACTGAAGCTTCTGTGGCTTATGATTTATTAAAAGCGCGATCAATCAAATTACATGCAGTGAAGCAGTACATTTCAAATCAGGCATTGATGGGGAGGGTTTCCTGAGATAGGGTGGGATGGATTTGCAAAGAAGAGCAAATGATGGTCATAAAAATTTAGAGCTTTTTGCTGGGCTGTACAACAAACTCCACAGGGGGGAAGTCTGTGTAGCTGCTGTATGTCCTGTTACCTAGAATATTAAAAACCTGCTGTATGTATTTTATTGCTATTTTAAGAGCAGCTCCCCCTCTTTTTCCTTCCTGCCTCCTCTCCCCATCCCTCAAATCTCTATTTAACATATTAAAAAAAATAATCCCTCCCAGGCAACAAACTTTTGTTTCCTCCATTTGCAGATAGCGAGGTCAGGATTAGGATAGAGGCAAAAAACCTGGTGAGATCGGGGAATTTGAGTTCTCTGCTTTGTCCTGCCCACGGGCTTTTTCCGTGACCTTAGGAAAGACAATTAACCTCACCGAATCTCCTCTCCCATGTTAAATGAGGATAGTACTGCTTACCTACCACAAAGTGGTGGTGTGGAGCAGAATTCTGCTTTGTGCAACACCTGAAGATCTTTGAGTGGAAGTTAGGAAATGCCAAAATCCTATTCTGAGCAGAAATAGGGTTTGTGTCCTCTGCGTTCTTGGGAAGGGGACTTAGCGGTCTGTTCAGTGGGTCTGATGTACATGTAAGAATAAGGTGAGCTGTACTTGAGCCTCAGGTATCAATCTGTCCCATAGAAACATTTATTGAGAGTACACTGAAGCTATTGAAGGACCTGGTATAGATCAGATGAAATGTTTTCTGTCCAAGACCTTTCTGAAAAAAGGAGAATTTTTAGTGTAATCTAGCATTACTCTCAGAAGATCTGCAAGCCTTTCTTCTTGAAAAAACCTTCCACTCCAGAGACACGCTGAGTACCATGTGGCATTCGGTGAGCAGTTGTGTCCTCTTCACTTGTTTTCCTTCTCTCTAGACGGTTATGCTACTGCATGAAATTTTTCCCTGTGCTGCTCACCAGATGCTCTCCCCAACCTTCCTGTGAAGATAATCTGGTTTCTCAGATGATCTTTTCCTCCTGCTTCCCTCACAGATTTCTAGGATAAGGATCCACAGAAATAAGTAGCACCAACTTCAATGTTGTTGCAGAGTTAAATCTTGCTATCTTGTTTCTTGATTTTTTTATTTTTTATTTTTTCAAGAGATTTCCACAAGCTTCAGTGGATAAAACACTCAGGCAGATTGCTCTGCTGATGTGATCACTAGTGCAATGGTACCAGTTGGACAGTTGTCGTTAGGTTTCAGAGTTATCACTTGGCTCAATGTAGCTGTTAATAGGAATGATTTAATCCTGTCTATGCTTTTACTGTGATGGAAGCACTACAAGTTCAGTGTATTGTTTTGTTTGATGTAAGAAGCAAAGATACACATTTTTAGTTCTCTTTGAACTAGAAGACACTTTCAATCCATTACCTGTGAGGGTATGCTCAGCTTAGCATGCTGTGTTTTACCCATCCCCATATGTATGTCCTTTCTTTCTAGTAACCACAGGCAAAATTCAGACCTAAAGATGAGAAAAGGCACTACAATGCTACAACAAGAGCAGGAGAGGGCATTTGCCTAAGGCACGTGCAGCATTGCAGGTTGCTTCAGCCAGGGCAAATTCCTAGATGTTTGCAGGGGTTGCGTTTTTCATGCTATAGGAAATACACGTCAGCAGGGTGCATTTTTATCTCAAAGTGAGGACTGAAGATGAACCTGCAGCAGGAAGGCATAACTGAGCTATACAGCTGCTGCTTGTGCAACTGCAACATGTTGGTGCTTCGTGGGATCCAGGCTTTACAAGTTGGGGATGGTGAGATGAGATCTGGCAAGCACCTGGGCAGGAGCCTTGTTTTATCTTGCCAGACAAGCTGCATTGTTTTAACCCGTGGCCCAGCCAGCCTGGTGCTCTTGTCTCGGGAGTTAACGTGGTTGTGAGACTCAATCCAAGGCTGGGAATGTGAGAAGCTTTTGGCAGAAGGGTTTGGTGAAGAGGAGGCCAATAGTGCTACAGTAGCCAGCAGCTTTCTGAAGTAGGGTTAGAAAGATGCAGCTCATTTCCTTGGTAGGAGAGGACATCATGTTTGGAACAGCAACATGATACGTCTGAGTGGACATTAAGTAAGAGCTCCTTCTGAAAGAAAGGCGCAGCAAGTCATCAGGGTAGCTTTCAAGACTCACATAGATGTGATGTGATGGTGACAGACCTGCTGTGAATGGCTCCTGTGAGTCTTTCCCTCCTGCTCGCAGAGATCCCTTTGCTTTACCCCGTGCTAGCTCTGAGGGCTGGCAGTGACAGGCAAGTTGTCCAAGTGCTAGCAGTGAAGCCTGGCTCTTCCGGGAATGATTCTTCTGCATGCTGCTGGCAGTGCTCTGGTGTGATCTGCTAATGTACTGGTGGTTTGATACCGAGACATTACTCACTCCCACGGTGAATTACAGGCTGGGAAGGCTGAGGGGCTTGCTGCGTGCCAGGTAGTTTTTCATTAAGATGCCTAACAATGCAGCGTGTGATGGGCAGAACGAGGTGGGCAATGCTTGCAATCCCAAATGGGCTGCTGTGCCTGGAAGGGATGAGGGCAGCGAAATGAATCTTTAGGCAGGCAGTGCTGCGTTCAGTTGTCAGCCGTGGGTATCTGCTCCAGCAGTCCGGTTGGATTCTGGTCTAAAATGTTTACTCCTAGAGTGCAAGATGGTGGCAGAGCAATCACATTAATTCATTAATTGCACTGCATTTGGTAGATATTTTAATTGCTATTCTAGGCTGATTTTTTTTATTATTATTTTTTTTCTCAGATGGCTTTTGGCCATGTTGAGTTGTTGCTGCTGTTGAAGGTGTGTGGGCTGTGTCAGAGTGTCTTGCTGCATTTACGCTTCTCCACTACCTCCAGTAATGAAGTTAGCCACTACAGTCATTTTGCAGGACTTTGCCAATCCACTTTTAATTAATATTCTAGTGGAAGATATGGAAATAAAAATGAAACCTTCACATGGAAATTGCTTTCATGGTTGTGTTGAGTCAGTAGAGCAGGAAGAAGGCATCTGCAAAGTATTCTTCAGGCTATTTCTCTCCAGACTGGTATCTTTGTCAAGTCAGGTTGATGCCCAGTGGACGGCCCCTGTTGCTCGTGGTCTTGTGAAGCTGGCAGATTCCCCGGCTTGTTACCCAGCCCAGGGCAGCAAGCTGTTGAAGTTCTTGTAGCCCAGGGCTCAGAAACAGAACCGCTTATGTTCCAGGTGCCTGTCAGCAGTTTCCCGGTGAGCCTCACTACTTGGACTTCCTCCTGCTCAGGGATGAGGCCCAGGATCTGTGGCTAAGCTTTCACAGTAATTTAAATGCAAACAGGAACAGCTATGTGATTCCATAATTATTATTTTAAATGGGAAAAAATTCATCTGATTAGATGAAAAAAATATTTTGCAAATGGGTTTGAGAAGAGAATTGATGTTAGCCAGGAGAAACTTCACCCCAAGGGGAGGTGAGATGAGGTAAATATTTTCTTAAATGCAAGACTGAGGGAAGACAACTTCCTGAGTTTCCAAATTTATAGCTGAATTTGTTAGTAGAGATTTTTGAAAAAAATATGGAAGCAGTGGTGTTTAATGGGTAAAGCACAGCTGAGAGAGAGAGGATCTGTAGTGTTGATTGTATTAAGGGACACTGGGAGCCAGTCTCTCAAACACTCAAGAATTTCCTTAAGTCACACCAGAGCATCACGCTCCTTAAGCTCCCAGTACATGCTTACCTGAGCTGGTGCTCTCTTACAAATCCAAATTTGTTTCAAGATCAAAGGCCAAGCCTGAGTTTGTGGTTTTAATTGCTTCCAGGGCAAAGGCAAGAAAAGCTATCAGTTATGGATTTAAGATTTGGCCTTGGTTGGGATCTGGTCAAGTTCGTCTTCCAGTGAGAGCCTGTGTTTGAAGGTGTGGAGCCCAGCCTGCTGTAATCAGGAGAATAAATTAAACGACGTATTCCTCGTGAAGTATTGAATACAGTACTGCAGAAAGTCTCCAAAGCAGCAAAAAATACTTAGTTGGATCCTTAGTGTAAGTTGATGTAGGATTGATGTAGGATCTAGCTGAGGATCCAATCTGTGGTATCCCAGAGCAGTGAAAAGTGCCAGGTAAGAATGAAAAGTGAGTGCAGAGGCCAGGAAACTTTGGAGCTGTCTGTGGGGCAGTACAAGAAGACCTGTGGGTTTTCTGCATTTCCTGTATTGCAGCCTCAGGGCTCTGGGAAGGTGAGCTTCTTTCTCCTTAATGGGGAAATATGCTGAAGTGACACCTGTGTACATGAACTTGTTGGTTTGCTTAAACTCTCTGCAGGAGCTCAAGGCAAACAAGTTCCCAAATCCTGGCTTCCCCTCAGCATCCAGGGAGAACTGCAGCATCGCTGTTAACGTTTCCCCCATGCACAAAGAAGGGCCTGGCAGTATTTCCTTTCCTGAATTTATGGGATATTGTGAGCGTGAGGGAAGTGAATAGTTTGCTGAGTGTTTGAAGAGGGTGGCTGTATGTCTTAAACACATTACATGAATAAACCACCGAAGAAATTTGAGGGTCAATTTGCAGCCCTCACGGTCAGCGGAGCCGCAGCATACAATGAAAATCAGAGAAGGTCGGTGTTGACTAATCAAAACACTTTCTTTCCTCCCTCTCAGTCTTGAAGGAGACCTGATTGCTCCCCCACTGAAACAAGTGGCAAAGCTGCCTCGTGTTCAGGGAGGGTCTGTGACGCCGAGGCTGTCATGCTGCGTTCTCCCCTTCCTATTCACATATGCGACACAAACTCCAGCCAGGCAGATCTGCAGAGCACCACGGGGCCTCTGTGCCCAAAATAGCATCGCTTCTAATTAGCTCCAGCGTGATTTGGACACCCTGGGGTGCAGGCTGAAGGAAAGGGTGCTGGGTTGCCGGCGTGTGAAAAGCTGAGCCGGGCGCTAGAGGGAGCGTGGGCATTTGCTAAGGGAAGGAAAATACTGCAGCGGGTGCGGAGGGGAGCTGGGGCCTGGGAAATCCACGCTGGAAAGACAGACACTGCTGAAATATTGATATGAAAACCCGCTCAGAGTCATTGACTCTGCGAAACTCCTGCTGTCCGGGGTTCCCTCTGCGAGAGAGGAAAATAGTCTTGGCGTGCACTCGGCCGTGGTAAAGCATTTCACCCTGCCTTGCAGCTGATGCCATCTCCCTTCTGTGTTGTCTCTAATTGCTGCTGGGCTTTTTCCTAAAGATGGGAGACCCAAGGACTGGGTCTCTCATCTGCTTGGGTCCCCTCCAGCCCGACTTATGTGCCTGCAAACCCTCCAGCACCCCCACTGCGGGCTTGGGAGAAGGGATGACATTAACCTCCGCAGGGCCAGGCAGCAGCAGTGAGTCCTCGCCACCTTCTCAGCTGCACTGTCCCCTTTCTGATCTGTGACTAGACCTGAGGACAGCTGGTGACAGACCCACTTTGCTGCCTATCTGCTCCCTCTCCTGTGACAGCACAGCTGGGTTCTGAGGGCAGGGCAGTCGTTTCATTGCACCTCTCCCCTATGCCTGGTCTGCAGAGGATAAGGTTGTCCTGATGAGTCCCTGCCTCTTGGACCTCCACAGTGTTTTGACCAGCATGAGGGTGTTGCACAAGTCTCAGCGTTTTTGTGCTTCTCTCCTTTTCTTGTGCATGAGCGTGGAGGGACAGAACGGGTTGGGATTCATCCCACCTGCTGCACAGTGAGACAAAGTGTTACACACCTTGGGAGGAGTGGTTGTGCTTGCTCGCATCCTTGGGACTAAAGCAGATATTTGGGACTTGGGAGAGCTAGGATTGAGCCATAGCAAATGGCTCACTTCAGAGATGGGTGAAAGGCCCTAGGATCCTAAAAGCAACTGCTTTAGCACTGCTTCAGACAATACACCGCTCTGAAACACGTTGGTACTGCTGGTACATTTTAGGGGACAGTGATGCTTCTGATACATGCCAGAAAGGCATCGAGCTCCTTGTGGGAATTCAGTAGAGGGCTCCAGTGAGGGAGCAAAGGGCTTGGCACAGAGCTCCTGCTGACTATGATGGTTGAGAGAATCCCAGGCTGAGGTCAGATGTGCTTCCTTAGGGTGCCAGGCCATCTTCATGATTTCGGAATTTGCCCCTGTGCTTAATGGGTGCATACATCGCCCCATGTCTTGGTTCATCTACAAAGAGGAGTTAACTCATATGCAGGGATGGATATTTGCAAAGCCATAAGGTGGAAAAGAATTTATAAAAACATGATTATTTAGCTCTTGCCAACAGTGCTTTAGGATCTCAGAGGGGCAGAGAGAAAAGAATGAGAGCTCTAATTGGTCGTTAGCCATTCCCTGCTGTTTGGGCCTGATTGGAAAAATCCCTCACGGCTGTGATCAATAGCCTCCATGCAGGTGAACAGGACCTCCTGTCTGCAGTCCTGAGCTGTCTCTGCCAGAGGATGGAGGGAAAGCGGTTCTGCATGAGGTGTGTGTTTGTAGTGCTCTGCTCCAGAGTTCCCATCCTTTGTGGCCATACCTCACCAATTTTGGTCTTACATGATGACAGACAGAACTGCACATATAAAGCTCTTAAGTTGCTGCCTTGCTGGCTATTTCAAATGTTACTTTTTAAAAAAAAGTCAATGGTATTAGCCCCAAATTTTGTTTGGAGAAACAAAGGCGTGAGAGAGAGGAGGGATCTGCCCCAGGTCATGTTCCTGATTTGAAGCAGAGGTGGGAGGCAACTGCTCTGACTCCTGTCCCTTATTGATTTGGTGCCTTAAGGACAAAGATCTTGCTTTTATTTCAGCTGTGATGCTGCTCACATACTGGGTATATTTTCTGTTTAGAAGAGATTACACGAAAGAAAGAAAAATAGGGGAAAAGAGGAGCTAAGAGTGGGAAGAACACGACTCTCATTAATAATAAAGGGGAATGTGCTCAGTTAAAATCGTTAACAGATTGATCAAGTTAAAGCACTGCAAAGTTCTGGCTGAAAGTGATTTAAGAGCACCTCTATCTGTAGTTCTAATCCCTTTACCAGCACAGCTTCCCAAGTTAATTGCAGCCCCTCTTGAGCTGGGAAGAGGTGATGTGGTGAAGCCGTGAGAGCAATGAGTTGGGGCTTCCACGGGAAATACAGCGACAGGAGACATTTGTCTGCTGAAGGGGTTGGGAGCTGGCTCTGAGTTACATGGCTTGTTAGGAGGAGGTGGAAAGATTTGGGATGATGGTTATGGAAGGGTCATGTGGATGGGTGTGCTCGTTCGCCCGTACAATCTTGCCATGGGATAATGTAGTAGGATGATGAGTTCAAGGGTCTTGTTAGCTTTCAGAATCATTAAAGGGGCTTTCCTACTCTTTGCATTACACCTTCCAACCCATGGGGGAAAGTTTCTGCTTCAGATTAGGTACAGATGAAGGATTCCTGAGTGAATAAGGACAACCAAATCTTCTTGCCCCCTTACATTGGGTGTGGGCCAAGTCTCGTCATTATTGGTCTTGTCCTGCAAGATGGGGGACTGGGACAGTGGACGTGTGGATGGGGGTGCAGAGAGGTATCTGGGGCTGGGCCCTGATCCTGCACAGAACAACTCTGAACCAGTGCAAGCCCTGCGTAGTGGAACAGGGTTTTTGCTTTTGTTTGGGTATCTAAAGGCTGATGCAAGGCACGGGACTGGTGAGCCTGCGAGTGAAGGAGCGTGGTGACCTTGTGCATGGGAAGCCTTGCTCACAGCACGTGGTGGGAGAGGGGACAGGTAGACAGACCTGCGTGTCAGGCAGGAGGTCTCTGAAAACCAGATTTGCCATCTGGCCCGAAAAACAGCTTGCCTGGGAGATTGAAAACAGGTATGATAACCACGCTATACGTGAGAGAACAGTTATTTCAGAAAAGAGAGAAGCTTTATTTCAGTGCGCTTTGGTACTTGTTGGAGCAATGCCAGGAGAAAGCCCCATGAAATCATGGTGTCCGTACTGGGTGGTGTAGAAACATAACAGAGGTGGCTCTGCTGTCATCAGCCAAACTTTCCTGGGAGCTAAAACTTAAACAGAAGGGCAATCAAGAGGTGTGGGATACAGAATATAGCTGGGAAAGATCTGGCTGTTGCACTTCAGTGTCTTATGATTTCTGCTAAGTGTTTTTGAGGTTGCCTACTCTCCAAAGGATCAGAAAATGAATAAAATGCCCAGTCATCTTGTTAAGCAACAGAAACTTGCAATCTATTATCCCTTAACTGATTTATCTTCCAGAAGTCATCTATCAGTGTTTTTTCATCTCTGTCAGCACCCTCTGTTGCTCAGCTGGAGGAGACAACAGCTACCCCGGTGGGTTGGCTGAGCACTACAGGTGTGCTGAGGGCCAGCCGTGGGCTGTGCGGTGACCAGCTGGAGCCCTGCCAGCTCTGAGAACCAACACTGGGTGGTTTGTGGTTCAGGTTGGATGTTAGCTTGGGACCTGCTTCTCCACCCAGCTGATTAGATTTACTGAACTTGCAGCAATTCATGGTCTGTGACACCCCCCATTGGAATCTGTTGACCAATTTGAACTGAATTCAGAGTTATTTCTCCCCTGCTAATACACAAGCAGACAGGCAACGTGATCTGTTGCATCCAAAGCTGAAGCTTTATTTCTTTCTGAAGGCAACCTAAACACAGCTACAGTATCAGCACCGAGGAGGCCTTAATTTACTTAATTAATATTGTTCACTGTTGTTTTTTGCCAGCCTGCCTGGAAACTGTTCCTTTAATCAAAAGGCAACATCGCTGGCAGTGTAGCATTTTCAGTTTGCTTGTACTGCATCTCTTTGTTCCAGGCTCAATTCTACCCTTCCTTGCTTTTAATTAATTAAAGATTATCTTCATTACTTGTTCCTGCCTTGCATACTGCAAGTGACAAAGCCTGCCTTTCTGAGCTGCACCAAGCGAATATTCTAGTGACTTTTCGCTGTGTGCGTGTTTTGCTTTTGTTTTAAGTTTGGGCTTCCTGTAATGCTACTGCAGATTGACAATAAATAGGTTGGGGAGAAGGTGCTGGAGTGAAAACTCACAAAAAGGGGAAAGAGGTGGGTCTAACCCTGACACTGAAGAATGACATTGAATGGTACATGGTAAATTGAAATACTGTGTCATTTGAAAGCCCCATGTTTTCTGTAAAATGGGAGATTTTCACCTTCTTCCCCAGAGACAAAGGTTGGCAGGCAAGAAAGTCACTGACTGGTGGAGGCCATCTTCAGACTGGGGGCTGGAAGAGCTGTGGGGGCTTCTTGCTCATCATAGAGGAGGTGAGAGCAGGAGGCACGAGCTGACCTGCGGCATGCGTGAGGAGGCAGAAGTGAGCTGATGTGCGTGTGAAAGCATGCGGTGTTGCTGTCTCCAAGTCGTGGCTCACGGGGAAACACCTTGCCTAACACTGTCAGGGTTGTCTGTTGCATTTATTGCCCTTAGTAGCTAACAGGCTCACCAGTACAAGACTGGCTGCTCCTGTGTTATCAAAACGCTGCATGTGGACACTTGCAAGAGGAGGATGGCAGGGGCAGAGTGCTGTTCCCTGGCCTCTCTCTAATTGTTTTCAGATCCCACTTCAATCACTGAAAGGTGTCTACATGTGTGGAAGGAGATCTGTGACTGATAACTATAGAACTAGGCATATAACTAACAACTAGATAAGCTAATTACTGTGTAACCAGAGATAATTTGGGGCTGTGGTCTTATTGTGCCAGCTTTTCCTCCACTTCCTCCATGCACCCTCCTTCTGCAGCTGATGTGCACTGATCCCTTCACATGGCACTGCATGTTTCTTCCTTCTCCTTCCCTTGCTGTGCCTTTGGGCAGTATCAGTCAGCCTTTAGTGTGGATTAGGAGTGTTTTTTGTCTGCCATGGTAGGATCTTGGCAACCCTCAGTTCTAGACCGAGTTCCTTAGGCTGAACATGGTCATTCATATATTGAATTTGAAGCTGGCATAAAGCATTTACCCTCACTGGGTTCAATTCTGCTGTTCTCTTGTCTACAGATCTAACTGGTCAGGAGAGCAGGGGCAGTGGTGGCAAGCTGGGAGAGCTGGCAGTTAACTGGGTCTGTGCTTACAACTGTTCCTGTCCTGAGGCAAAAGTATTTTTCAAAAATGCACGTGGAGTTGTGTGATTGAGGGATAAATAGAAAAATGAGAAGGGTTTGGGAGCAAGAATGCCTTTTCTCAGGTGTATGTGCAGCACCTTGGACAAATCTTGCCTTTAAAGGTTGCTGCATGTAAAGGTGATGGCATAATCTTGCCTTTTTATTTTGTCTGCATCTACAGAATGTGAACTCCCTAAAAAAGGAGGCAGTGTGGATGTTCCTACAGAGGATTTGTTGTGATGGAGCAGTTGTGGCCTTTTCTGTTGTTTCTGTCTTCTTGCTGCTGGTCCGTGCCAGTCTGTGAGCTGGCATGCCGGTCAGTTTTACTTGCTTCCTCCTGAACATGGGGCCAGAAGAGGTTTTGTTCCTGCATATGATGGTCCCCTGTGGTGAATTTGTGCTGACAGATAGTTCTGGCTACAGGGAAGCTGGTAGCTATTTCAGGTTCATTCTTTATTTAAATGCTCTCCCTCCAGAGGCAGGCTTGTGCTTGACTTATACTGATGAATTTTCCTGGTGCATCCTTCTGCTATGGCAGCCGCTGCCTAGGGCAGGGTTGGAGAACAAAGCAAACAGAAGGAATTAGTACCAAAAGAGGGGAGAAAAATGACCCCTGAGCAAGGCAGGCACAGCTACTGGCAGCCTAGGCAGTATTTTGATGCTGTGCTGCTTTGTGGCCAGGCGTAAACCCCACGGGGAGAGAAGGGAGGAAAGAGATTAGGTGGAGACAGTGTGTTAGAGGCTGGGATGTGGTCAATTCAGGTTAGACGTGGCACGGCTGAGCAATGCTTGGAGGTGTCTCAGACGAGCTGGGCAGAGCAATGCTGTCAGGAGGCTTTTCTCCTACTTATTTAGGTCAAAGGAGTTGAATGGTTCATTCTCACCTGCCAGGGTGTATAAATTGCTGTCATGCAAGCTGAAGCTTTAGACCACTGGTTAAATGGGCTGTCCTGCCATGAGCTGAAGGGAGGGGAAGGATGTCAGTAAAAGTGTTACCCTTCCAAGGGATGCTGTTCAGCTCACGGTGATTTTATGCTGGTGTTGCACAGACAGCTTGCTTTACACTAGTGCCAGCAGGATCCTAATGGAGCATTTCAATGTGTAGCCTTAGTTTTGCCAGTGTGGCTCTCTGTGTATCTCTTTTGCTTCATGCCGTTAATTTTTCATTCTTTCTGAGTTTTGTTTTCTGTTCTCCTGAGCTTGGGACAGAAGAAATGTTTTTTTTTTTTTTGTTTTTTTTTTTTTTTGATTGTGGGGACCATTACTCAGTCTGCAGCTTGAGGGAGGAAGACTGAGATATTGCCACAGTGTGGAGGAGTATCACTCACCCTGTCTTGCATCGGTGGGAAGCCTGGATGGATGTTCAAGTGCAAGTCAGCTGGAGTGCCTTGGCTTGTGTCTGTGTCACAGGAACATCGATGTTCCCTGGCCACCAGTCATTTGGGTGTTGTAGGGTGAGAACTGCTGAGCTGCACTTGCCAAGGCTCTGTATTTTGGGGCTATTTCTGATGAAAACTTTTTTTTTTTGAATGTGAAAATAGATTCAAAATGTTGTTGTGCTCATCCTGGTCCTGTGCAGGGACGGGTGCTGATTCCTACTGTGTGTGGTATTTCTCAGTGCCTTTCAGGCAACTGTGTGCTCTCAGCTCACTGCTTTGCTGCTCATGAGGGGCTGTTGTTTTGAGAGGTCCTCACCACCTTCCTGGATGGAGGATGAAGGAGAGGAGAAGTTTGTAATAAGCTAGTCAGACAAACTTTTAAGAATTGCTCTGTGCTATAGCCTGGAGCCGGGACTGCAGGCTCCTGTGTACTTGCTGGACAAATTGCTGCTATGGGAAATTTTATTTCTGGCTGGCTGGAGTAGTGCACCGACTTGGCCAGACAGCCCAAGTGCTGTGAGTGATCCCTTTGCCAGGCTGGAAATGCTGTTCTGGCTCCTGGCATGTCAGATCAGAATAACCTGATACTGCAACCCTTTGGGCTCCCTTTGCTGCTCTCTTGAATGAAACTTCTGGGCTTGGTTTAAATCCTTGGTATCATCAAAAACACTTGCCTTGACAAGGATCCGGGTTTGATGAAGCCACGGTTTCTGCCAAAGCAGCATGTTTTATTTCAAGGGCTTCTCTTTCATCACCTTGATGCTGGAGTACAGCAACAATAATATCTTCAAAGTCAGTGGTGATACACTGGTGGAGTGTCAGTAAGAGCAGAATTAGTCCTATGTGCTTCCCCCTTCTATGCTGCTGGCAGGCTTAGACAGGATGGAAATTGGAAGCCTCTTCCGTCTGCATGGCTGTCCTTCAGCCTGTGCTTCATCACAGGGAGCAACCAGAAAAGCATTAATGCTCTGATGAATTACAGAGTGTTACAAGCCATCGACCTGCACGGTGGAGCTGCCTCTTGAAAGGGTCAAGTAGTCCAGGAAAGCAGCCATTTGGAAGTGGCTCCAATGTGCATCTGATTAGGGCTTCAACTGTGAAGTTCCACCAAGCAATATTCACATGGCACACCAATGGCCGTGGCCAGATTGAACTGTGCTGTGCTGGTCCTTCACTGCGGCTGGGTTTGGGCTCCCCACAAGCTCGAGTCCCCCTGGCTGGCTTTCCCAGAGGTCATCTGAGCTTTGGCTCAGGAGTTGAGGCTCCTTATCTCTGAGGCTGAATGGCTTGAAGCACAAGCAGGCGGTGCAGTGAAGGTGGTGCATTTATTAGCCACTTTCCATTAATGCTTCTCCTTGACAGGTTAAATACCTCCAGCCATTCCTGCTGCTTGTCATACAAGATCAGATTCAAAGCCAGCGAATCCTTTGCATTTCTGTTGAGTTTAATGGGCTTTGGCCTTGTGCCCAGGAACATAAGATCGGATGTGCTGGACAGGACCAAAAGTCGGTCTATTCCCAGTGTCACGTATCTGACATGGCTCAGTGGCACAGCTGTGCCTGGCTTACATAGTGCACAGTTTTGCAAATAGCTTGCTGCCCAGCTTGGTGCTTTTGAATGTGTATGGGGTGGCTGACGAGACAAATAATGTGGGCTTAGTCCCCAGCTCCCATCACCGCCCTGACAGCCCTCCCCAGGTCCTGACTCATACCGGGCTGGCATCCTGATTAAAAAACCTAATTTTTAAAGAATGTTTGTGTAGAAAAGCATTATTACTTTTTTAAATTTTAAAAGGCTAAAATGAAACATTTATAGTCATATACTTACAAAAATAAATTCAGCATAATTTAGAGGAGCTGTAAGATATGCAGGCCTTTTTATTTACTGCCGTTTTACTGTAAAAAGTTGTGCTTGAAAATACTTCCCACTCTGGTTTTCTGCATTACACTGTGTCTTGGTATGGCATTGGTGAAACGAAGGTGTGGTGTTTCCATCCTCGTGTTGTGTGGGGAGCAGTGGGCTCAGTGGATGACACAGAGGCATTACAGAGCGTGACACAGGCCCCACAGGTAAGGTGGCGTTGCTTTGCCTTAGTCCCAGGGATGGCCCCGCTGACAGCAGCCTGCCAGTCAGCAGCACAGTGCTTGCTGTTCTGGAGGTGTCCAGGAGGTAACAATTACACTACAAACTGCCAGAAGTGTTTTTTTTTTTTTTTTTTTTTTTTTTTGTCTTAGTAAAAATTTGGTGATATTTTTCCCGTTTATGGCTGGGAGGCTGTTTGGGTTCAAGAGCGGAGGGGGGTGTCACTGCAGATCTAGATCACTTGTTCCCATTTTTTCGATCCAAGAAAATATTTGGCAAATGCTTTTATTTTGCTTAAATGATGGTTGTTGTCTTCCACATCTAAGGTGCAACTGAAATGGACACTTGTGTGCCTTTGGAGGCAGTGGGGTAGAGCTCACTTGCATGTTTGTATGTGGCAGAGAAACCTCAGCTGCTCCTTTAGCCTGTACATTAACAGCTGGCGGGCTGTTCCCTGTGTTCCTTGAGAGGAAACTGTCCTTTACAAAGCCCTCTGAGACTGCTGAAAAGACCCTGGTTGGGCACTGCTGTTTGCAGGATTGGCAGCTGAGGTTTGGATGAAGATGCTCTTTTCCTACCTGCTGAGAATCAGGTGTGGGCCAGTGTTTAAGGCAGGCAATAAATGTAATCCATTCTACTGTAATTTTTCCCCAATTTTTATCTTCCCAGGTCACATAAACAGCGTAGGAAAGCTGTGAGACTTTGTAGCTGTGATCCCATCAGTCTACAGGGGGTTGTAATCTAAAATATTCCGGCTGAATTAAATTTCTCACTTCCTTTTGAAGCGTAACTTCATTTCTAAATGTGGAGAGTGTGTGGACCTGGAGATCTCTCCTGGTGCTGCGAGGAGAGTCCTAGTCTGATTATTTAAAATGAATTAGTTCTGATGAAATATTTAGCCTTTAAACAACACATTTAAAACAGTGAATTGCATTTTATTTATTAATGGCAGTTGCAATGAGATTTGGAGAGGAATTCTGCTAAAGCTTGCTGTTGTGATATTGCAAAATATAGTAATGACTATAATATTTTGTTGAATTATTAATAGCCACTGTGCCTGCAGAACTACATGTGTCAGACTTCAAAATTGTTTTTATCTGAAGAGTTACATGTGGGCTTTGTTTTCCTTTTTTGACAGTTTTTCAAAAGTAATTTTTGTTAATTTGAGGGGCAGAATGAAAGCGGGAAGGATGATCAGGTCTTGCCACTGCTTAGCTCAACTCTCTTCTCTTTATCAAAGCACAACCAGGAAACAGAACAGAGGTTATTTCTCTTTGTCAGAGGCAGATTCCCTGTAGTGGGAGGATTGCGTTTAAAGGGAAAGGTTTCTGGGAAAGCCAGGCACAGGGCTGACTGCAGTTGTTGCTGCTTGAGCAGAACAACCTTGTCGTGCTGCTGCCTTCTTTCCTGCGACTGGCTTATTTGTCCTCTTCAGGCATCACCTGGTGGTTCTTGCCAAAGAAATCTGGGCAGGGAACTTCACTCTCTGTGGACCAGATTTTTTGCTAGGACAGATGCAAACCTGTCAAAGGTTTGGCTTGAAGCTGGTGACTGTGTTCGGGTTGCTTTGTGGCTGTGGGCTCATGAATGATGGCAAATTCTGCCTGTGGGACCCCAGCTCTCACCATTATCTTTTTGCTTTCCAAGCAGTGCCGAGGTTGCCTTGCCTGTTGGCTTTGTGCATGAGTGTGCTGGTTTTTCTGTTGGTCCCCCCCAGCATGGCTCTGTCCCCTGCTATTGAACATCCTTCCAAAGTCAGGCCTGGTTTAGGGGACAGGATGGCCCAAAGATGGTTCTCTTTGGCGCCGTGGGTGAGATCATTTTGTCTTGGGGAGGAGGGAAGTTTAGCCAGGTGGAGGCAAACCTTGATGTGCCAGCAAATAGACCCTGACCTGTTTTATTTATGGACATAGCAAATAAAAGTGTCGTGAAGGTAAAGGTCTCTCTTTGTTTCAGCAATTGTTTTTTCTGCTAATCCCTTTAGATGGAGTAGAAGTTGTCTGAAGCACTCCAGGATTTTATTCAGGGCATGTAATACTGGCACAGGATAGTGAAGATGTGGGAGTGTGCCAGAGGTTCCCCCTACCAACCTAAAAATACCATTCTGGAAGCATCCCATCAAGCGACTTGCCCAACTACCCTACCCCTAGCTCTCTGGTGCGCCAAGCAACTGGGAAAAGATTGTAAGGCGTGCTTGTTTGTTACTGCCAGCCAGCATGTTTTCTTCCTCCTCCCAGTGTTTTTCCTATTTTATTTAATTTTCCTGCTGAAACTCTCTATCCGAAGTCCAAAGCAAGTATTTTCATATTTGCATGTCTCCTGAGGTATTATGAAAGATTTAATTCATGAATCCGCACCTGGAGATGTACGTAATATGCATATAAATGCTGTTTGATTATAAGTTAGAAACTCTTTGAGAAGGAGATTGAAGTAGGAAGCAGAAGTGCTATTATTGTTCTGGTTTACGGGGTACGAAGCTAGAGGAGGAACTCCTAGCTGCAAATCTTAGACTGGAAAAGCTTAAGGTGACCTGGCAAATTGCAAAAAACCACTTTGGTCATGTCCAAAATCACCTGGATTAGGATGACTAGCTTTCTAACTGCAGGAGCCAAACATCTGAATCTTTGTTCAGGAGCCAAAGGGTGTGGGCTGCAGAAAGTTGGTGGGAGGGGAAACCCTCAACTTCACCTGGAGATGAGTGGTTTTATTGCACCTTGCAGATCCTGCCGTGGGATGAAGTCAGACTGCGTGCAGCTCTCAGATCTAGCAAAGTCGAGAGTGATTCTGAGGAGGGTCAAGTAAAACCAATATGAGCAAGGGCAGAACAAGCCCAGGGCTACATATGAATCCTAGATTCCCGGAAAAATGTTTAAACTTCATTAAATAAGAATGGAAATAAAATTGCTAATAATGCCTCTCCTATATATGCTAACTGAAGAACGGTCTTAAAATAGCATCTAGCATTAAACTGTCATAAAAGTGGATTAAGTGGTAGTAATATTCAAGTGAATAGATATACCACCTTAACCTTGTTGAGAGGGCATTAGTCTACATGTTATTTTTTTTAGATAATCTACTGGAGAAGAAAGTATTAGTCCAGTCTTGTTTTTAAAATCCCGCTGATGAGTTACCCCTGCCCATCCAGAGGGGAAGAAGCAGCAGTAATGTAATGGAAAAGGAGAGATGCAGCTGCCCAGCCTTTCTCCATCCCTCAGACACAAAATATGGACAGTTCACCCTTGGACCATTTAACTGTCTCTTACCTTTTGTACCAGAGAGGTTTGTTCTGCGCTTGCTGTGATCCATGAGATTGCAGCTTGTCTTTATAGAACTTTTGGAAGGCATCAGTAAAAGGCACAGTCAGGCAGAAGTCTGAACGGCTCCAAACTGAGCTCACTTTGTTTGTGAGCTGATCAGGAACGTGGTGTCACATACCGGGGCTGCTGGTTGTTGCCTCACATAACGCAGGTAGCACATGACAGGAGGGTGAGCAATGTTTTCAACCTGTGATACCTAAGAACATCTATAACCCGTGTTGCTTTCTAGGGGCATTTTTCTAATTCAGGGACACCAGCTCTAGGCAAGGTTTGTGAATTCAACAGTGCCTCTCCTAGGCAAGAATGTGTACGAGCTTGTTTGTGGAACAAGAGCTACAGATACAGAGAATACATCAGACAGAGTAAAATGTGGCTCTTGTGAGAAAGTTGTGTTAGAGAGGAAGTATTGTGGAAGATTTTTCTCCATGTATCCTCATGGCTGACATACATCCTCAGGGATGACTCTAAGCTTCCCCAGGGCTTTGCACAGCTTGATTCGCTGATCAGCCTCACAGCAGTGGCTGGGGAGGAATCAGTGGTCTCAGCTGGGCTCCCTGGCTGCTGGTGGGATGGGGCCCCAGGGCACTGAGGGGTACGAGGGAAATTGGTAGAGTGCTGCAGGGGGTAAGAGGAGGCAGGTGCTTCCCAGGGTGAGCTGTTGATTCAGCTGGCTTTGAGCAGCCTACCCCAGAACCAGGCAGAGGTGAGGAGAGCACCAGGGAGCCAGAGCTGACTTCAATCTCCCTCAGGTATTTCACCCACAAAGAAAATACAACAGGAAGAGAAAATGCCAATAATTCTTCTGCCTGTGACTAACAGTTCTGAGCAGAAGGTGGCTGATGGTCCCCAGACAAGGGGAGATGTACTGAGGAAAGGGCAGGGAGAGGGAACTACTGGGGTCTTAATAATGGTAGCTAAGGGAGGAGAGCCACTTGGGAGCCAAGCAGGAAAGGTGGGAGTAGGGATGGCAGGTGATGTCCAAGTCTAGGAGGGCTACAGAAATTGGCACCCAAATCGGGACTTGCTGATAGGCAGTGTCAAAACTGCTTGGTCAGCCTGCACTTGGCCACTGTTGGCCAGGCTCCAATTGATTATATGGACAGTGAGGCATTGACATCGATGGAGGAGCTTGGAGAGAGATCTGCTTTCACGACATGGGTGAAATCTTGAACCTCACAGCCCCGTTTAACTTCAGAGGTGTTTCTCTGGTGGTAATAAACATATGCTACAGTGACTGCATAGAGGGGATATTTGGATTTGTCATCGGTTTTGGATAGTGTAAGAACCTACTGTGAGAAATAAACCCCCTTCAGCTCAGAGGCAAGGCTTTGTAGTAAAACAGCTTGCACTGCAATATAAAGGTTTGTTGGAGAGAACTGGTGGTAGTAAATAGATTAATTGGATTTCAAGGATAGAAGCTATATGTAAACTTTCTGGACTACAAATAGAGGGATCCAAGCAGATTATGTGTTGAGTGAACGTGCCAACCTGACCCCTCTATCTGCTGGTAGCAGATCCATCCTGGTAGAAACACCTCCTTGTTTATCTGCAACACTTGCTTCTGGTGCTTACTACTTATGTTTTGCCATCAGACATTATCAGCCTGTTTCCACTTGCTACAAAACAGATTTTGCTCATCACAGTAAGAGGGTATGATGTAATTGCAGCCACCCAAGGCTTGGTCTGAAGCCTTGCTTACTGAAAAAATAAACAGGAGTTGACTCATCTTTCTTTAGCTTTCACTTTCAGTATAGTCTTAGGCTGTGAAATGCACTTACAGGGGGATTGTCTCAGCAAAGATATTGCCCAGCTCTTCTGAATTTCCAGATGACGTCTAGTTTGTTTTACATATTTATGTGCACGTTTCTGGGAATGTGACAGAATAAAGTGTTTCTTGCTTGTTTTCCCTACTCCAAACTGCAAAGATGAGGACACAGGGGAAAATGATCTGCTCGCAGGCATGGATTGCTGGTTGCTCCTAACTTAGGTGTAGCCAGCTGGGTCTGATTTGGGTCAGGTGCCTGGGGGAGGGCTCTGTCTCCATGCAGTTCCTTGCATCCATGTTATAGCTGCAGCAAGCCCTGAATACAAAGAGAAAGTATAAAAAGATGCCTAGAGATTGTAATGTTACCCGTGTGACTTCTGATCTCTTGAGATACCGTCCTGCAAGTGAAGCATAGTCTTTCAGTGGTGTTATCCTGCCATCACTTATGTAAATTCTCATTTAATGCAATGGTAAAGAGTTTGAAGCATGCAGACTACTGCCTCTTTGTTTTGGTTTGGGCAACAGAGCACTGGGAGAGCCTCCTTGGGGGAAGTCAGGGGTTGATCTCTGAGCTGACTAAGAAATGACTGAGAATTTGGCCAAAGACGAACCCAAGTGAAGCAGAATGAATTCATCTGGGCTGATCTTGGACATGTTCCCTTGCTGGTGTTGGTGTTCATAGGAAGGTAAATTGCAGTAAGAAGTGTTAATATTTTGTTAGGAAACTATATATTAAAAATTGATGTTGAAGTGTCTTCCCCAAAATTGCTTTGTTCTTTTTGCAGCTAGACAGAGGAAGAAAAAAGGAAGGCACAATGAAAAGCTATTAAAATGCTTTATTAATATGTAATCTAAAGTGACGGTAGCTTTGATTTTTTTTATTTTTATTTTTAGGTGGCATCATTGAAAAATATTAAAAATAACCTTTTAGTAGGACTAATATTTTAGTAGGACTGTTTACTGGTTTTATGAAAAATATTAAATTGAATCTTTACTTAAGCCATACCTATTCCCACTTCAAAACTAGAACTAAAACCAATACCAGAAGTCTTATGGAGATGAGAATGAAAAATACATCAATAGTAATTTTGTGATCAGTGTGATTGATTTTTTTCTAAGAAAAATAGAAAATTTCTTGGGAAGCTTCAATTTAAGTCAAAGGACTTTATAACAGAATGCTTTATGGCTTTTTCTTAGGAAATTGCTTTGGGTTTTGATTGCGCAGTGTTGGGAAAAGTTTTAAATATTTTGAGCAATTTTAAAAAAGTGTATGACAAATGTGTACAAAAATAGGGGAAATGTTGAAACTTGAATTGGAAGCACAAAATACTTTCCAATCAGCTGCAGTCATAAATAAATCTGTCAACTCTTATAATCTAAGCTAGGAAGTTTAAATATCAAGTATCATGTGCTGAATGTTTATATTGAACTGCTTGCAATCAATCCATAGGGTCAACTTTTAAAATGTCAGAGGTTTAAATAGTGTGTGTTGACAGGAGGCTGAGATTTGCTCAGAGCATTCATGTGCAGACAAAGATGCCACCTTTCTCAAATGTGGTACTTGTGGCTGATCTGGTGTGACCTGGTCCTTGCTGGCCACATCTCTTACTGGGGCTGTCTTCAAAGGCTTTGTGGTTGGGTTTGGGGCACTGGAGCCAGTTCTCCGTTACAGATGTGTCTAGGAGCTTTGAATCTTGGTTCTTTTGCAATTATTTCTTTATGCTGATGAAAGAGAAGAAAAGGCTTGCAAAATCAGGTGAATTAAGGTCTATTTCAAGGGAAGTTCTCTCTATTCTTGAAAACCGGGGAAGGAATTCAATGTGTTTTCAGAGCAAGAGTGCAGGATGGTGAAACCCTGAGAATGGTAAGCTTTGCAGTATCTTGCCAGCCTCTAAACAGGAGTTTAAAAGCAGGCTGTTTGCCATGCTGATTTCTCAGCATCCATGACCTAACATGGCCAGACTGCAATGGGAATTTTTCTCAAGGCCTGTGGTAAAGCATCTGGGCTCAGACTGATACAGCTGGCAACGAGTAGAGAAGGCAGGGCGACACCTGGCTCAGACTGCCACAAATCTGTTTGCAGTGCTAGCCAGGACTCTGGCTGAGACTGGGAGGGATAACACCCCTCTCAGCCTGTGCTTTCTTGTTCTGCTCTCTTGGAGGCAGAGATCAGAAATCAGATCCTTTTTCAAATGTCTTTTCAAAAATTGAATAATTTGGGTATTTTTTTTTTTTTTCCTGCAGGCTGTGCAGTATTGCTCCGTGCAGTAGCCAAGAGTCCACGCTTCCTTGACTTTTGGTACAAATCTTCTGTATTGTGTGAGCAAAACTCACTTCCAGCCTGTTGTCCCTTGTTGAGTTGGGTTTGGCATTTGGTTCTCTGTCCTAGACCCCCTCCCTGCTCTTCTTCTTCTAAGGATATTTGTTAGCCAGTGGCCTTTCTTAGCCTTTCTTAGTTCAGGCTGGAAGATGATACATGTGGAAGGTCCCCACTGCAGCAGCTGGGCTTCCCCACTGTATGGGAGCACTCTGAGGCTTGAGGACAGTTCTCTCTGTCCTGCGAAACATTATTAGGGAAAAGTTTTATGGTGGGAGCAGAGGAAAAAGACAGGAGAAAACAAAGCAGTGAAAAAGCTAACCCAGCTTTTTTCTTTTGTGTGTCCGTATCCTCACCCCAGTGCTGTACAAGGCACGATGCCCTGGATGTTGGGAGAAGGGCTGCCGTGCAGGTATTACTCAGTGTCGTGGGCTGTGCTCCGAAGGAGTTGAACTGCTCTTCTTTGAGCCTCGATGTTTGAGAACACACTGATTAGGAGCAGGTAAAAATAGCAGTGTAGGAGGATGCACGCTGAAAGACTGTCTTAAGTAGGCAGGAGAAAATAGAAACTTTGATTATCTACACATACACGCACGCACACACACACAATGCTGGGAAACTCTGCAGGGAGTTGGAAATGCAGCAGCCTCTTGTAATCTCTTGGAAGCGCTGGTGGGATGGTCCATGAAATGTGCTTTATGACTTCAGTCATCAGCTCAAATGTGTCTGGCACTGCTTTTTTTTTTTTTTTTTTTTCCTTTTTTTTTTTTTTAATCTATCTGGTACACCAGAGTCTTCTTTCCACCCCTAAATTCTTTGCTTCTCTTTTGAGAAGTTCCTTCTTGTTTAGTCTTGGAAGCAAACTGTGTGAGTAGCATGTCCTTTGCAAGCCTCATCCCAGTTGTTGCCCATATAAGTTTTGTGCACTCACATTGAGTGTGATGACTATTTCATAGTGCTGAATGATGCTGTTGGGTAGGAGAAGTCCAAAAATGTCCAGATGTGTGGCATTGAGGAAGGCCTTTGCCCAGGGTTCCTAGGACTTCAGTGCTCTTTGAACATTTCAAATTCACACATGGATCCACATCTGGATGTTTGGAATTAATTGGTGATTGATTGGCCCATGTTTATCATCTTGGGATAAATAAACCTCTTCATGGATCTCTGGCAATTGCTCTTTCCTCCCCTGGACCTGGCAGAGTATTGAGCTATAAGGACAGTTTGCAGAGATGATATGCTGCAAAGCATGGTCCTCCACCCTTGTCCACCTCCATCCCCTAATCCCTCCAATCCTTGCTTGTTTTCTTTAGGAGCTGGCTGTTGTGTGTCAGTCTCAGCTGTTTCTCTTATAAGGCACATCTCCACTCCCTTCTTCTGTCTGTTGTTCATCGCTTGGCAAACTGATAAACCTCATCCCGAGCAGATACTGCCAACTCCTACCTGCCAATCTGAACTTTTTACACATGGAGGGGGAGGAGGAGGAAAAGTAAGATGACTTAAAACAAAACTAACCAACGCAAACTTGATTGTATTCATATAATGTTATCTGTGGGGGAGTGACAGAAACCAGCAAGGTTGCCAGCATCAGCCTCTGCTCAGGATCTCAAGGTAACTTCTGCCATAGGATGCCCAGTCTTGTCGCTATGGTCAGACAGGATGATCCAGATATTGGGAAGCATCTGTTATAGGGTAAGAGGGCATTCAGTGGATCTGGGTTTTGATGAAGGACTCTGAAGTGCTGAGAGCCTTGCAGCCCTCAGTGAATGAGGAAGGTCTTGCTCAGAGCTGCAGGAAATAGCTGGTGCCTGGGAGAGGAGTGAGCACAGAGCTGACAGGCAGCAGCCTAGTTGAGGTACTTATCTAGGAATTGGGAGATCTGCATATGTGCCATGACTGTACTTTTCTGGGCCTTTCAAAAATCATGGTTACTTAGCCTTTATGTCTTTTTTTTTTTTTTTTTTTCCCTCTCATGGAACTGAAATACAGATGTCATTTTTTTGAAATGGTGATAAAATCAGAGTTTAGCAAGCCTTTGTCACTGTTAAAATTAAAAATTGAACCTGTTCTTAACCATTTTCCCCCATGCTCACAGACCCCTGAGCCAGCTGTGGGTCAGCAAAGTGTCTCAGAGACCCTTGGCGTCCCAGAAGATTAGGGTCCTCTGCCTCCATCCCTTGATGGGAATTCTTGGGTAATTAAAGGAACTCTCTTAACGCGCTTCAAACATGAATTTAGCTGGCCAGGGAGGTGTTGAGAGAGGAACTTTGAGGGTTAATTGTATCCCTCCATCGAGGCATTGTGTGGTGCTCTGCATCCCCTCCAAGCCCTGGCTCCATAGCAACCACATGTGCATCTGCCTCGGCCTGCTCTCCCCTCACAGCCTGAGGGAAGCGTGCTGAGGGCTGGATGTTACCCAGCCCTGAATTTCACTTCTCATGCACTGCTCTGATCCCTTTACCCTCTTGGGATTAAAGCTGACCCCAAAATAATGCAAATCCAGTATTGCTAGGGATGTTTTCTGCTGCTCCCATCCACTCTCTCCTCTTGTAGCCAAGTAGTGCGCAGTTGTTTTATGGTCATTTTCCTCAGCAACAGGATTTTTTTTTTCCTCCAGTAATTTACTGGCAGCAAGAGAGGCTGTAAGCCTCAACATAAAACTAAGGGCATTCATATGCTCAATCTCTGTGTCTTTGAAAAAAAAAAATGCAAACTTGCAAATATGTGCCTGGGTTAATTATCTGGAAAAGGAATAATTAGCAAGTGCTTTTGTGCTTTTGTTTTTTCTTGCTGCATTTCTTCGGGCTCTAAATAAATAGCAAAATGTTTGCTTTTACTAAGGGGTGAAAGTGGTTTTGTTTCTGAATTGAGTTTTTGCTGAAGCAACACAAACATAAAAGGCTCCACTGCGGGGGCGGGCAGATCGCCGGCTGTTCTCTGAAGGTACC
This sequence comes from Aythya fuligula, assembly GCF_009819795.1. Lineage (NCBI taxonomy): Eukaryota > Metazoa > Chordata > Aves > Anseriformes > Anatidae > Aythya > Aythya fuligula. Next base: position 25,546,771 of record NC_045565.1, read on the forward strand.
CGTGAGCTCCTTGAGCTGTGGTAACTGACTGGTTGGTAAACTGGTAGCAAAATGTTACCACAAAATACGAGTTAACCCAATTTGCTTGGCTGTGGCACATCATTTTTGCTCAGCTGAGAGGGAGGAATTTGTGTGGTAACTGACTTGCTTGTGACGGGCCTGTCTGTGCCCTGTTACTTCATGGGGCAGGTGGAGAGGTTCATATGGGATTGGGGGATGATAAATATCTGTGATCCAGAGGGATGGCAGGAGTGTGTGTGGTGTGTTTTCTTCCAGATGTGTGGCATGCCTGATCTATGCAGATGCAAGGTGGTTTATGATTATCTGGTTTTGGGCAGGACTGGGACTGAGCACCACCTCTGTGGATAGAAACACTGTTTTGAGTCTTTGTCTTGTTCAGCTGCAGTAAATTATGGTAGTGGCCTCTTATAGCCCCAGCCACCAGAAAGGACACAAAGAGCCCCCTTAATTTCAAATAACAGATTATGTGGAGAGTATTGGGGCTGATGCTATTGTATACTTAGCCTGACCTCTTTCTTCCTTAGGTGTCTGTGGCCACTGCTGGAAAGCAAGATAGTGGTTAAATGGACCCATGGTCTGGCTCAGTCTGGCCTCCCTTATGTTTCTGTGGGACTAGCGACATAATTTTTAAAATGCTTGATGTTCAGTGAATCACCCAATTATCTTTAAACAAGTAGTCTTGTCAGGGTGGAGAGATCTCATAGTTTGTATCTGTCCTTCTTCATGATCTTGGGGCAGTGTCAAAGACTGGCTGCAGGGGCAAAAGTTTTTGTCAGTGAACTTTTGGTGCAAACATAACTTCCAGCTGGGACTGCTTGTTGTAATGAGCAGTGCAGATCCCCATATTTAGTAAACTGGCATTACTGTTCTTGCCTGTGTTATAATCCTGCTTTAGTGTTTACTCTCTGCCTAGGAGATTTTCTAGAGATCCGGTGTTGAAGATGCATCTTACACTGCTGCTTTTGGAAGGAGGTCCCAAGAGCTTCAATATCCTCGAGCTTATTGCGTGAACTTTGCTCACTTTTCCCCAGCTGAGTTGTAATGTGTTGTCTACCTCAACCTGGGCTGTTTCTGAAAAGTCCTATGACAAAGGACTTGCCAGTTGCAAGCCACAGAAAGGGGCTAACCAAAGGACCTGAGGGAATTCCATCCTGGCCACCAGCAGCTTAGTCCTCTATGTAGGCACAGGCATACAAAAGGAAAGGGGAGCCTTGTTTGTGCAAAGGAATAGACTGGGAGGGGAGAGGGAAAAGAAGCTTGGTGAAATCACCTAGGATCAGTCCTCAGGAGAAAAGGGTTTGGGAGCAGGATGGAGGTGTGTGTGGGTATTGTGAAGTACTCGATGGGACCTTGCACGAGGAATGCTTTTGGTGAATTCTGGCTAGCTCTCCAAAAGTTTGTGCTTGTTGAAGTGCAAGTTGCTGTTTGCCTTTTGTGCGTGGATTCTGGTTTTGGCAGAACTCTTGCTGCTTGGGCTGCTTTCACAGCATGTTGGCACAGAAGGGGATTCTTCACACACAGTGAGTATCACCTGCTGTGGAGGTGTGGGAGTGGAATAAGGCTTTTTGTGGGATTGAAATGTCAGAACCATACCTGGGGGAGGGCTATCTCCTGTTGGAAGGCAGCTAGGATCCTATAAAACTGACTCTGTCTCTTGTACAAGAGCCTGCTGTTTGCTCTGAAGAGCTGTTTTTGTTGTTGTTGTTGTTGTTGTTTTTTGTTGTTTTTTTTTTTTTTTTAACTTAGGAGATTCTGAGACAGTGAGCGGCAGTGTCACTCCTGAGGATAAAAATTTGTGTTCTGAGCAGCAGAACTGTATGCTTTAAGCGTCTGTAGGCTAAAAGACATTATAGAGCCTCTCTTTTCTCCCAAATCTCCATGGTCTGCATCTTCATATTGACTGAGATAGATTATGATGCTCATCCAGATACATCTGATGTGTTGGGACCCATTCCAGAAAGCAACTCAGAGGAACCTCTCTCGCATTCATCCAGACCAGCCCTTTGCTGTAGGGCCTGACCTATTGTCTCTGATTACTTGTTCCTTCTCCTGCACTGCTCACCTACAAGTCCCTAGGCTCTGGCCGGCTGCCTTTATACATGGGGATATCTAAGGCCTGTCTGAATATGTGAAGTTCTTGGTGTCAAGATGACTTTGATATACAGGGCTGTGATGTCGGTTCATTATTCTGACATATCTGTCTTGCTGCAGTTTGAAGATTGATTTCTGGAGGCACTAATTTTATTTATTTTTTCCAAGATGTTCCTTAATTGCTCTGTTTTAGGAGTTTCTGGCCATCGAAGTACCATTACTCTCCTAAACACTGGTGGCTGTAGCAACATATAATACTCTGGTTCAATAAAAAAAAAAAAATATACAAAAACAATACCCCAAACCAGACAACTTCTATGAAGTGTTGGATGCTGATTTGTTTTTGTCACTTTGCTGGTAAGAAGGGTTTTGTGACACTGCCACGAGTTGGTGACTGTCTACAGTCATCATTATCTTGCACTCCTCTGTCACCGTTTGGATTCCAGCGTGCCCACAGGGATCAAACGTCTGCAAGAAGAGAGGACGCTTAGCATCAAAGAGGGTCTCAGGGACACTAGTCAAAGAGTTCTGATTTCCTCTGCTCTAGAAAATGGTGGTATTTCTGTGTTCTTACTGCTTCATTATCATAGCTCCCTAGAGGAAGACAATTTTCCTGATCTTTGAGCAAAGGATTTGGTAATTGAACACTGAAGCTTTAGGGGTTTGTAAGATGTGGTCTTGCAGTCAGGTTTGAATGATTTAAAGATCTACCGTCTCTCTTCAGAGACAATGTAAATGATTGTTGCTGGAGCAACCTTGCCTTATCTCAGTGTGATGTCAAACAGGTTCTTGTATTAACTAATTAAATTTGGTGTAATATTTAGCCAACTTGCTGCTGTTGGGAAGACACAAAGGAAGTTTCCGAGGAATGATAACTCCTTACGGAAGCTGACTGATCAGCCAAGTGAGCGTGTCAGCTGCATGTGGCTGCTTCATGGTAACTGGAGATGACAGAGCTGACAATGTTCCTTTGATCCCAAGTTTGGGAAGTGGTTTATTAACTGGCCAAGTAAGCTCAGGAGAAAAGTTTTTAGCAAAATGTGAGGCTCCTTTCCCCTCTGGGGTATGGTAGTTAGTGCAGTAGTGTGCTTTCCGGGGACTGCTCTGAAATCCTTTGTGTTGCTGCTGATGCTAATTTCACAGGGGAAAAAGAAGTCTCTGCAGTAGTGTGTGAAAGAGCTCTGGGGAAGCCCTGCCGTGGAGTTCTCTGAGGATTTGCAGTATCTTCATTCCCCAGGCTGTGCGGGGTTGGGGGCCAGCCGATGTGACTCTCACAAGCCTTTAATACGCTTGGGTTTTTGCAAAGTGTATGACAGAAAGAGCTGCCCGGGAGCTGTGGGTGTTGGAAGCCTGAGTAGTTCAACCTCCAAGCCTTAGCTACATCATCCCACACTTTGCTCTGCACCATATGACGGTCGATTTCTCCTGGCACTTGGCCGAGGACTGGGAGGATGGCTTACGTTTCAGCAGAAGGCTCACAGAAACGAACGTGCTTCTGCAAAACACGTTGAGTTGGTGTTTATCTGGGAGGAAATTGTCAGAAACTTCTCACTGCAAGCTGCACCTACAGCTGCTCATGGTAGGGATTACCTGGGGGTAGGAGTTGAGGGAACAGGAGCCACTCTCACGTGAGTTTTTTTTTTTTTTTTCCTAGTGTCCTTGGATAATACTGATGGAGGTTGATTCTCCAAGTATTGAATTCCTGTGTGTGAAACCACTGGTATTGACAGGAGCCTTGTTAGCCTCAGCACTTGGTAGAATTGGTGATTTGTAGAAACGCAATGAGATGATTATTCTGTGTAACCCATACAGATTGCTTGAGATTGCAGTGATTCTACTGACTGCCTCCTGCTACAGCCGCCAGACTCCCATTTGGCTCTTGTGTTCAAGCATGTCTGATTTTTTTTTTCCCCGTTCTTTGCACCAGTGCTCTTAGGAGTAAATGCTATTTTTCTCTAGTATGGTTACATTATACATTAAACTTTGCAAATACTTTGCTCGGCATTACATTGTGACCCTATGGCCTTTTTATTTCCTTAAGGTTACCCATCTTGGCCTTATCCCCTAAAGTTCATCCATTCAGGCTGTATCAAACTGCAGATGCTCGATTCTAATGATTGCCCCTGTCTGATGGAGTGACAGCAGAAAATGAGATTGCTGCAAGCATAGCTTACTTGGTGCTCTTGATTCCTTGCTGAGTGACCCTTAGGGAAGATGCTGATTCTCTGTCCTAGGCCTCCTCAGCAACTTTGTGCACGTTCCCTGCCACATACCACAAACCTCAGGAAGAAGGTAAAGCCTGAGGGAAAATGATTTGTTTCATGCCAGATGAACAGGTTGCCTTCTCCCAGGAGACTTTTGTTTTTGCTCTGACTTTCCACCTGGAGACTTGGTATCCAAAACTTTGAGGGATTGGGTGCTCTCATCAGTGCAGATCGCTTCGTATGAGGCCTCCTGTACTGACCTGGAATGGGAACAGCCAGTGATCAGAACTCGTTCTTGGAGGTTTGTGGCCACAAATTTCTTTTGTGTGTTTCTGTTGTCCTGCTATGCAGTCAGGCGCTGGTTTTGCTGCCTCCCACTCGGCTTCCCCTTTCAGAAAGAAAAAGAAGAAACGCAAATGAATTTTGTCGTCTTGCTGCTCTGGGAAACTGTAAGTTTTGATGATTAGACATCAGCCATGTATGATCTTGGGACTTTGATTTTCAAGATGTATCATTCCAAGATACACAAAGATTCCTAGGGGAAGCTTTATGGTTTCTAATCCTCATTAGTCTTTGAGCTTATAGCTTTTTTAACTGCTTGTGCTGTCCTGCAGTAGATTTTAAGCCAGGTAGGAGGAATTCCTCTTTTTTTTAATTTTTTTTTTATTGTGTGGTGTTTTTTTTTTTTTTTTTATCTTCTTTAAAGCTATTCTTCTGCAGGGCAGGAAGAACTTGAAAAGGCTGGATTGGTAAATACGTGTATGTACTCATTTTGCCAACCATTCGTTGTTCCCGTGGGTTTGAGTTATTTCCTTCTTCCTCCATCTCTTTCTTAACTTCTTTGACCTGTTCTGCTTAAGTTATTTTGGGGAAGAAAGTGTGAGGAGGCAAAAGCTTGCTTAAAATGCTGTTTTTTTTTTCTCTCTCTCTCTTTTTTTTTTTTTTTGTTTTTTGTTTTTTGTTTGTTTGTTTTTGGCTCCAGCCATAACAAACTGAAGTGGTTTCTCCCCAGCTGGATAAAGGACAAAAGCGTTTGGATCAAAAAGGCAGATAAATGTTTGCCTTTGGTCAAAGGCATACGCTATTAGAAAGATGTTTGGAAGGAAAATTATTGACAAGTTCTAATATTTAGGTACTGAAGTGTTTCTAAGTGCTATATGTGCTTTATAACTCATCACAGTTATTGATCACTTGAGCTTTCTGTAACCTTAGTCTTTCCAATAGCTTCTCTGGCAGTACTTTGTGTTGTCTCTTTTTAAAAAATCCTTGCATAAAACATCTTAGGTTTGGGCAAATGCATTCTTATAGCATTACAGCAAAGGACCTAAAAGCAGAATGAATAATGCTGTCCCATTGTCACTCCATTATATTTGGCAGGGATTTGAAGCCGTCTATTTATTGCCGGAGCTTTAGCAAAACTCAGGTTATACAAATCCATTGTTTGTCTGTGAGTTTTCTTATTATGGGCTGGATTTTAGTCCTGTTGGTTATGTGGCAGTAGCACAACAATATTAGCCTTTACCACCTTGCAGAATTGCTCATTCATGAACGTTATGAACAATTTAGCAGAAAACTCCACGGAAAGAACATTTCTCTAATGGGGCAGTTAAACGCTTCGGCTAAGCAGTGTTTCCATCTGACCCCAACCAGCTGCTGCCAGCAGAGGCTCTGGTGTTGGACGCAGCCTGTTCCTACATCCCCTGGGCCAGCAGTTGGCATCTCTGGGTGGGACTGGGTGGGTGTTTTTTGTAACCTGCCTGTTGTTACTCAGCACACTGTAAGAAAAAGTAGTAGAGAACTTGGGAGTTTGTTTAAGAGTAACAATTTAGCAGCTGTGCTTCACCTCCAGCCTGACTCTGAGCTGGTTAAGTGCAGGTTGGCTCTTCTGACTTGTGTGTGTTACTTTGTGCTTAGAAGAGCACTTGCTGATCTACTTCTACTTTTTGTGATGGGGCTGATGAGTTTCCCATGGTTTTCTCTGGCTTTCCAGGTATCTCTCTTTCAGCTTTCCCAACCTCACTGGGGTCTACTTCCATATCTTGCTTGGGTGGGGGGGAGCAGGATGACTATTTCATCTGGACTCAAAACTGAGTCCTTCTGGAGCTGTGTGGCCATCAGGTGGGAGAGTTTGAGCATCTGGTCCAAAAAGGTATTAACTCTTCCCTCCTGTGTGTTGATAGCTATAAAGTCCTTTCCAGAGTAATTAAATGTTTTACATTTCAAGCAGAACTGTGAGAACTGATCCATTTGGCTTTATGTATTAGCTGGTCTGTTAGCAGATGTAAAATACCGAATGCTGATCATGTTTCCTGCCTGTGAATCATGGGAGCCTTTAGCTGGCTGGTTTGATATTAATTTTGGATTTAAAGGCTGGTTATAAATACAGGGTCTGATAATAGATTAATGGGTGAGTCTCATGGGGAGATGGGCGTCAGCGATGGCATGCAGAGAGGGATTACTTGAGAGGCTTGCTTTTACTTTCATTCTGCAGGTAGGAGATATTCCCCTGGCTCTGATATGACAGCAGGTAGTCAAAACTCATGTTCTTTATCCTGAGACAGATAACATGCTTGGTGGTAATGGGGTCAGTGGTTGGTGGCTCTAAGAAATTATTTAGAAAATATGTTCTAAGGTTGGCAAAAACAGTGCAGGAAAATAAAGGTAGCAGAGGTACATTCAGCTGCCGAGCTAAATTTTGTTCAGCTGTGAACAATACCTGTTGTAACAGTATTTCATGAAATAAGCTTGTTTTTTTTTTTTTTTTTTTTTCTTTCCGCAAGAAGATTTGGGGCAAATTTCATGCTTGTAGTGGCAAAGCTGGCTTAGGAGGTTCCTGCCCTTTACAGCTACAGGTTTTAATATGAGAGGGCTGCAGAAACCTCTGCCTTTGGTTGTATTGCTGGGACCATCTGGGTGCTTGCCTGGGGTGGGACAAACAGCGGGGTGAGGGCTTAGGATATGACCAGTGGTGTGACCAGGTAAATGAACAATGTGTATGGGCAAAGGATTTTCTGAAGGGTGCAGGGGAACTGATGTTTATTTCTATTTTTGCAGTGGGAAGGTGTTGAGTGATCTCTCCTGATTATCAGGAAGGGCCTGGGGTATTTCAGCATCTGCAGGGATGAAGGAATGGGTGATAGTGCTTTCTGGGCTGACAAGTGCCTCTGCCTTTTCTGTCTTGTCTCTCTAGTTGTGAGTTTGTGGATGGAAACTCAGGGCTCAGCAGTTCTGGTTTTCTGCTGGGAGGGGTGTGGATTAGTGTAAGGTCTCCCCCGTGGGCCTTCAGTGAGTCTGTGAGCTAAGAGTGCCCAGGAAATGCCCTCCACAAGAGAAGCTACAGCACCTTTATTGTTGTGGCACTAATCTTCTCCTGGGCTGTACCTCCGGAGTGTGTTGTTATACATTGCAGTAACTCTCATTACAGTTAGAGACACCTTTAGCAGAGATTCAGATTGCTCAGCTGTGACATACAGACTACAACAGCAGCCCACAATAGGTATGTTGATGTGGCTAGAGCCATCTGACTAATTCATAGCAATTAACTTATTTTGTAAATTGAACATTTTTCTACTTGCATATTGTTCATTGGCAATTTGGGATTTTCCTCAGGTTTATTAATTCTTCAGAATTATCTCTGACTCACTTTTTTGTCCACGAATGACTCATGAGCTCCTTCATACAAGCATTTGACATGCTGATTAACTTTCTATAGATCATTGACATTAGTTTGGTGTCTGAACAAGTCTCAGTATTAGGTTTGGGGTCCTTGAGAAGAGTTTTGATCAATTTGTAAACAACCGTTCTCCAATAGTGTCTGTATCGTGCTGTAGAGTGGGGCTGTGTGTAGCAGAGAGGGCAGAAGCAGGTGTCATACTCTGTTGTTCTTCGCTTCGTTTAGGCTGATGATGTGCTCTGAAAGGTGTTGTGTGTGTGCTATCAGCTGTAAATCTGACACTGGTGGTGCTTCCTGGCCTGACATCTTAATGCAAAGTAGACTTCAGTTTATGGGTGGGTCTGAGTGGCCCTCACAGTCTGGATTTCTGCTGTAATGAGTGTGTCCTCTGGCAGGGGGCAGGACAAGTGGCTCAAAGAATTGTTCAAACTCTTCTCTCAGTAACCCCTTACTCATCTCATCGGTGAGTGTAAAAGGGTAACAAAGATCTGCTTAACTGATGTGTCAGCTGAGTGTGGGACAGGTTGCTCCTACCCAAGCAGTTAGACCCAACAGGCTTTAAGCAACATGCTCGATGCTGTCTGCATCTGGTATTGGTGGAAATGCAACTTGGCCTCTGGCCTTGCTGAAAGTTTTTGCCACTCCTGGGGTTTCTCATCATGGCCCTGGCTGGCAGAGTCGTGCCGATGGATGCTTGCAGGCAATAGCGTCCTGGGAGGTGGGCATTAACAGCTACTTCCAAAAACAAAGTTAGTGAAAATTAAATCCTGCATGCTTGTAAGCAAATCTAAAATAGCATAGTAGTGAAGTGATCTGAAATCATGAGAGCAAGCCCATTTCAAATGTGACAGGCACTAGAGATGCTTTGGTGTAGACACAAGACCAATCCTTACCATGTGCCCCAGGCTCAGAGCTTGCAGGGACCTGTAACTTGCTGCTGGTGCCTTGCAAGTTGTCCCCTCCACCTTGCCCATCGTGGCCTCCCCCTGGCTGTGGGAGCAGCCTGGCTGGCAGAGGAGGGTTAAACAAAGTCAGAGGCTTTTATTATTTAAAGCACGTTCAGCCTGTGGACGTTAATCAATGGTAAATTAGAATGCAATTGATATATGCATATGACATGCACATTAATTTTAAATGTGTTTGTTGTAATTAGTGCTATTACAATGAATGCCAGAGGAATCAGGGAGTGATTAGCCTCACGTAAGCTTTGTTATAGTTTGTTTAAGAAGTCCAACTTTCAAATGAGACAATCAAAATGTTGCTTGTTGATTTTGGGGGGCGGGGAGGGAGGTCACGGAGGGACGTGTTTGGGTGGTGCTTCCTGATGAGGGTTGGTGTAGAGTAGTTCAGGTGGCAGGGACTGAAGGAACTGCCTATGCACGTCAGGACTAACCAAAAGTTAAGGCATGCTACTAAGGGTATTACCCAAATGCTTCTCGAACACTGATGCTTGGGGCATCAACCAGCCCTCTGGGAAGCCTGTTCTAGTGTTTGACCACCCTCACAGTAAAGAATTTTTTCCTAATGTCCAGTCTGGATCATATGCAGAGCTTGCCACTCTCCTCTGGCTTACTCAGGTGACTTCTCCTTTACCACCTCTTCTCTGCCTGATTAAGGCTTTAGGCCTGAATCTAAAATGTTTGCAGTGCAGAAGCTTCTCCCCTGCTCTGTGATGCCACTTCTCCGAGCAGCCCCTGTAGCCCCTGTGCAGTCTGTGCGGGGCTGGGGAGAGGCAGCTGGGGCCGTCCCACACAGCAGGACCTTGTGTTCAGAAAAGCCCCAAGGGATGATGCCCTGCACTGACCACGTGCAGAATTGGGGTTTATCCTTGTAATACACAGCCACTGTGGCGTGATCTCATGCAGCAGGGCAAGAGGAGGCTGAAAAGTCTGCCTGAAGCTTAAACTGTGACTAGCAGAGGTGCTGGCTGGAGGTGACTGCCTCTCTAGTTGCTCCTTACCTAGACTTCATGTGCTGCTTCTGGTAGGAACCTCCTTCACTTTCATCAGACTGGTGTTCCCCCAGTGGGTGCTGGTCCAGGAAAAGAGAGATGTGAGCCCACCACAGATGTGAGCAGGCTGGGGGAGGACCAGGAGTACCGAGCTTGTTTTCTGTTCCTGGCAATCTGCTTGGAGTGGGATGTAACTATGTCTTCTGCAAGTGTCCAAAGGGGTTGCTCCATTCCTCAGTAGGCTATCTGGCCTTTGTTAACCCAAGGGATTAAGTAAAGGAAAAATAAAAAGCTGATGTGGTGTAGGGGTCTAGCAGAAACTTGCCTCCTACAGGTGCTGTGGGTGACTCACTGCATCCCTCCTCCTCCCTGCCAGCCCGCACTGCCTACATAACTCAGTGCTGCTGATGCATCCGCATCCTGGTAAACTGCATTTGAAGAGGAGGTTGTTCTAGTCCACCTGGTTAATAATAAACACCCCAGTACAACTCGACACCATTTCAGTGTGGTTATATAAGCATACATCTATAAGTAGATGAGGCTTTGGTCCAGAAATAAAAAACTATAGTAATTAGAGATTAAAGAGACTGGACATTAGAGAGCCTTGATTGTCCACTGTGCAAAAGTAGGATCGTAGTCTAGCTGTGGATCCTTGTATTTAGCTCCTGGAGCTTTGCTCTTCCTTCCCTCTATGAAGCTCTCCTGGTTTCTTTGAAGGCTGACTGTGTTTCTGGGCTTTCGAGTTCTGTGCAGACCTAGCTCTGGAAGGAGGAGCTGGTAGCTGCCCAGCTCTGCTGATGCTGTTGTTGAGCAGCCATAGCTGGAGTTGTAGAGAGAGTGCACCCTTTTTGGGTGCAGATACCCCTTAATCTGCTGGTGCTCCTGGTACATGAGCTTATCTCTCTGCAAAGTGCTGTGCCCGGGCATGGAGCGGCCAGAAGGAAGCCAGACGTGGAGTTTGTCTGCTGTATCCTTTGAGATGATGTTACCGCATCCTCTGTACTGGCTAAGCCTGTCCTCACCTTGCCCCTTCCCCCGTAAAGGCCCTACCAATCTCTGTACAATTTTTTTTTAAAGCTAGACCTGTTTTTAAGTGTACCTGTTTGTGTGTGTGTGTGGTTTTTTGTTTGTTTTTCCTGCCTAACTGCATGAAGGGTGATGGAAAGAGCACATCACAGCTCTCTGCATCTCCAGCAGCTTGGTTAGGTTTTGTTTGTAGACTAAAAGCAGTGGCAGTGTGTGGCTTCATCAGAGGCTGCTGTCCTGTTGATAGCATCTCTATTTCGGTTGTGTACACTGTGAGATCCTTGGTTTTGCTAGGGGCACGTTGTTGGGAATGTGTTTTGTTGCCAGAACAGTGTAAATAGTCAGCTTGTTGGCTGACGTTGTGACTTTCTGAACTTAATGACTTGTAATTTTGGAATTACACTGAATTTGCCAGTGACGACCGGCCTTCCAGACCTCAGCTACTAATAGCTCACATGGGAAAAGCCAATGTGCGGGAAATCCGTTTGATAATAACATGCATGATGTTGTTGAAAAGCATTGCTTTCTCTAAATCCTTTTAATCTGCTTGTTATCCATCATTTACCGTCAGCATCCCAGCAGAACAGCTTCCTTCATGCTGGGGCTTGCTTGGCCTGTTGAGCTTCCAGGGGAAATGGAGGAGGTTGCTCAATCCAAGACCCTAGAACTGATTTTTCTCAGCCTACAGGGGATACTGCCTACGACTCACTGTTAAGCAGTGGTAAATCTGCTTGCTTTTTGGGGATTTCTGGTTATAAACCTTTAATGCAATAAATCATGGACCCGTATTGTCCACAGCCTGTAAGGCTTCTTATGTAGAAGACAGAAAGGACCTGCTGTTCGTGTGTTAGCCTGGGTTTGGCACTTTTCTGGAAAGATAACCATGATGTTTACACCCACAGTGAGCATCCCAAAGAAGGGGTCACCCAATGAGCAGGAGAGCGATGGCCCCAAACGCATGTGCTTTGTGTCATGCCGCGAGTCCGTGATGTCTTGAGCCCAGCAGTTTTCTGATGGCTCAACAGGGAGCAAAACTGAGGGGTCTGCAGCAAAAGGTGTCCTTCAGCTTGGCTGGGAGAGCTGCCCAGCAGAGAGTGGAAGCTCTGGCTGCAGCCCCAAGAAGCATCCATCGCTGGGCTACACACAGCTGGAAATGCGGGACACCAGGGTGAGGCAGGAGCTCTCTGTGCTCTCAAGAACAACATTCATCAACTTATGGTCAGGTGTGTGCTTTATCTGCCTGATGACGCACTCCACTGCTGAAGAGTAGCTTTTGACTTTTAGTTTTAATCTTCAAAAATAATAACAGCGTGTTGCATGGTAATTGACCAGTAGGGAGCCTGAAAATACGAGCCTGTGATCTGCTTCTGCCAGGCTCCTCCACGGCCACTGGAGCACGCAAATGGACGTTTTTGCAGGGCATGGGGTGGAAGCCTAATGATGTGAGCTCCAGTTTCACACAAGCTGGCTGTTTTTATGGCCATCCAGATAACACAGCAGTAGTTAATGTTCATATTGGACATATGAAGACTGTTTTTATGGTTTAAAATGGACATTGTCAACTATTTATTTATTGCTTTTAATTTCTTTCCTTCTCTTTGCAATATACCCCTAGAGGTTTGTGGATTACACTTCTTTCCCTACCAATTTTTTGTCCTATTCTATTTCACAAAAGGCAACAGGGATTTTTCTTTATTTTTTCCGCCTTCTTCACCTTTTTGTCACGTCTCATGTGTGATTTTTGTCGGCAATTTAACCACTTCATTGTTCTACCTCTGAGGTGACTGCATAGCAAATAAAATGTGACTAACTGTAGGATGAAAAGAAAAGTAAGAAAAAACAATATTTTCTTTTCAAAATGAAACTCTTGGATCCTGGAAAACTTTAGGGCATCAAGTCCTCTATATCTTTAATGAGCTGGACTATAGGCAAAAGGGGAAAAAAGCCTGTTATGTGATCTGAAACTGTGTATTTAACAAACAAAGCCTGATAAAATCTAAATAAGCAAGCGCTATGCAGTGAAGAGAAGTTAAAAATGCAGACCCGCCCTTGCTTTGGGATTTTCACCGGTTATTGAAAGCATCAGTCCATATTGTCAGCTAGCTGCTGGGTTCTTTCGGGTAATGAGAGCTGAGTGAGAGTTATAGAAATGTAAATGGAGCAATCATAACCTGCATCTTTGCCTTCCCTACTCCTGCAACTCCTGTAATAGGACTGAATGGAAATGAATCAGCTTAAAAAACAAAACAAAACCAAAAACCTGTTCTCATTGCTTTTCTGAAAGCTTGTTTGCTGGGTTTTAGCAAAGCTAATTATTTCCACCGAAGTATAAATCCTCAGTGAGGGTGAGGATGGGGCTTTGTGGTGGGAACAGCAGGAAGGGGTCCGTATCTGTGACAGTGCGAGCAGGTGCTGCTGTCCCTCTGGGTGCTGGGAGCTGCCAGGGTGAGCAAACAAGGCATGGATTAGAATATTTTTATCCCAATAGTCAGAAGCATTCAAAAGCAAGGGAGATGAGACCAGAATCAACTGCAAATATGTTCAACGAGGGAAAAGAAAAATCCTAAGGTCAGCACTGAGTAGCCCTCTAACAATGATGAATTGCTTCTCTAGGCCTGGTGTTGGACACGCAGACAAGGCACAGCTGGAGAAGCTGACACCAGTGCTGGTCTTACTGGTTTTACTTCAGGTTTGTTAGTCATTGGGTTTCTTTGGAAAAGAGGGAAAGACATCCACAGCATAACACTAAGACTTGTTGCAAATGAACTCCAAGAGTCCACGTTGTGGAGGGCAGAGGAGGGACAGGGTCATGGTGACACCGTCTGGATGTCACAGCACTTTCTTTGTAACAGGGGCACTGATGCAAATTGATCGTTCTTTAGCAGGTAGTGGTGAGATTGAAGCCACCTTGTAAGAGCATCTAACTGAATAATGGTGGCAGGTAACAATCCCAGCTCCTAATTAATAGGCGCAAAGGCGTAGGTCTTTTGAAACTTCATTAAACTCTAATTAGCCACTCGTGTGAAGGTGGCTCTGTGCAGTGCTGTAACTGGGTTAATTCCAATTAGATGAACTGCCTGATGTACCTTGCTGGCCAACCTAGCCTAAACATCAGGCTGTTTAAGAGAAATGAACCGGAGAGAACATGCTGCTTTCTCCACTTCTTGGGAGAGGACCAGGCAGTGGGACGTGTGTTTTGTTTAGGAATGCTGGGCCAGGTTATAAGAGTTTCTTCCACATTTTGCTGCTTGTCGTGCCAGGAGACCCATTCGCAGTGCTGTGACTGACCAGAGCTGGATGTGGGAATTGCCATTTGGGACCCGTCTGAAGACTTGTGTTGAATTCAGCATCCTGGTTCTGGAGTGACAAAAAAGTAGGAGGAAAGTGAAAGGAAAAGGGTAAATTGAATTGTTGAGTTGCCTTTTGGTCTTCCTTTCTGTTCATAAGACCTGTGACTTGGATAGTGTTTAAGAAAAAAAAAAAAGGCACAGTCTAGGAAAGGGTAATAAATTCATAGGAAAGTGAATTGACTTCTTCAAGGTCAGTGGCGGGACAGGAGGGTATTAAATCCAAGTATCCTGGTTCCCAGATGCCTTTTCCACTGGAATACGTTGAATTTTGCTTTAGATCTACATTTAGCATGACTTGTCTCCAGTAGAATATTTCAGTGCCCACAGCATCCTCGTATTCAATAGCCACTTTCCCAGTTGTGCCCTTGAGTCTCTTTCCTTTTCTGTGAAAATGTGCTATTTGCTCCTACGAGCTCTGCAGAGCTAATATAGCTGTAGGAAGAAGATGGATTCTGCTCGGCTCATCTATCATCAGCTGCGCTGTCGCCCAGGTACGCTTCTCTTGCAGAGCCCTTTATTGCAGGTGTGGATGGGAGAATGCGTTTTCCTGGCTCGTGAGGACATACTGTGGGTGCCCTCTCCTGGAGGGAGAGCTGGGCTCAGCTCATGCTTATAAGAGCATCTCCTGTCACCTTCTAGTGATGCATGGTTCAGCGTGTAAAATGCTGGGACAGGGACTGTGGTGGGGGACCAGGAGAATGAAGCGTGCAGCGCCATGCCTTGTGATAAATACCAGATGCTTCAGAGAAATATTTGGCTCCTGCGCAATAACGCACGCTGCAGGGAAGTTTCTTCTTTATCCTAGGTTGGTACAGCTCCAGGAGCATGATGCTTTAAATCTGTTTGTGATGTTGTAACGTGGCAGCGGCACTCTAATGTGAGGAGGCAGGTTTGTGTGCCTTTCTGGGGCAGCCCCCAGCCACGAGGCTGGCTGATCCTTAGAGCTCCCAGTTCTCCCAGCTCACATTCTTCCTCCATCTCCAGGCAGCTTGCCTGCAATCCCCAGCGCATCCTCTGCCTAGTTCCCACACAGGTCCCTGGGTGGCCCTAAGGTAAGCAGGGCTGATGTCCCTGAACAGAGCTGCTTTTTCAGCTGGGGCAATTCCCCAGTCTGTTTTTCTGGGGTTGCTGACATAGCTGTATTGGCAAAGGGCAGTGTGTGTGATGTATGTATGTTACTTATAAATATACATGCATATTTTAAACATTTTGGATATTTTTTGTTTCAAAATACTTTTTTTTTCTCCCCACTTGTGTTTTTACTTTGAGAAATGTCTGGAAAGGATGGGAGGGATGGGTCCACAAGGCAGACTTTTGCTTTAAATCACTGATTTATTTAAAAGAGATTTCCCTTGCCTCAAACTATAGGTGGAAAGTCACTGCAATCATTTGCTCTCCAAGATGTCTGAGTATTGGGACAAATCTCTTGAGTGCATCTGAACCTTCCTTCTATTGAATTCTCCTTGCTGAATATTGATACTGTTGTCTGGCTTACAGGGAGACATTTAAACTTACAAGTTATATTAGTTCTTTATCACATTTTCTTAGATGGGGTTGTATTTAATTTATTGCTGAAGCAGCTGAGACACCTGAAGTTGAGCTGTCAAGCCATGACAGCGTTCAGAGAGACGGTTTTCCCTCTTGCTAAGAACAGCTTGTTGGAACCCAAGTGTACAAGCAGGGAAGTCCACGAGGTCTGCTCTGTGCTGGGGCAAAATGATGCCCAGAAAGGGCTACACTTTTGCGGGAAGCACGGGTTAAGGAGGTATCCTCACTGGTGTTAAGTGTTTGTGCAAGCCTGTTCACACTGAACTGAAGATCAGATGGGAAAAGGTTCCTGTGCAGAGCAATGGGGATGCATGGTGGCCTTCTCAGGGTGCCATGAAGGAAATGGAGCATTTTCTTAGTGAGGGATAGCTGCTGAGACTGTTGGAGGACTTTGGCACGCAGGAGGTCGTGCAATTCATGTGTTCCCGGCCAAAAATTGTGGGATGTTTTTTTCAAGGTTTTTCGGCACCATATTTTTCTAATCTGGATTTAAATGGCAAGAGGTTTTCACCTGATCAGCTACTGCCTGTGTGTGCAACTCATGTGAGTAATCGACTTCAGTCCAGAGCAGGCTGTGTTGTAACCTGCACAAGATGTAAGTTGTGCTTTCAGCTAATTCTGTGTGTTAGCCTTAACTTCTCTCAAGGTGTTCAGGGGTGAATGGTGCTGCTGGAAATGTGCTGGAATGTGCTTGTTTCAGGAGATGGTGATGAAGCTTGAAATAGTTTTGCTTGCTGATCGTATAAAACTCTTCCCTCCAGAAGAAAGGTAATTGGAAAAACTTCCTTGGACATTGAGAAGGTGATCTGGGGCACCTTGTATTATGACCCCACCTCTCTGCTGAGGAACCTTCAATTTGCCTCGTAAGGAGCAGGGCACGGTGTTTTCACTGACTTTGGAAGGGCGCCTGGATGTTCGCTTCCTCTTCCCTTTGCAAAGAGCAGGTGGAAGATGACAAGTAAATGATGACATTATTACGCTTGCACTTTAATAGTTTCCAAGGAACTCGCAAGTAAGCGAAGGCAACACATGAAATATTCATGGTTTGTCTTTGCTCTCATACAAAAGGTTGAAAGCTTCTAGAGCTGGAGTTCAGGGTACACGAAGCATATGGAAATAGTACCTGCAGCTTTGCCTAAAGGGCTAATGCTGACCTTTTTTTGGAGTGATAAACAAGTTTTCTTTTTATCTCCATTAGAGAGGGAGAGGAAAAAGAAAAGTAATTTCCACATATAGGATTCAGTTCCTTTGTATGGAGCAGACTTTCCCTAAATCTCTATCCTCACTCATCTGTGGTGATTCCCCCTTGTTTGAAGGCAAAATTAGGTTTTGAAGGAAAATATTTCCCTTGTAGCTCTTTCCTCCTCTGTTTCCAGAAGGACCACAGCTAAGACTGGGGTGTGTGGTTTTATTTGTAAATGAGCAGAAGAAAATGGACATTACAGGAGCAGAGCTTTTACAATTGGGTGTACCCAAGGGGGAAACTCTGCCTTTCAGTATAATCCCATAGATGTGTAAGCAGGAGGAGTGCCCAGATTGTTCCACAGATGTTGTGTGCCCATTTCTTCTCTAAGGGCCAGGCTTCCCTCTTACAGGAGGTTCCAGTAGCTCAAAAGAGAACAAAGTTTCTGTCTAGCTCCCTGCTGTTTTCCCTTCAGGCCTTTCTCTGTTGCAGCCCTTGCTTAATTGGCCCTTGGCATTAATTCAAGATCTTGCTGTTCCACCATAACTGACTGGTTAAATGTGAGGAGCAGGTTTGTGAGATGGTGCTGCTCTGCTGTGGGCGCACTGTGCCCCTCTAAGCACCATGGGTCCTGCTGCTCCTGCCTTTGGAGGAGGGAGATTTGTGCCCCAGGCTGGAGCAGTGACTTCTTGTGGATGTGCAAGCCCCACCAGGGGAGGTGGGACGTGGTGATTCCACGTGGAGCTGGGATCTTGGCACTGTGGCCAGAGAACTGTCAGTGGTAAGTAAGCCAAGGAGTGCTTTGTGGCTTTCGTCACTGCTGGTGATAGCTGGGAAGCATGAAAGCCTTGGTGACTTGCAGATCCTTGCTGCTGTTTATTCTCCAGGTGACTAGAAAACTTGCCAGCACTTGATCTCGGAGCTGGAGTTAAGAGTGGGTGTGAGGTCCCAAGAGGTGAGTGGCTCCAGCCACAGGGTGCTGGGTGGCCAATTCTGTGTGTGAGCAGGCTCCTTCTGTGGGCTGAGATTCACTGTCCAGAGAAGCAACTGGCTGCCTGATGGATATTAGCCTGTCGTGTCATCAAAACAGTGAATATCTGTAGCACTGGTCATCTGAAGCAGTCTTTGAAGTGGGCAACTGTGTTTGTTTTTTTTTTTTTTGTTTTGTTTACAAAAATCTTTAGCTATGGAGGTAGCAAGCTAACAGCCTGAGACTTGACCTCTGCCTGCAGGAGGTGCAATGCACAACACAAACCTTGGTGATGTTGCTGGGACTCTACCCTGACTCGGGCTGGGGTCTCTTGGCAGGTCCCACAGCAACCTGTTTGATTTTGGCTTGCAGGAGAGGGGTCTGGTCTAGGGGATGCCTGGGAGATGCACATCAGCCCCAGAGTTCTGCTGCAGGCTCCTGAGTTAATTTAATCACCAATGGCCTAGTGTTTAATCAGCATTAGCATCCAGCTGTGACTGAAATGGCTACAAGTCTGGTTGCGTAGATACTGGCATTGTATACGGTTTACTTAAAAGCCAATGAGTTTGCTGTGTTTAGGAAGCTGTGC
The DNA here is from genome assembly GCF_009819795.1 of Aythya fuligula. Lineage (NCBI taxonomy): Eukaryota > Metazoa > Chordata > Aves > Anseriformes > Anatidae > Aythya > Aythya fuligula. Next base: position 25,565,377 of record NC_045565.1, read on the forward strand.
TCTCTACCAGAGTACATGCACTTACTAGCGATACCTGCATTTTCTTACATATGTGTTCTTGCACCATCATTAGTGGGGAGTTAATCTGGAGAATTTAACACCAGGTTGTTCCCTGTTTGACAGTGCCACGTCCACAGAGACAAAGCTGACTGTGCAGCCTGTGGTACCACTCTCTTTTGGCATTAGTAACGTTATCCAAGTATTCAACCATCTTTTCCTGTGCTCTGGTGGGATAAAAGGAGACCAGCGGACACAAAGCTTCAATATTTGGTGGCAGAACTAAGGGTGGAGTGAGAACAGAATTAATACAAGAGGTGGTAAGACAGTTTAGGAAGCTTTGGGGTTGTAGAATTTGTAGAAGTTGTAGAGCTTAGGGATATGGTTTAGTGGGGACTGTTAGCGTTAGGTCAGAGGTTGGACTCGATGATCTTGAGGTCTCTTCCAACCTAGAAAATTCTGTGATTCTTTCCTACCTTTTGTTGTGTGGTTTGTGTATTTTACTATATAGGAGAAAAGAGCAGAGACAGTGACTGGCATCAGAAGCTGGGCTGCTGCTGAGGGATATGCCAAGGAAATGTTTGTTGACTGGGGTTGCAGAGGCTTGCAGATATTGTCAGCACTTCAGCTTTCAGCATTTCTGGCGTTTCATAATCCCACCTCCTTTATTAATCTTCGCAGGACGTGATTGATTTTTTTCCTCGTGTGTGTGCTCTCTAGTAACACTGTGTTGTCCCTGCCTGCTCCATCCCATGCTGCGCAGTGCTGGAGGTGACATTTGCAGAGCGTCAACAATCCCGCTTGGAAAGGCCGCTCCGCTCGGCACCGAGGGGATCTCAGCAGCTCAGCGTGCTTGCTGTACCCTGCTCAGGAAGCCTGGCCTCACAAAGGTTTCTTGAGTGTCAGGATGGAAGAGAGGAAAAAAAAAATCTAAGGAATATTTGCAGCAGACAGAAGCTGAAGCAGAGAAACCAGTATCATGAATAATACGTGTCAGAGAAGGCGGCTTCTAAATGGCAACTGATACTCTTTCATCTGCATCTTACCAAACTCCAACCAGAAAGTTGGATTGAAGTATTTCTATTTGGGGTGAAGGAACTGGGAGGAAAAATATGTTTTTACCAAAATGCAAATGTTTTGTGAAGGCAGTTTCAGTTTTGAAAATAGATTCCATTTCTGAAAAGCATTTGGAAAATAAATCCATTTAAAAGGCAAGTGGAGTATAAAGGTATTGGGAAATACTTTTGCTTGCTTTCTCTTCTCAAAAGCAAAAATTTTAATAGACTATAAGAACGTAATAGAAAATATTTTTGTAATGGAAGTTGAACGTTAACTTCAGTTTTTTTTTTCTTTTTTTTTTTTTTTTTTCCTTTCCACAGAACTAAAGGGGTTTAAAAGCTATTGCCGCAGGAGCCTTCTAGCTGCCATCAGTACAGGATTTCAGGACTGAGATCTCAGTGGACCTGACTGCCTGAGTCTTTTGAACCTGCTAGAAAGAAACTTGCTGTTTCTCTTGCCGATGTGCATGCAGACTAGTTCATCAGTGGTGTTGTTCATACAGCCAGGATTTTGGCTTTTTTTTTTTTTTTTTTTTTTTTTGAGTCTGGAATTTGATGTAGTTTAGAGAAGGGATAGATGAGGTGGTGTAACTTAGGCGAGATGAGTACCTCCGAACTTTGAGATCTGCTTGGTTTCCCTAATTTCGGGGGTGGTTCCATTCCTGTAACAAGGAAATGGCACAATGCTGTGTTTGCTGGTACCAGAGCTGGGTTAGGAATTGTGCTTCTGGCACCAGAGTTTTATTCCTATGATGTGTGATCATTTAAATATGTAGATAACTTTTGACATGATGGCAATCATTTGATGTATGTGTTTTGTTCTGCAGTTTGCCACCTCAACAAAATATTTCTGCTTATTAATGTTGATATCAACACTGAAGGTGAGAGAAGAAAAAAAAGAGCCCAACTTTCTGCCCTCTCACACACTGCTGGGGAATAGGTGGAAAGGAATGGTGAAGGTCACTTCCTTCATCACTCATGGTCTACAGCTTTTGCTGGCATTACAGTCAGACACCTACCAGGCTAAAGGGGGACACTGGTGACATGGTGGATAGGGGAGCTTGTCCAGCACCTGAAAGATGCCTGTGTGTGCTGGTTAAGCAGCACAAAGAAGGCTTTCAGTGGAGCTGCTGGGTTCTCTGGCTCTTGTAAATGTGGAATTTAGAGGTGCAGATATACTTTAGTGCCTTGCTTTTGAGAGCTGTTACCACAGGAGGGTGATAGGAGAGCTGGACCCTAAGGCACACTCCTGACCCATCCTGAGATGTGCCACTTGCATGCTTTTCTAGAACAAGAAGCTGGTCCTTCCAGTAAAACCAAAACCCACCTTTTTTTTGGTGCCTGATCCTCATAATCTGTTCAATTTTGGTCTGTGCACAAAGGGCCAAACAGTACTGCTGGCAGTCGTGAGAGCTTTCCTATTGCTGATTTCTATCTGTTTCCTTATCACCAAAAGGTAATTGCTCCGAGAAGGCTCAGTGAACACTCTGTGTGGCTGATGAGCTTAAATTTCTACTGAATACTCATCATCCCCTCCTTCCATCCCTTTTTGTATTCATCTAAATATGTTCCTGGGGGACAAGATGGATTAGTCATTGTTAAGCAATGGAAATAATCTTAATTCACATCTATTCTCTGATGTCTTCTAAGAAAAGTTTCAACGTCTGTTTTCTTTGCAGAGTTGGGAGTGCTGTGCATTATTGCCGGCTTGCAGCAGCGTCTGATGTGTGAACACGTGGCGATTTCTGCTCAGATACTAGCTCAGTGTGCGTGGTGGAGATGGGAGAAGGGAGTAGGTCGTGTGTTGCTGGGAGTAGGGTGGCTTTAATACCAGCAAGCAAACAGGGTCAGGTGAATTTTAATCAAGTGGGAGCAATCTCACTGCTGTCCTTCGTAGTCGGTCATGACAGCTGGTTGGACTGCAGTGTTCCCTCCGCCCCCTCACCTTTCCAAAGTTTTTCTCATGTTATTAGCAGGGAAACGAACCGCGTGGCACTGATATTCCCCAGCAACACAGTCACGGTGGAAGGGGGATAGTGTGGGCAGCCTGTCACCCTTGAGAGAACGCTACACAAATCCAGGGCTTGTTGATCAGGAAGCCTCTGCACGCTGAGGCTGGGGAAGGCTTTTGCTTGTATCCTGGCTGCAGCCTGGTGCTGTGAGCGTTGTTCTAGCTTTGTGGTTGCACAGCCCTTTGTGGACTTCACCATGGGTGTTTGCCCTTCCTGTGTACCAGCGGGGTCAGGAATGGATATCTGCATTTGACTGGCAACAGTTACGTTTTGTACCTTGCCTGGGGTCAGACTGAGCTGGAACAGGAAGCTCCTCTCCAGAAATAAGTGCTGTGAGCAATTCATTATTGTCCTCATTTTCATGTCACGATTTGCTTGAAAATATCTACTAACATCTCTATTACTACAGTAGCAGCAGTAAAAAAAACAAAACAAAAAAAAACAATCCTACAGCCTGGTTCCTGCCTTATGTTTTCTATCTCTCTATGGGTGTCCAAAACCAGCTGGTATGTGTCATGATCACTATATTAAAGACAAGGAGGCTGTGACAGAAAGATTGTTTCTTACTGGTATGTGTGCAGATCAGTAAAGATCAGGAATGGGACAAACTACCAGATTATGTGATCTGAAAGCTATAGAAAAGAGCATTTGAGGAGTTCATCACTTGAAGTATGCTTAATTTTCCCCAAACGCTGTCGGATGAATCTAAAAGAATGCTAGAGATGTGCTTTGACTGGTGTGTGTCTGTGCTTCAAGGCAAATGGTGTCAGTGCTTCTCTGGCCCTGTGCATGAAGACACCGTCATGATGTCTGATTCCCAGGGATTGGGTACTGAGCATTTTACCTTGGTTACAGTTTTAAGCTTGAAGGCACACCGGTGGAGCATCATTGGGCTTGTCCCCTTAGCTGTGCTGCCACCTGTCCTCTGCTCTTTCTGTGATTTGAAGCATACTCTTCAAAATAGCATATGTTGGTGATATAATTAACACAATACCAGGGCAGCATAGTGTCCCCCCCAACAGGGGGGAACCAGCTGATAACGCACCTATCTGGTTGTTGTCTGAGCTGTCAGAATCTCGTATTTGTGCCCATGACATTAGCAGTAGCTGCTTTGCTCCCTTGCAGCAGTGTGCAAGCACTCCACAAACTAACAATCCCTGTCAGCACTTGCAAGGCAGGACAGGTTGTTCACAGGTGACCAACGGCTTGGTGACAAAAAAAGAAAATGTGCCAGCTTGTATCTTTTCCTCCAGGTGCGTGGGAGGGCGACCTGTACAGTCTTGGCTGAACTGCTGCGGGGCTCAAGCCTGCCAATGGGCAAGGGTGGATTTAGAGTGAAGAGCATTGGCAGAGCTGCATAGGGAGCTGACCTAGAGAACAGCAGAGGGCAACAGACAGCTTCAGGAGGGAGAGGATACTTCTTCCCATGTGCCCGTCTCTTGCTACTGCTATTAATTTTCCGATGTACTAAATGATTTACTTTTTTTTTTTTTTTTTTCTTTTCTTTAAGGAACCAATTAATTGCTTAATTTCCCTTTGCCTGGCTCTTCTGTTGCATTGGGGCACAGCAGGGAGGCTGCGAGCGGAGGAAATGCCTGCTCTATTGGCTATTTCTAGGGAATTAAGGACCCGAACAGCAGCTAATCAGTGTTTTAGCTGTAGTTTTCAATATTCTCTCAGTGTTAATGTTGATAGTAGATAGCTGGCCCAATTAAAACAAAAATTATCAAAGCGTGTTTGAAGTGCCCTTAGGTATTTCTGCGTGAGTTTGTTGGAGAGCTGCTAAGAAAACAAAACTTGACCTTCCCCAGAATGCAGTCATCTTACAGAGAAGGATGGAGAGAGTGGGAAGTAAAAGTTGATGTTAACTTGCAGCAGAGATTCGGCTGCATTAGTTTATTTTACCTGTTAAATACGATACCCTGCCTGTGGCACTGAGCAATAAATGGGTGTTATGTTTAAGTCATATAATCCTCTATGCTAGTTCTTAAGTGATAACCAGAGGCAAAGAAGTAGGTATCTTTCTGACTCTTCAGGCTGTTAACATGCATTCTGAAGCGTGAGATTTGATTACTTTTATCTTTTACCTCTACAGTTATCGACAGTAAAGTTAACCAGCTCATTTTTTTTAAAACCTGAGCTTGTTCTGAATACACCTGCCATTAATTTAACAGGGTCACCTTTCACTGGTGTGGGAGGCGATGGCATCCAAGTGGGGGTTGGAGTAGAGGGTTGGATTTCTGCCAGGACCCTCACTCAGACCGGATTGCCCGAGCACCACGTGCAGCTGAGTGTTGCACATGTGTATGAGTGCTGCATCGTGTGAGCAAAAGTGGCTGATTGCATGCGACAGAAACCACCAGCCACAGACAAGTGAATATTCCTGATCTTACCTGTTAGTGGATGAGTTTGAGTATAGTTTGACGGCCCAGAGAACGGGTCAGCGTGAGGTGGCTGAAGGTGGTGAAGTCTGGGTTGCAGGGTGCTTCAGGAGTATGATACTCACACCAGGTATCAGAAGGACATGCTTGCCTGCTAAAGATTGCTAGAGATGGTGGCAGCTGCTCAGTCCGAGTGCTATGATTTGGAAATGAACTGCAGTACAAGCGATAAAGAGGAGGGATCAACTTTTTATTGGGTTGCAAGACTGATTTCATTAAGGGGAGATAAAGAAGATTTTCCTTTAAATCCTGGCTTTGCCAAGACTTCCTTTGTGCCACAGTGCAGGACACTAGGCTCAAATCCTCAAGGGGAGTTAGGTGCCTGATGCCAGCTTAATTTCCATGGTTGCTATGTGCTTGCATAGGAGTTGGAGCTGTGTGAAGCTGGTTTCTCAGGTCCCAGAATAGTTGCTCAGTTGTGCAAAGAAGCTGTATTATTTTTTTGTGGCACAACAGTTTCAGAATAAGCTTGTGTCTGTGGGATGTCGTTACACCTGGTTAAGAATACATCCCTTGCACTGATCCATTTCCCTTTGCAGACAACCCTTGGTCTCTCCCTGCAGCTTAATTCTGCACCTGTAACACAGAGATGATATCCACCATATTTCAGGTGGTAAAATCTTCTGGGAATGGAGTTCGGCAATGTTCTTACAAAAGACCTAACAACCCATAGGCTTCATCCTGTTTGGGATGTGAAGCGCTTTCTGTGCGGGTAATTACTTGCAATGTTACAGTCCAGCATCTGTCCCCTTGCGCTGAGCTGCTCGGCTCTGATCACACAAGGGGAACCAATTGCTCTAAACCACTTTCCTCCACCCCCTCTTGCTGCGTTGTGCAGCATCAGTCTGTGCGCTTGGTTTAGCCAAATCCAGCACTTGGAAGAAATAAAGTGGCCTAGATACTGCGAATCTTTAAACTTAATATCCAATAGGGAACTGAAAGACAATTAAAACTTCTGTGCACCCCTTGTAACTATCTTTCTAGATCTTCTACTCCTCAGCAAAAATGTTGCAGGCTGAACTGAACTGCCAATAGCAGCAAATATTTGTCCTTGCATTAGGTTCTCCAAGGGATGGCTTACTGCACTCAATTAAAGCTGGTGCTGGAAACTGAGAGCAGCTGAGGTTTGCAGGTCTTACATTTTGAACTGTCCTGTGTTTTCAGAGGCTGTTATTCTTTGGATTATACGATATTAAAATGCAAAATGAAGATGTAATGCTGCAGGACAAGTGAGCTGCAGGTGGTAGGAGGTGCTTACTCTGCTACGGGAGAGCTTGAGGCTGTTCGAGCTGAGGGTTGGTGATGGGTGAGGTTCCTAGGGAAGGAGTCCCCGAGTGCTGGTCTCATTCCTCAGAGAGCTAGGAAATGCTCAGCAACTACTTGGCAGCTTGCAGAGCTGGATCCTGGACTCTAAGGGGGTTCATGCCAGAAAATATTTCCCTGTTAAATAATAATAATAAAAAATAATTTAAATATTGCCATGGCATGGCACAGAAATGCTCCTCCCACCTTAGTCAGGAGGCTTGTCCCGGTCTGCTGGTGGCTGGCACCAACAAGTCAGTAGGATCAGCTGCAGTGGGACTCTCGGTGCCTGGGAAGGTGAAGGACTCGATGGCTGAGGGATAAGTTGAAATTCAGATGTGTGAAATTCAGGCAAGTGTACTTGAGCACTGTTCCTGAACTCTCCTGTTATCAGAAGAAGTAGGTGAAGGTCCTGGTTTGGCTAGAAACTTCCCATGTGACTTCAGGGGAGGTGTTCAAAAGGGGCTTGGTATTTACAGACCTGAGGGTGGGTAGCAATTCCAGGCCCCTAGGGCTCTGTCCTGTGGTCTCTGGTCATCGCTGCTTTTCCTACCAGTGAGGAACTGAAGTGATCATACTCCTCCAGGATACTTCAAGCACTTGAGAACAAATGGATTAATATAGAAGAGGAGTCCAGATATGATTATGGAAGCTCATGAAATGCTCAAATCTATGCTGTCAGACAGCAAGCATTTCTCAGTCAGCAGAAATAACTGCAGGGTTTTTAAAACACAAAGCATTTAAAAAAATAATATTTTAAGTATTTTCCTATTTTCAACCCCACACACTTCAGCATGGTCTTGGACTTTGCCTGCCAGCATTTTTTGTTTTTCCTCAGAGCCAAGAGAGGAGTTTAGGCTGGGATAAGTAAACTTAGGTCTGCATTTTGTCTGCTTTGTATAATCCCCTCTCCTTGTGCCTGATGCATCGATGGTGTTTGAAGTATTCCTTTGGCTCATCCCAAATGTGATTGTTATCACTTAATAATTAATGAAGTAATTATTATCATCCAGTAGTTTACTTTGACCTTTTTGGAGCCTGTATCTGATGTGGCTGAGTTTGCGTTACTTGTGTTTTGTGAGGGATAACAGCTTTTCCTGTCCAGCCAAGGAAACAGCCACCTGTGGGTTGGAAAGCAGTGACTATTATGCACCACCACTGCTGAATAACCATCCCATGAGGTCTGAGGAGCCTGAAAAACTGGAGATTAGTTGTTTGCACTTCAGTTAGATTCAGGGAAACTTACCATTTTGAGGACAGGGACACCAGTCACAGAGTTTGACAATGTTGTTAGACTTTCCAGGGGCTATGATACTCAGTTTTCTTATGGGAACTGGAAGGGCAAAGGCATCTAAAGACCATGCTGAAGTTCTCAGAGTAGCTGGCATCTTCTGACAGGTTATTATTTTATTTTATTTTTTTCTAGTGAATGGGGCAAAGCTGACTTTGTGGACCAGAAAAAAAAAAAAAGCTTAAAAGAATGCTTACTGCGGGCTGTGGGTGTCTGTTTTTGCAAGGGGACATGTAAAGAGAATAATTTTCAGTGCTGTTCTGTCTCCCTTCTGCTGACCCACTGCCACATCGAATTAGTAATGCTGTTCCCTGGGCACCAGATTTGCTTTACTCTGGTCACTGGAAGGCAAAAATGTAAACAAGCATTAGCCCTATGGTGTAATAGTCCGTGTATTAAAACCATGCTGGAGAGGACTTTATAGCTGTCATCGCAGCAGAACCAAGGCCCTAATTCTCCCTTGGAGCAGGAGAAAATAACTTCCGACCTCATGAGCATTGTGTGTCTTGTGGACTGATGGGCTAATTTTCATTGTGGCAGAGCAATGTGTGACCCAGTTTTAAAGGATGTTAATTTTTCACGTCTCTTGATGTTAGCAAACAGTGCAGATTCAGACCAGTTCTTGCTCTGGCTTTGTGGTATTAATAAGCCCCATTTGTTTTTCCCAAGCTGGGAATGGGAAGAGCACGCATGCCTTATTTGTGTCTAGGTAGAAGATGCCACTTCTTTCTTAGAGGAGAAAGAAAGAAGTAGACAACTTTCTGCCTAACCAAAGACATGGAGTTCCCGATGGTTTGTTCCTTCAGGTCAGCAAACTCTAGAAGAGTGGCTGGCACAGAACTCTGGTAGCTAGTTACATTTACATGTGTAAAAGAAATAATCCCAATACTGTCATTCTTGAAGTAAAACGTTTAAGATGCCTAACCTGACCGCCTTGTGATCAGGTTTTGCATTTGCCTAGCTCCCTTTGCACTCAAAATGTCTGCTGGGGACACCTATGGTCTTCTACTTCCACCTATTTGCCAGGCGTACAAACTCACTCTTGACCTAGACAAGAGCAGGAACTGTTCAGGAACAGTAAGTTCCTTCCATGAAAATTAAAAAAAAAAAAAAAAAAAGTGCAAGAACTGAGTCACCTTATTGTTAAGACAGTGAATTATTTAGCTCCATGCACATCATTAACATATCATTCATCACAGCAGTGGCTGACAGGTATATTAACTTCCTTCAGGCTACTGTTTGCTTGCAGGAGAAAGGACGAGGTTAGTCAGCCTCACGTATCAGGAAGAGAGTGCTGAGAAATCCAGTAAGATATGCAACATTAAGGAGAAACGGACATTGAGGAGTTCACACTGAGTTTTTTACAGGTAGGAATGGAAGTAATAAAATGTACTTTATTATTTTAATGACCATGGCGTGGCTTGAATTGCAAAGGTCAATCTGAGATCTAGGAGAAGAGAACAGAAAAGAGTGTGCTCGAGGGAACAAATCTTTTAATCTTCTCTACCACTACCTGCAAGTAAGGCTACACGCTTCTCCTTGACATATCACTTTGACACCCATTAGGTTTGTAGTGTGATTTGGCTGCATTACTTTGTACATACTTCTGGTTTTGTTCATGAGATGGTCACGCGTGTTAAAAGCTCGAGCTTTCAAGGTGCCAAGTGGTGCTATAGACACTCAGCAATAATGCAATGGCATCTAAATGATCTCTTGTGGACTCTTGTATGAGCAGAGATCCTTTCTGTACTCCAGGGTGGCATCCCTCCTTGCTGTTGTGTAGAAGGACTAGGAACCAGCAGTCTCTCCACAATGTATGGTGCTTGTGGTGTGATGAACGTGTACAACTAACCGTGGCTTCCTCTGCTTTAGAACTGCTTAGAGTTCCTTGCTGGCCGTAGTATCCCAGTGTCTGGTGCTCTGAGATGCGCATGATGAAGTTCAACTACTAGATTTGTATTTCACAGGTGAGGTACAAACAAAATGCAGGCTAGAAGGCATCTAGTCCAGCAGATAGAATCACTTTCCTTTGGGATATCCAGCAGGTCCTGACATGCATTTTTAAAGTAATCTTTAGCAATGTGGTTGAAAAACAGCTGGGAATTTAACTATTTTTTTCACAATGCCATATGGCTCGTAGTGTGTTAATAGTTGGAGCAATGCTGTTTCTGAGGAGGGGGATTGCACTCCTGTGACTAGAGCAGGTTAGGAATTTGCTGATGAGCTCTGTTTGATACTGTTTCCATTGCCTGGCCTATTCATTCCTTTTGGGGTTTCAATCTACCTGTAAGCTCATGATTCATTATTTGAAGCTTGCTGTTCTCCAAATGGTGACCTTTTCTAAGAAGTGTTGGAAGGGAGCTGGCTTTCCGAAGAAGTGAATTATACACAGAGGAGTAAAATACCCTAAGGAAGGAGGAAAAACAATGGCAGGAAAACATTTTTCAGTATGGCAAGAGGAGAAGTTAGGGGGCAGTGCTACAAGTCTGGATGAGGTGAGAAATCAGCTGAAGTCCTGCTTATGGAAGGCAAATCCTAAGGTTATTGCATTAGCTACGCTGGCAGTGGAGTTTCTCTTGCTGTTAAGCTGGGGATGCTGGTATCACGCTGTCTGGGATTCAGGCAGTTGTGCCTGTGGCAGAGACTTCTAAAAGTTTGTGCCCAAGTGATACTTTTTGGGGAGAGGGTCTGACAAGAAATGCATTACTTCAGGTACAGCATTTGCTTCATAGCCAAGGTCCTGCGCATTCATCACTTGCCATCAAGCTTGTGCTCCTGAATCTGTGCGTGAGCTTGATCTCTCTTTCTCATTTTATATGCATTTTTATTCACCTGCCCACACACAAATACATATCTCCGTAGCCTTTATGGTTGTGCGGAAAATGTCAGAATATGAACTGAAGCATTAGCTGACTCCCCAGGAGTTCAGGCAGCCAGAAGGAATAATTTTCAGAGGCTCGAACAACCTTGTTCATTAAATGAGGTGTTAACCCTGGAATTTGCAATGACCAGTTAACATCCATAATGATTCGCAAGCGATGGTTTTAGCAAAAACGCCCGGCTAATTTGCCTGGTGGAAAAACTCATCCTGTTGCAAGCCCTGTGCAGCACAATGCAGGATTCCTTTTGGCTACTACTTTCTCACCTTTACTTGTATCTTTGGTACAGCAAAAGCAGAATAGTTAGGGGAAAAAAAATAAAGTGTATTTAGAACACACTGTGAATATAAATGGTGATGATCATTCATGGTCTTAAATCCCATCTAATTAGGTAGATGAGATTAATTGGATAATGCGTGAAAGATCCCAGGGCTTTTTGTCACAGAACATTGGTTTATCTCGCTGTAGGATGCGAAATCATGCACTGCATGGAAACTTTGGCTCTGAGTTTTACATCTAGGGATGGACTTGCCTTGGTTACATGTGTATGGTCATTTGAGGGTGACCCAGCCTTGTCTTTTAGAATTTGAGGCTGAACCAGCCACCTCTGTCAGAATTACGCTGGAGCAGAGCTAGGTGTGGCTGCAAGAAATGTCTAACTCGGGCCTGGCTGCACTAGAAAAAGTTGCAGAATTGTCTGCTGTTACTGTTTGGTGGGACTGAAAAGTATAACCTCTTCCTGAGATTGGAGGAAGAGAAGGATCACCCTGCTGTCTGCTTCCTCCCTGTGTGGCATGCCCCTGTTGTCATGTCCCATTAGACCAAAACAGAGAAGAGCTGAGACTGCCACTGCGCAGCCTTGGACCAAGTCCTAAACAGCACCTGCAATGGGATGCTTTTTGTGGCTGCCTCTTTCTTCGTTGTCCTCCTCTTTCTGCCTACTTTTTCAGCTCAGAGCCCAGCATGGGAGTGGACAGAGCTGAGAATAAATGGGGAGGATGGGTTGCCTCAGTGAACTGTGTAGCTGGGCACAAGAGAGGCAGCGTCTGGCTCTGGGCCATGCTGCAGTTTTCCTCTGTCTTTAAGGGAATAGTGGGAAGATATGGTGCTGTGAAGAGGAGTGGGAGATAAAGGCTAATGGGGGTGAATCCAGTATTATTGGCATCAAGCATTCAGCCAAAACATTTTCTAAGTTATTTGATATTTTAGACATTTATCTGTTTTAAGCACTACACATTCATTTCTGTTCTGTACTGGTAAGGAGCTGGCATGTTCATTTACATAAACAACAGAACTCCAAAAAGAAAAATTAGAATTATTTGTACATTATCGTATGACTTACGGAGCTGAGGCTGCATGCAGAAGCCCCTGATATTGCCAGGCTTATGAGAAAAATCTCTAGAGGGGGTAACTGTCTAAATCTGTTTACCAAATGACGACAGTTAATTTTAAAGCTTTCCCCTAGACAGGTTATTTTAACTGCCCAAAAGAAAGTACAGCTCTGAGTCTGCAACAAAAATGAAAAGGAGGCATGAACTAAAATGTGGTAGGAGTTTGCAGGCATTGTGAGAGAGCACAGAAACAACTATGAACTTAGTGCTGGCCATCCCCTCCTTGTTCTAGGTGTGTTTTAAACTACTGCCCTGAGACATGAGGTTTTACGGGCACAGCTGAACCTTTTATTCAGGAAATTAACTCCAAATGTATTAAGGCAGAACATGTTTATCCTTTCGTACGGGGATGGAGAGGAGTTATTCTGGTTGAGTGCTCTAAGCAGCTATTTCAAAGAGTTCTCTGTTTTCCTCTGGAGGCAAAAGGAAACAGAACTTTTATAGGAAGATTGACATACCTGTTATCCACGAGCTACTGGATTGTTGCATCTAAAGGGCTGGGAGAAAGCAGACTGGGAGAAAATACTGAATTCAAGCTGATGTCAAAGCTCTGCGGGTGGCTAAGTGCTCCCTGGAGGATCCCAGTACGGAGACTGGGAAATGCATGGGATCTGTAACTTTTTCTGGACCATTGTCCTTTCTCAGTTTTGTAGTCAGATGAATTGAGCATTGGCAAAATCCTAAATGTGCTGCAAAGCTGCCTTTGTTCATTTGCTTAATGGACTGCTTAGGATTGCTCGACTGCAGGTATTCTTGATTTTCATCTGTTCCCTCACATGTCCTGCAGCAGATGTCTCTGCTATGAAAGAAAACAGGAGCCCAGTTCATAAAATGTTCATTTTATTTTCTGAGTGGAGCTGAACAGTGAAGGGAATCATGAGCCTGGAAAGATCCAGTTTATCTTTTATTGCAAACACTTCTCTTCTGGAGGAACAAGGTTGGCCAAAGACCCTTCCAAGGCCAGGCAGCATCTTCAGTCCCCCAGGAAACCAGGGGGATTCCTGGCCCATTGTTGATTTTGTCCTGCTTGTCAGTGGGACAGGATGACACCAAGTGGCAGCGTGTAAAGGGCTGAGAAACTTGCATTTGTAACGCTTGTCCTTTAATTGCCGCTGCAAGCTTGATTAATGAAACTGATGCTCTGTCACAGGACAGATTCTGCTTGGGTAGGGGAGGACCCATTGCTGCTGACATTACTAATTATCATGAAAATAAAACTCAGTTTTCTGGAAGGAGTCAGAGCGATTGGCCCAGCAACTCATTTTTACTTCGGCGTGTTGTAAGGCCCAGGTTGTGTGTGAAATGGGATCGTGTAACACCTGGCACTGCCGTGGTCCCGGAGGTGGGCTTGTCAGTTAACCAGAAGAACAAACTGCAACACAGTGTTCCCATTAGCTTCCATCTTTCCACCTTTTTGTTTGCTTTGGCAGTCATATGTGGGATATTAATTTTTGCCTGAGCAGTTGCTTGAGAGATGGTACAGAGAGGCTGAGAGAATGGTTGCTGTCCCCAGGGGCTCTTGGCCTAGGTGCAGTAGGAGCAGCACCAGGTACCTATAACTAGGACCTATAACCCTACTGTTGCAAGGTGTATTGGAAACACCATGGCTAAGGAGAGTTTGGGAACAAATTTAATAAATTGTGCAGAAGTTCACAGGAGATTCAAAGTACAGGGAAAGGGTACTGGGTGGAAGAGCTCCCCCATCTCATGTGTGCAGAGGAGGCTGGCAGGTGGTCAAGAAGTGACAGAAAAGCATGTGTTGTGTGTGAGCCTTGTGTGCAGGGTAAAATTCAGCTAGCTGTCAAAGCAGGAGCTCTGGTGGGACTGTCAGCTCTGCCATCAGATGCCTCTGAGAAAGCTGCAGTACAGGGAGAGAAAGTTCAAGAAGCATCCTGTGGAATTACACCCTTAAATAGGTAATGAGAATCAGTTTCACTGATACCATTTTTCAGGCTTGTTACCATTGTGGATTTCCGTGATGCTATTTTCTAGTTTCATTATATTCTTTTTGTCAAGAAAAAGAAATACCTGCATTAGAACTTCAATACACCATAAAGCCTGGGAAAAGATAACTGTGAACTATTTCTTTGAATTCCTTTCTTACATTACCTTCCTTTCTGTTCTTTCCTAAGTTTACTGCCATGTATTTCTTTGCTTAGCAGCCTTAGTTGGAAAATACATAAGTAAATATATTAAAAATAAATTTATATGTTGTTGTTCAGCTGTGTGCACCTCAGGCTCTGCTACTAGATGGATGTGTAATTGTAGAACTACCATAGAAATGCTCTTATAACCAATTCTTTAAAAAACAAACACAAAATTCCTGATGTTTATATGGAAATTAAAATGAGTTCTTGTCTACCTCTGCTGCTGAGATATTTTATATTCTGTGTGCTTGTCTTGTGTGCCCTGGGCACTCATGGCTTGGAGGTCAAGGAATGGACTGAATATGGATGTGGAAGGAAAAAATTGCTGGCTTCAGATGTTTTGAAAGGTAAACAAGCTAATGAAAACTTTTTTTTTTTTTTTTTTTTTTTTTTTTTGTGTATGTGTGTGGAAACAGAAATAAAGGAGCTTGTAAGATCAGTTGAAATGAGGAATTTGGTTTTGTTTCCTAATGGATAAACATCTCTGTGACAGAACCTACCAGCGCAGTTGGTACAAATGCTGAGTGTCACCAGAGAAGCCAGCTCTGAACAGTCACAAAAATTGATTTATGCTCTTACTCTTGGAGATGGGCTCACAGCAGCCAAAGCTGATGCACACTGGCAGGGGAACAACATGTAGGTAACTTGTTCTATGCTGCATGTCTGCTTTGGCTCCAGATAAATGGGTTGGTCTCCAGTCTTGTCAGTCTGACTTCTCGTAAGTGCTATGTTCTGAGACCAGAAAGGTGGGGGGGATCACAAAAAATGTGGATGGATATGTGTCACTTCTGGATTGCCACAGAGACCGTCATATTAATGTTTGTGTCTGATGAGCTTAAGCCACACAATTGAAAAGTCGTGAACAGAAACTTGTGGTGTATCATTAAATTTATCGCCATGAGTGACAGTAAGAACCAGGACCTGCCTGGTGAGTTACAGTGTCGCCTTCCTTTATGGGGATAAATTAACTGCATTATAGCCCACATAAATTGCATTTACACCGCACAGATATGTTAGGGCTGTATATCAGGAAGCACTGTCTTCTCTCCTAGTGACAAAGTTGCTTTGGCCTTACCAGCACTTGGCATGTTGGATCATAATCCAGCTATTTCTCTACTCCTTCACCAATGTGGGCATTTTGGTTGATTTGTTTGCCTGGTAGCAGTGTTTTCCTGTCAAATTCTTTCAATATAAGGACAGGATGACAGTGATTCTTGAAGTCTGCTCTATTTGACGGGGATGACTTTAATCCCATTGCTGAGATGCCTGCACAACTGTGTAGCACTGGATGCGTTCACTAAAATATTTTCTTGAGCACTGAAAGGGGGTCAGGTTATGCTGCAAGAGGCAGAAAGGAAGAAAAGTCTAGACTGGGCTCTCAGTTACTTGCATGTGAACCTGACAGCTTCTCTGCTGCTTCCTCTGGATTTTCTCCACAATAGACTTCATTGCATCATTTTTATTTTTATTTTTAAAGCAAAACAAATCAGGTCAGACACAAATCCAGCCTCCCTGTGTGAGAAATGGGTCAAAAACAAAACCCTATTTAATGCCCTGAATGCCAGGAAGTGGGCTTCCTGCATTTTCCCCTAGCTTGTTCATGTTCTTGTCAGCTCCTCCTCTAACAACTGAACTGCATGGTGCACTGAGGATAGGTCTTGCTGGGAGCAAGTCTTTTGAGGAAGCAAATCCCTTGTTGCTCCAATGAGCAGGATTATAGCCTGCAAGACATACAAAGTAATCCTAGCACACTCAGAACTAGTAAGGTTTCAGCTTTAGCCCTGTGGCCAGTCTAAGCTCACTTAAAGATTGAGATCATTGGGAAAGAACACAAAAGAGAGCAGTGAAGATGCTGAACCATAAGGAAACCAGGTTTACAAGAAAAGCTCAAACGAATAGGAGATGCTTAGCCTAAAGAAGAGGAAACTGAAGAAGGGTAATAACGTGAATGTAAAAAGCAGTTGTTAGAAGTAATCTATTTTTTTGTATCTTTCAAGGGTTGGATGAGAAATTATATGCTTGTAATGTAGCAGGAAAGATGGGATGAGAGTAGTTTATATACATGTCGAAAGCTTTATAATGATAAAAGCTGGTACAGATCCTTGGGAGATGATTGTGCTGTTTATGGCATCAGAGATCTTTGGGAAGAAGCTAGACATATATCTCTGGGAGTGATTCAGAGAAGGCAGATCCTGCCTGGGAGATGGGAATTGATGAGATGGGCTCTCTAAGTGTTCCTAGCTCAACTTTAGTAGGCTTCCAAACCTGAATAATCCTGCATGTTTGTCGCTAGTTGAGGTAGTGGGGGCAGGTTTTAATTCCAGATGCGTGTCTCCAGCAGTGTCAATGGCATCTTGATTTGTAGGAATTGGTGTGCAGGGGCTAGCTTGGCCTTTCTTTCTGGCTTATTAAAAATGAGCTTTTGGGGTGGCTTGTCACCTTTTTTTTGTTGTTGTTTTGTTTTCACCTCTGGAACAGCTACCTGAAGGCTTTTGAGATGGAAAAGCTATGTGATTCTGACAGATAAAACCTGGTATTGTTTTCATAGGCTTTTTAAAGAAATGTACAAGCACTTACCTACTGCTATACATATAGGCACAAGCTTTCAGTCCTTTCCTGGAAAATAGGAAGCACTTCACAGTTGGGTCCTTCTGAGCTAGCAAAGCTAGAGCAGGTAATTGTGTATTTGTACTTTTTCCTGTGACAAAATAATTTCTGGAGGATAACACTGCAACTGTGGTGATTACATCTTTACTTCAGACTGCAGGAAGAACGATAAGAAAAACAACCTTAAGCAGGCTGTGCAGGACAAGCTGCAGCGAGGACCGGATTAAGCTGCGTACAGCAGGGGGAGAAATGGAGATGGCTCTTGTGTAGTACTAGGGTGCACTTTGTGATTTCTGAAGAGTTTTGGTGGGTGTTATCTCAGCCACTCCTGGATGATTCTGGGAGACACTTCAGGTATAATTAAGGGTGTAGGTGGCAGTTCAAAGCCAGCTATTGTTCATTTGTTCCGCTGCTGTGGCAGATGGGCTTTGAGTCAAAGAGATTGCCAAGGTCTGCGCTGTCTGTCCATAGATCTCCATAATGCATTGGCTATATGACCATGAAGCTTGCAAGAGTTGGATATCCATCTACCTACCTCCAAGGCTGCCTCTTTTCACATGATCCATGGCTGTTGTGCAGTAGAGACAGAAGAACATTATGCTCTTGTAACGAGTGAGACGCTCATATTCAAGAATGCCTTGAGGTGATCTTATTCACACCTTAATTGTGCAATGGCCGAACTTTCTGTGCATGATGCGAAATCTCTGTATCTAGCAAGGAAGGAATAGGTCTTGTGGGTGGAAAGATTTTTTTGATTCACATGCTGGTTAAGTTTGTTTTTTTTTGGCAGGATGGCTGCCACTAGACTGTGGTAAAAACTTGACATTCCTTAAATCAGTAGGGATAGGGGTCTTTTGTCTTATATCTCTCAATAACCACTGTGCACAGATGTCCAGACACCAGTGCTTACTGAACATATGCGCTTTATAATACCTCACTTACTGCATGCACATCTTTAGCAGACTGAATTCCAGCAGCTTATGGAAATTGTAGTATTAAATATGATACAAGCCAGCAGGGAGAGGGAAAGACATGCTATGCACACGACAAGAGGAAGTGTTTCCAAGAGTTGCTTTTCCTATGCTTGATTTTTCATTTGTTTGTTTACAGGAAAAATTGAATGGTCTGAAATTAAATTTGCATGTGTTTGATGGAATGAGGAAATCACTCTATTTATGTTTTCCAGATTAAATTAAGTGAATGATATCTTTGTTTGTTTTGCTTTTTATACTTCCAAGACATGATCCTGATGAAATTTAGGTGAACTCGGTTCTAAAATACAACTTAGAATTTAGAAAATCTAGGCTCTGTATGAAACCAGTGTGGAGTCTGGATTACCTTACAAACTACCTTTTAGCTCTGATCTTATCAGACATTGGCTGACTACTGCAGTAACCTTTGAAATCGTCTTGTTCTCACCTGTTCAACAGGGGGCTTATTAGGTTGATCTGAAAATAGGAGAGGTTCTGTGATGCAGAGACCTTGGTCCCAGCACAACCCTGGCTGCCTTGTGTGGTGCTGGGCTGCTGTATCTGGAGAGAATGCGTAGAGATAGGCTCTGCACAGAGCTGTCTGGGATCTGATTGTTCATTTAGATTTTTTGCAAGCTGCATTACAATCTCCTGGTTTCCAAGAATGGGCTTGCATAAACAGACTGTGTGTTTTGGCCCACCTTGAGGTGCCTTTTTTCCTTTTTATAGGAGGAATGGTGGTAGAGGTGTGTGCATGTGTGTATATATATATATAATATTTGTAGCTATCATCCATCTTAAAGTTAAAAAGGGCATTACATCATGGGCTTGGGGTTTTTCTGGCTTTACTGCTGTGTAAAGATGCTTATTTTAACTGATTTTGCATAAATGGAATTTCTGTTTGAAGGGAGCAAAGCTCATTGGTTCGGAGTCACTTAGATGTGAGGGGAGACCTCGGTAGGTCATCTGGTCCAGTTTCTGCTCAGATCAGCTTTGAAGATACATCCAGCTGTGAAGTTAGGTTAAGTTGCTCAGAGGCATGCCCTGGATACCTCAAACTCTTTGGACCTCTGGTGAAGCACTTGGTCTCCTTGATCATGAAGGACACCTAACCCCCAAACCTCATCTCATGTACCTCGCTGGAAATTCCCTTGCTGCAGCTTGTGTCATTGCTTGCCAACAGTCTGGGTGTCTGTTAGTGAAACTTGATACCCCTTTTTGTGGTGAAGACTCACTGTTGTGGGGGGGGTCATAGATAAGGAAGGTCAAATAATGCTTCCCTGAGCTATTACTATTTCTGAACATGGCTGGCAGCTTCCAGTTTGAAGGCTTCACAGTGAAAATAAGATTCATTTTCTGCCCATCTCCTCGTTTCATTAAATTTCTGGTCTCAGCTACAGATTCATTTTGGACTATTTACTGTTCTTGTTGCCATCTTTGTCATTGGAATGGGATATCAGCATGTTAATGCCTCATATAACCTGTGAATGATGGTCGAGCACTGTCGCTCTTTGACATTTTCAATGCTCTGTAATTTCATTATCTGGTCATTCTCCCCTTTCCCTGCAGTGTAGTGTGTCTGACATGGTGATTGCCACCTCTAATGTCTTTCTGCTACTACTTCCAAAGATTTTCCTCTGTCATTATGGGTGGTTCGTCTTTCCCAAAAGGAAGGTGATTCTTCAGGAAAAGAGCTCTCTCTTATATCCTCAAACTATTTTTTTTCCCCTCTTGTGGCAATAATAATCAGTTGCTGTGTCTTTGTGATTTTTTTTTTTTTTCATCCTGAAGGATTTTAAAGTACTGTATTCAATATATAAGCATCACTCTTCACTGTAATGTGGTCACTTCTCAAGTGGAATGGGGGAATTTTATAATACAGAACTGTTAGTTCTGCTCTTGTTCATTATACAGATTATTCTGTTGCGTGTCATGAACTCCACCTGTAAATGCTAATACAAGACAAACATTTCACAATTTTCATTTGAAAATACACTTTGAAAAGTGTGTTAAGATAGCAGAATGTTTTAAAAAAGTGTCTCCTTCAGCTCAGAAGCAGAGAGGTGCTATATATCTGATGCGGTTTATTCCTCTCTGTGGTCCACTTCAGACAGTCATCTTGGCATTTCTTAGCTTCCTTGTTACTGCGAGGGTGGAGGACGCTGGCAGTGCCCTTGACTTTTCTCTTCTAGTGGTACATTAGCGTGTCTTTTTTTTATTGTTTTGTCTTTTGCAATGAAGGTCTGAAGTTTGTTCAGAGGAGTTAAGAAGTCTTCGGGACACATGAGGTAGCTGATTTGCTCTAGACAAAATGCTGTCCCTTCTAGTCCTGCTTTCCTAACATAGTGTAATGAGTTGACGGAGTCGATGCATGCTGGGGACTGGTTGAAATCCTGCTTGCACAACTATTTGGCAAATGTCTATGGATATCAAAGGTGGTAGAGACCAGGGCTAGTATTAGAGAAGCACAGTCACCGAATGTTTCTATTAAATGAGAAGAATATGATGAACAATAGCAACAATTTAGTTAATAGCAAGGAGTTTTGTAGTGGGTGTAAGAGTAGGATCAAGCAGCTGTAAATCCCAGAGGGTCTCCTAGCTCTGTGCATGCTAGTTTTTACCAGAAGTTTTGGAAGAGTGGGAGAAGCAAGTTGAGAAGAAATTTCTCTTAGAAAGGGAAATAAAGATAGAGATGTGAAAAAGGGAAGGGGAAAAATACAAAGCAGCTTGACTTGTATATAGCCATTTCCTTTGTTCCTGGCTTGGAAGACTTCTCAAAGCTGTTGCTGGGGTCATTAACTGCATACTAATAATTGTTGTTAGAGTTTGAAAGGGCTTATCATGTAATGTCATGTAATGCTTGGGGTTAAGAGGCACATCCTCTCAAGTTCCAGTTCTGTCTTGTCACGTGGTAAATTATTTTGCATTCTCATTTCTTGGCTTTTGAAAAGCATGTGGTAATGTTTACTGACCTAACATGTACAGGCTGAAGACTTTTTCTTTTGTCAATTTGGATCTGTTAAAGTGTTAATTAGGACTGAATGTTGCTCTGTCCATCTTTGCACACAAATTTCTCAAGATCGTATTACTGACTGTCTGAACGAAAAACAGGATGCCCTTGTTTTGGGTGCTGGACTGCCCATCTATAAGGCTCCAGATTTGTCCTGGACTGTGGTATATTTGGTATAATTCCACTGCCTGCAAATCAAATTCCCTTCTTGCATCCCAGGAACACCAGAACTCTTTTTGTATGCATATTATTTCTGTTAGTTCTGGGCTCCCCAAGGGATTGATGCAGTGCATGGAAGCTTACCAAGTAGTGGAGATGCAGCACTCATGGATGCCGCTCAAATGCCACGACTGACAGAGTTTTCAGCAAGGACATTTAACTAGATGCAGCCTGGTGCCAGAGCCCTGCCCTCGTACAGGACACGGTGAGGCACTGTCCCTTGCACTGGACCTGCCAGTCCTTGTGTTGCCACATGTCCCCAGCCAAGGATGGCTGAAGTGGACATAGCGCGTGCACATGTGGTTCACTGAGCTGGGAGATCTGGTTTACTGAATGAATATTTCAAGCAAAATACACATATGTACACTTCTGTGGCTGGAAGACCTCAGTAATGGAAAGAGGGTGCAAGCCTATGGACATGTGTAGGCAGTAAAGGCAAACTATGGTGCTGGGGGCACTGTGATGGGATGAGCTTGGGTGGTGGGGACAGCTGGTCATGGGGGCTGTTAGCCAAAGACAGTCTCCATATCCTGCTGCTTTATAGAAAACAGATGAACTCCTCTCTCTCCACTGACTAGATGGAAATCCAGTGGGGAATGGGCTCCTTGGGCTCCTTTAACCTTTTTAAAGAGATGAAATGTTTAAGTATAATGTTTGGAGGGGGGGGGGGGGGGGGGAGGGGAACACACACACAAGCTTTATGGAGCAGAGTTCTCAGCCACTCATAGTAATCTTGCTAAAGAGACTACCTTGCTTTACAGCTTTAAATCTACTTTGGACAGAGTATTAGCAATTATCCCATAGGGAACAATCCTGTATTTTCTGGATGAGCTAATAGGCCTCTTGCATCTCTAATTTCTATTGTGCGGTGAAGATGTGGATGATTGTTATTAAAGGCTGTGAGAAGCAACCGGTCAGCTCGTTGCCAAACTGCTATAATTCATGGGTGTTATACATGGGCTGCAGTTTGCTTAACATCGCAATCCATGTATTCCAAATTGTTTCCATAGTGCTTGGCCAATAAAATTACAGGTTTATTATGTTCGTGCAGATCTCTTGTTTAATCAAGAACACAATATGTGCTGTGAATGCTAAGCTGTTGCTCTAAAAATACCCCTTGCTCTCCTGATGTAAGAGCGCTCGAATCAAGTTGGTTTAATTTTTCTTTTACGTTTGAATGTAAATTCAATATTCTTGAATGTGAAGGGCTCGTGGCACCTGCAAGTACCAGCAATAACTGTTCAAGAGTGTTCTGTTCCATTCTGACTTCAGCACTGCTAATTTGAGGTATTCAAAACACTCTGAGTCAATTTTCTGGCATCTTTTTGGATGAAGAAAAAATGCAATGGAGTTTAGAAACATTACATATCTGTATTTATAGTTAAAAATGGTGATCTATACACATGCTTAGAAAAAAAGCATGAGGTGTTTCAGGAAGTATGCAGTGTTTTGTGAAGCAGTAGTCACAGGCTTGCAAAGGAGCTCTGAGGGTATTTTAAAACTTTCTGAATTCAGACAAGTACGAATCATTCTGCTGTGTCCTTCGTGTGAGTGTGTAACAGGTTGTGCTGTTAGGATAATCAGGGGTGCTGCTGCTGCTCTTCAGAGCATTTGCACTTGGTCCTGCTGTAAAAGGGATGAGAGAACTTATCTTGATTTGTGAAATGCTTAACAAGAAGTAACTGTAGATGATCACCCTTGTGAAAGGACAGTCGTAAAACAGCAAAGGCAGAATGGGCCTTTGGATTTGTTCTTTAGTCTACCACTGGTAGTTAAGACTTGCTCCTCACCTTGTCCTCCCTGTGCTTTTTGCCAGGACTACCAAAACAGCCTGTAGAGAGTTGGTACCCTGATAGCATCACCTTGAATCGTTCCTCTGGTCCACACGGTGCTTCAGCCTCTGGTAACTGTAGGAGCTCTGATCCTTCCTTACCCATGAGAAGCACCTGGAGCAACCAGTACTTGTCATGATGAACTCCTGCACAGTCACAAAAGCAGAAGAGACTTCTGGATCGAGCTTATGTCACGGTTCTTTGTCTTATTGGTTGTTGTCATTATTGGAGTTACTTTGAGGGTTTTGCAACCATCACATGAGATTTTGAGGGTGTGGAGGGTGTTGTTCCCTGGAGCACACAGAACCTGCGCTGGAACTGGAGGTGACCCTACTTTACCTGAAGAGGAACCAGCAAATTTATTCCATGGTTCCCTATTTAAGATTTTGTGCTCATGTGTCATGTATTAATAGGATTTAGTTTTACCTTCAGTTGAACCTTGTCACCTATCTGTCATTACTGCCATCCAGAGATGATCCTCTACTGATCCTCTCTAGTCTAGGCTCTGATAAAATGCAAGGATGAATCTGGTGTGCCTGGCTGTTCTCCAGTCCATGCCAATCTTAGGTTTTATTGTGTGGTCATAACAGGTGCTAGAGAGACTGCAGGGCGAGGAGTGACAGGGTAGTCTGTGACTTCACGGCGTTTATGAAAGCAGGACATGAGGGTGTGACTGGTGAAGGAGAGAGATTGTTCCCATGAAAACATTCCCCAAGGGCAGAAGGACTTTCAGAAGCTTTGAGAAACTTCTGGTGTTTGAGATCATGGCTGTGCTGGAACAGTTGGTGGGACTGGACTATTACTGTTCAGAGCTCTTCAGTGGTGGACAGTTTTTGTATTGGGGTGTAAGGTGCAAGGCAACCCTACAGCAGGTGTAGGTGAAGGTACCTGAAGGACACCTGGAGACCCTGCAGAACTATAGAGTATTCTCATAAAATGTGAGAGTGCCACTTTTCTGTTTTCCTATTTTCAGGTTTGGGGTCCCAAATATTCCTGTGATGGAGAAGAGAGCTAATGCAGGTGCTGAGTGGGCAAAGAACTGCACCTTCTGCTTAAATCTAACTTTTGTCATGTAAGACTCAAAAGGAATCTATCTATTCCTGGGTTACTGCATCCCAAATCCTCATCTTAGAAGCAGTCCCCGTTCAAATGACAGTCAGCAAGTCCCGGTTGTCATGACTGTGATTCCTATTTTCTGCATGAGGAAGGATATAGGGGGTGGCTTGACATAAAGAACATGCTTCTATTTCTCTGTTGGCAAGTGGGCAAGAACTTTTCAGGATCCTTCAGTCCATGTGTGAGAGAAGGAGAGTGACCCCATGAGTTCAGACCTTCCTGAAAGTTTTATGCTGTAGTGAGGGTTACAATATAGAGCAAGCAGGTATTTTTATCTGATCAACCGCCCTGAACCCCAAAGGACTGCAAAACCAGCAGTGTTTTGGATTTATGCGGTAGTGGTTTGCCTCTGTTCTGTTATACAATCCACATGCGTAATGTAGAACCTGTACTTCTGAATTTCCTAACTTTTATGGCTTTGAAATTCTCAGCCATAATGTTGCGTTAAAGGAGATTTGAATTAAAGTTCCTCTATTTCTCTCTCTCTCTCTTTTTTTTTTTTTTTTTTTTTTTTTTTTTTTTTTTGTAATGGAACACTTAAGTCTGTAAGAAAAATTGCCCTTGACAGCTTTAACCATGCTGTTTCACATCTCCCCATGTAGACGTTAGCACAAGATATTTCTAAAGTGGGATAAATATATTTTTCTTTCTTAGAGAGCTCAAAACCAGATGAATGGATTTTTTTTAAACTTGCACCCCACAACTGCGGTATTGGGCAACACCATAAGTTATGATACCATTGTGGTTCCTGATGCAATCCTTCCTGCCTCCCCCACCCCAAAGCGGGCACCAGTTTTTCAGAGGCCAATATTTAAAAATATATGGATATTATTTTTTTTTCCTTCCTTATGGGGTCAGATTTTATGCAAATATATTTTAGTTGTATTCAGGAAACATTCAGGTGGGGAAAAATGTATTCCCTGTGTTAGCCAGCCAGGACCCCACTTACTGGTGGTTCCCGTTCCACTTGTTAAGAAGCTGTTTTGTCTCTGGGCAAGGTTATTTATAAGCTCTTGTGATATAGATCATGTTCTGTCTTTGCTGCTGGTGTAGCTGCACTCTGCAATAGTTAAATGTCAGTTGGAGGCAGAGCCAAACCCCACGGCACCTGCCTCATGCGGATGTCCATCAACCGGCTCCTGCGGTTCTGTGGTTTATCAGGCAAAATGCAAACAGCTCTGGCACTGTGGAGTGTCTGGAGCTGTCTGGAGGGTTTGGTGTGCAAGCTTGGATGCCTCATAAACAGGGAGAAGCTGAATCGTGAACTTAAGAGCCCTCTATGCCTTATTCCGTTGCATATCAAGGGAGCTATTGTGTGAGCCGATTTGCTCTTAGCATATCTGTTACTTTGGACACTACAGGAAAAAACAGAAATTATTTTAGTGCCCTTGGATGATGGAGGACATTGCAAATGGCTGACTCAGTGTGATGGATATACACAGAGGAATCATTCCCAGCCTGGTTTCTGGAAACGTCTAGTGAACCAGATTTCATGAAAGTCTGCTCGATTAGGCCCTTCAAAGGCGATAATATCAGAGCTCCAGGGGTGTTTGGCATGAGCAAGGAGCTGCTCTGCACGGAACAAAGGAAGGAAATTGCCCAGAGTGTGTGTGTTTTCACATCAACAGATGAAAATAATTTTGCTTAACTACTTAATGATACAACACAAAGAATAAAAAAGAAGCACTGTAGCTCTGGTGTAAGGAATTCAAGTGTCGTACTGATCATGAAACACATCCACACGATGGTATGTGAGTTCAGAATAAGAATACAAACATAATAAAGATAATTGAACTGATCTTTCCTCTTGATTTTAAATAAATATAATTTGGAAAAGGAACTGCTAAGGCAGAATTTGACCTTCCTGCAGCTGAGCCAATAAGTTTCAAAGGAGGTGTGGGCATCTGCAGATAGGAACTGCCGCATAAATGTAGGTTCAAGGTCAGAAGAGTGAAGCCGATTTGACAGACTACTCTTTTATTGCCTTAATCTATAAGGTAATCAGATCATTTCATCTTGGTTGAATCTATAATAATGTAAAAATATGTTAATTGGCTAGTTAGCACTCAAACTGTTGCTTCTGACCTTTTTGTCTGTGGAGAGCCCTGACTTGTGCTCTTGCCTCCAGCACTTTCTGGTCCTGTGTCCTGCTCAGCCTGACTGACCCACCTTGCCTGGGATAGTTCCTTGTATATTCTAAACTATCATTTTTATCTTATTATTTTTTTTTTTTTTTCTGTAATGATTTTCATACCCAATTTTCACTACTAGTTAATTTTATTTACAAACACTCCACTTAGGCTTATATAAAGGCTTACCATTAAATAAAGGTTTTACACTAATGATGTTACATGCATTTGAGGTCAGGCAGCAAATGTGTGGGAAGATCTAAATGGTGGACTTAGCTGCCTGTGCTAACCGTAACGGAACAATCTGTGCATTTTTGCCCTTATTTCCTCTGTGCCTGTACTTGTTATCTGGAAAAACTCAGCACTCTTTATTTCCCTGGGCTGTTGCGAGGAAGGGAATACGTGAAGGTCTAAGGTGCTTGGATTTGTTGATAACAATGATCCCATGACAGGTATGGAAGGTCTTTTAACTGGTTATTAAAAGATGCAAGGGCTCATTTCCAACAGGTACATCCTTTCCCTTCATGGTAGCATCTGTGAAACTTCAGCTTCTGGACTGCTTCTCCTGGAGGGAGAGTGATGCTTTCTTGGAGTAATATTCTGAGACAATATTATTAAATTCTGAACAACAATATTGCCATCACGAATTAATCTCCCTGCAGGTGGGTTAACTCAGGCATAGAGTGAGCTGGCATCAGAGCTGGGAATAGAGCAAAGAGGCTCTGATGCCTTTCCCTGCTCTGAGTGCCAGGCCAGTGGCCAGGCTGCACTGCTCACACGGTGCCTTCTCCATCACCCATCTCCTGCTGTCGTGTCAAAGGCAAGGCTCGGTGTTTCGGGAGCACAACAGGCCTGAGTTTCTGTCCTTTGGCATAGCAGCTAATTCTCCTGATCTATCAGTGAAGCTTTTTCACATAAACGAATAAGTCTTTGGGCCATAGACATTAGGCTGAAAAGGGCTCAGCAGGTTACCTAAACCATCTCCCTTCCCTGGAACGAGAGGGAATCTCTTCCCCATGCTCTGTTCGGCACCGGTTATGGGAGTTGTTAATTAAGTCAAACTGAGGAAGATCAGTGACTTTTATGTACGTATGTATGGGTATGGAGTGAGAGTAGAGTCTGGAGTCTGAAATGGAAGAACAAAAAGCAGCCTAATTTTTTTTGAAAAATAAAAAATCAGCTTTATGGGAGCTATTTTTTGTCCTCTCTTTTAGAAATGGCTTAGGCACAAAATTCCCCCACCTAGTTAGTTTTCTTTATGAAATCAGTCAGTCCTCAAGGAAAGCCCCCACCTGTCCTTGCAGTTTATGGTGTCTCAGGGGGCTGCTCTGCCCTCCCTTCTGTCAACTTTTTTTTATTGAGAGCTGTCCTCCGAAGATAGCGTGCCCAGCCTTAGAGTTCAAATCATTCCTTCTCTTCAGGTCCCCCTGTCAGAAGCTTTAAATTGCCCTTCAGTAGGTATGTGACTCCACAGAGTTAAATTGCTGCACAAAATCTGCTGGCTCGCAGATGGTATCAGAAGATAATTGGAAGGAGAACAGGGCTGGCAAAGTGACTGGGGCCTTTTTTTTCATTTTCTTCTTGAACTTAGGTAGAGGTGTGCACACAGCAGCTTTAAAAGCAAGAAGAAGAAAAGGGGGAAAAAGATAAATTAAATTTCCCAAGGCTTCAGTGGAAGTTTCTTAGCAAAGAGGAAGAATTGGGAGATATGATCCAGCATAGGTTGCTGAATCAATAAAAATAAATTATGAGTTCTTCGCTATCACCTCTTATAATGTATGATAGGGGACCCTTAAATCATATCACCTCCTGCCAGGAGAGATTGTATTTATGTTTAACTGACTTACGCAGAGATAAAGCTCAGGCTTCTGTTATTTTAAGCAATCTAGATGTCTTTTCTGGTGGCAATGTGTGTTTGTGTGCAGCGAGGCCATCCGTGAGCTGGGACAGATTCTGGGGAGCACAACTGTGCCTTGCCAGAAACGTGGGTCAGAACCTGGGGGCTTTACTGCCCCACTGCCACAACTGCTGCCGGTAGCATTGGGTGTGTCCCCTCCCCTCCCATGTGTTTATTCACGGTAGTCTGGAATTCTACTTAAATGTCTCCTGTGTTTTATTGCCGTCCTTAAAAAGGCGGCTAATTCACCATGTCTTTTCCCAGAGGCTCTCTCCTGAGGGGCTAATAAATCTACTCATACTTAGCTTTTGTGGAGTGTTTTTTTTCCCCTACAACGAGGACAAAGGGTTTTATGATCTGACCTGGTAGCTACGTTTAGGGCTCTATTTCAGCCTCTGGGACAGAATCCAGGTTCTCTCTAAGGACTGATAACCATGCTGGAGGCCTTTCTTTTACTTCTTTAGGAAGGAGATTTTAAGAAACTGATCATAATTTGTGTGTATGCGCACATACGCTAAAGGTACGTAGATAGGCAGAGGGTGTTTGCTGAAACTTAAATTTACTGGTGTGGGTTTTTTCTTTCTCCGTGAAAAAATGTGTTATACAAGGGATATCATCTACTTGCTAACATCCATCATAGAGATGGAAGAGCAACATGTCTGACTTGTAGACCCTATTCTGCTGGTGGCAACAGATACCACTCACTTGGGTAAGAAATAGAATCAGTGCTTTGGGAGGAGAATCTGATTTTTCCTGTTACTGTAACGCATCACAGATCCTCCCCGAGTCCTGCAGGCATTAGTTGTTGCTGTGGTGCCAGTGATATTCAGCTGCATTCACACCTGTGGCAGGGACTCCTGTGCAAGGCACCAGTGAATGCATCCTATGGATGGTCCCTGTCCCAAAAAGCTTAAAATCAAAAGCATGAGAGAGTCTGGCAGGTTCAAATCCAAATTGCCAAAGCAGGGAACCAGTGTGCACAGATCCTGTCCTGCTCCTGCTGGTAGTCACGCGGGAGGAGGGAGTTATGCTTTCCAGTGCTGGCTCTTTCTACAAAGCACTGTAGTGTTGTTTTTCTGTGGATTCTGTTCACTCACCCCAAGCCTTGTAATGGGAATTTCAAATGGCTGCTTTCATGCAGAGGGCACTTTTTGTGAAGGCAATGTGATCTGCCTCCGGTATCCCCAGGGAATCCATGGGAAGACCTCTCGTGGTCTGGCTCCAGCTTGTTCTGCTGCCTGATTTATATGGACAGGAAGGAGGACAGGGGAAAGAAAGAGCATGCTGCGGCAGCTTTCATAAGGGAAAGTGAAAAGCAATGCAGGCAAGGGAGGATTAAAGGAGAATATCATTCTTTGAGTTCTTAGTTTTTGTTTTGAGGACAAATTTGACAGCCTCAGCCATTTAAAGATCACAAGTTCACTGGAACATGTTTTGCTTTTGTGTGTGATCTTGGGACTTGTCTCCTTCAATTTCAGAGGGCTCTTTTGCCAGCACTGCCTGAAGCCACCCACAGATCATTGATCTCTCTCCAGAGATTAAAAGAAAAAAGTCATTTGCTGCTTCAGCTGGCATCATCTTGCTCATGCAAAAATGTTGCTCTGATTTCCAATGGGCAGGATTTGGCCTCTATTTCTTGTTAGTATCTGAGGGTTTTATGTTAGGATGTGCTGTTCTTCAAGGGTTAGTACCTGGAGATAAGTTTTTTTCAGCTGTGTTCACCAGGCTAGGGAAAAGATTGGTGCTTAAGTTGCATGTGGTCCTTTTGCTAATCACTCTGTTCCTATGTGTGAACTCTGATTGTGGCTTTATCTTCCAGGTGTTGCTTGTTAGCCTAAATGAACTAAATCTGTTTAAGTGGATTATTTCAGCCATGTAAAATTCCTGGATGGAGACTCTATTTCAGAATAAAATGGTCTTTAATTAGATTTTTCCTGATATACTTGCAAAGTGAATTGAACCAAACCCTAAAAGTTGTTTTGGATTCCTCCTCCTGAGTGTTTCCATGTAGAGAAGCACTTAATCTCTCCCTGCCTCTGGTTTCACATCAGTAAAACAACGATGACATTACTTGCCTTTTCTCGCAGTGGTGTTGCTTGCTAAATCCATTAGCACCGGTGGAATTTAAATTCCTCACAGGGAGCTTTGTAATGATGCTGTGTGCTTCTGGCACATGGGGAGAGCACTCCTAGGTAGCAGCAACTGCACTTAGATCTCTGGGGCAAGTGGGGATGGAGATGATGTGTAGTGGGGTGATCACCTGTGTGTGCACGTCTTTGGTGCATGGGGGGAGTTCTGGTTGGACTGGGGTTATGAAGGGTTATTACTGGGGTTATTGCTTTTGTTCTGGTTCCTTCCCCCCTTCCTCTGGACTGGGGAGTGAGCATCTGGGTGGGTGCTCAGCTGCTGGCTGAGCCCATCCCACACATCAGCAGAAATCTGTTGAGCACAAAGTCTCCTATTGCAACGTTTGAGCATTTGTGTACAGAAAGCTAGACAGATATCAGTGGGTTTCACCTGACTTAGCTTTAAATGTAGAGACTAAAAAAACCAAACTGTTTTACTTAGCAAATTCATCATCCCAAATAACTCAATTAGTTTGTTGATTAGGTCACCTTTAATTATTAATTTTGTCCCTTTTAAAAAGAAAAAATAAATGAAAGAAACAAGCAGCTAGGGACCTCCATAGGGCAGCGCTGCCGGCGTTCAGGTCCTAAACCTTTTTAAGCCAATTTGCCTTCATCCGCAAGCAGTTTGCTGCTGCTGGTTCCCAGGAGCTGTGCCCATTCACGTTTTTAATTTACTTGTTGGGTGCTTTGCTCTAATCTGAATGGGGGAAAGGTTGATGAAAATTGTGGACAAGCTTCCTGTGGCTGGTGTGTGGGGCAGCAAAGGCCGCAAACATCATGGAAATAGTCTGTAGGTAGGAAATGGAGTCCGGGACCCTGCCTGCCAGAGCAAGCAAGCAAAGAGCTCTCATTTTTCACTTGTAAATTTGTTCACAGTTCCTTTGTTGTGCTGTGTGCTACCCGGTGCTCATCCCTTTGCTCATTATTAATTACTTTCTGTAAATATGTGGACAGGGGCAGTGGCGAGCTGTGTAAATCTCTGTGCTGATACACTGGGATCACTTAGAGGCGAGGTGAGTCTCACCAAGCAGCTCGGGGCTGGCCTTTCAGACATCTACGTGACATGGTCGCCTCTTCTCTCTGGCTGCTGCTCTTCTCCCCCTTCTCTAATACGTGTCTCCCAATACTGGAGGATGACTGCCCATGACTTGGCACTTCTCGGTTGTTCTGAAGTTTGCTGTCAGCCTGCTGGAGGAACTGCAGTGCCTTTACGTGCTGATTTGTGGGAACCAGTTATGTATCTACTGTGGGGTATGTGCAAAGCACTTTGCCAACTTGGAATCAGCAAGATCTGGAGGAGGGTTTAATGAACTAAAGTCATTTTCCTTCATAGTAAAATTTTATGAGCACAAAAGATTGCTACGCCACCAAACACTCTGAAGAGCTTCTGAGCACTTCTGTGATTTATAGGCTCAGAGATTCCTAATAATTTCCTGAACAATAGGAGCCCCCTCAGGGATTTCTTCTCAACGCAGAAAGAAACTTGGACTCCTATTTCTGGTCGTATTTTCTGTCATTTCACATCAGCCAAATCGTGTCAAGGCTTGAGGTTGCTAGGCTGGGCAGGCCCGGAGACCTGCTGGCCTTCGAGGAGAGGTCTGTCACGTTGGGCCTGGACCTAGTGGCTCAGTGCCATGGCAGGATTGGAAAGTGCCAGGGACTCTTAAACTGTATTATAGTGTAAGCCTTTGAGGATGAGTAATTGACAAGGGTTGGCATTTTTGTCACGCAGACCTTTTAGCAGGGTCTTCAGTCAACAACGTAGTTTGTACAGAACAAAAAAGTATGGGAGGCCTATGTGTAAAATACACTGCACGAGGAAATCCTTGAAGGACTGGAATGTCATTTCGGTTCCATGGGGGGAAAAAAAAAGAAAACAAAACAAAACAAACTTTCTCTGATTATCCTTTCTCCATCCCCACTTCTGCCTTGAAAACCGAAACAGTTTATTGAATTTTCAGGTCATTTAGTTTTGTGTAAGCTCAGCTTTAAATTACATGTTCCAAAGGGTTTCTGTTGCCTTAAGGGAGCTGTAACTCAGCCTGACCTATTTCCCGGCTCTGTCCTGCAGGCTGCTCCTCTCTCGCTTCACTCTCAGCCACCTGGGCTGCTCGGTGCCCCCAGGGACACCCACCTATGGGGCTGGGGGAAGCGCCTGGTCCCCGGGGGACAGTGGGGGAATTTCCCACCTGAGCCATGTTCCCCAGAGCAAGCACTATGAGCCTGGGGAAAAAGGCAGCTCAGCATTCATTTGACTTAAAAATTAATTTTGGGGGCGTCGGTTTGATGAATGGAAACCAGACAGTTTCATTTGAGACTATACAGTTGTTTTCTTTATTTTGATTAAAAAAAAAATAATGCCTAAGTGAAAGTTTTCTTTGTTTCTGAATCAATATAACTGGGAACTTTTTTTTTTTTTTTTTTTTTTTTATATATATATTTCTTTTCCCCAGATCAAAATCTTTTCATCTTGATTTAGGTTGAGGAGTGTGCTTTTTCCTGTGGGGTGGCAATTCTACATTTCCTGCAGTTCAGGGGGAGAAAATGCTTTTTTTGTTTTGAAGCAGTTCATGCTTTAAATGTGAAATCTCCAATTTTCAATTGAATTCAGCTTTTAAAATGAAAACCATCAAGATTTTCATGCAAAATTACTCTGACACAGAAAAGCCATGATTATTTGTCAGTGTTGACAAAAACAAGCAAAGCTTCTTCAACTACAAAGTAGGAATTTGAATCAAATGTCTCAGCTTGAATCAGTGAGGGGTTTTCTTTTTTTCCCTGTCAGAATTCAGTTTTGGACAAAATTATCTAATTTTCTTTGTTTTGTTCCATTCTTTTTCACCTAAAGCATTCACATAACAACGTCCTAGAGAATTGGGCTCTTGCCTGGGTCTGCCCCTGCCACCCCTTTTGCAGTCACTTGACACAGTTGGGACAACACCATGCGGAGACCTCAGGGTAGCTTCTTGAAATATTTTGAAGCCCCCATTGCAAGGCTGTTTCAGAAACACCCTGTGAAAGCAAGGCAGGAACCAGCTGTGTCTTTTGGGCTCTGATCTGTGTCTTAACCACCTGGGACACTTGCTTGCTAGCAGCATCTGCTGCTGCAGTCTCAAAGGCTGTGTGGTGGGGAATGTCCTCTCGCAGCGTTCCTGGGGCAGGCTGTGGGGTAAAGCCTCCCCAGCCCCTCTGTTTGTCAAGCTTCCAAGACAGAATGAGCATTAACACTGTTGAAATTCAACAGTTTTGTCTCAAAAGCAAATGGGACAGGGTGGTGTCCCTGGGCTTGTGGTCTGGTGCCTGGCCTGGGCACATGTGGTAAGTGATTTGTGGGCATTTTGCTGCAGGTGGCTGTATTACCATGCCCCAGGGACCCCCTGAGATTTAGCTGCATAGGGGTGGTTATGCTTTTGTTCTGCATGTGTTGACAATGGGCAGAGCTGGATTTTTGGTAGTAACTGTGCATGAAAATTCAGAAAAACCCTACTAAACAGCATGCTTTTACTTTGTATTTATACCCAGGAGCTGAGCAGGCTTCACCCCACTCCTGCAAAGCTGCCATTTTCCTGCAATTTGTAGGGTTTGTATCTCCAAAAATACAAGGCATAGGAGATCTGAGGAGAGGCACACACAGTACTGGCAGGTTATGGATGCTGCCTCCAGTTGGGATTGCAATTTAAGCAAGAGTTATTCTGTTGAAGTTTGATCATGATATAGAGGCTTCGTGTAATACGTTTAGGACTGGATCCAGGATCTGCTGACCTCAGTGGGAGTCCTCCTCCAGGTTGAAACTGGAAAACTACCTCTGTGAAACCTTGCCTCAGTTGTGAGCACTAAAGAGGGAGTCGTTCCTGGCAAGGCACTGCTTATGCTGGGGTGCATGGCTTCCAAATTTCCATTCATGAGATATCCTATTGGAATGTCTCTGGAAATATGGGTCATATCTATAAACGTCCCTTGGCAGGTTTTAGCTAGGAGCAGTGCAGGCTGCTCCCATCAGTTGGTGCAAGGACATGTACGATCCTTGGCTGCTGTGAGTGGCAGCTGGTTCTTCCCGATTTGTATGGGAAGGTGTGTGCGAGGTTTAAGTCTCAATAAAAAGGGCCTTGTCCTTATTTCCCTGCTGCACAGCAGCAGTTTAGGCTGACATGGGCTTGCATATGCTGACTCAAATCTGCCTGGCAGGTTTCTTTTCACACCCTGCTTGGAAGCAGCTTTGCTTTTATCTTCCTCCTAAAGGTCTCTGCATAGGGAAATAAAGGGAAAAATGCAATCGGGGAAGGGGGAAGTGAATCCAGTAGCAAAAGGGATGCTCAGAGCATCTTTTCAAAAGCCATTAAGTTGGGCACCGATTGCATAGTCACGTACCAAGGTCCTTATGATTTGAACAGGTCTCTTCCCGGTATTATGCTGACGGTAACAGACTGCTGCAGCCTCTGATATTGATTAATCCTTTGGCATTTTTCCGTTCTGCAAAGCTTTAAACTCCTCACCTAGCAGCCTCTCAGCTGGGAAACCCAAATGATAGGTGTGGCAGGTCCCATTGCCATGGGAGGAGAGGGAGGGAGGGAGATAGGGCTTTTGCAATAGAAAGGCTCCTTGTTGCAACAAAATCCGTTTGGGGCAAAATGGGCTCTTTTGCTGGATTGGGATCTTCATAACCAAATTTATCATTTCTTTCCATGGAGACTAGTCCATGTTAGCACCTTGAGAGAAACAGGAAAACGTCAAGTGTAATTTCTGATTTGTCTGTTGAATTACCAAGGGATCATCCCAATTCCATTCCTGTCCTTGAATAACCATAGGTGTAGAGAGGGCAGCTCGCAATGTTCAGTTAATTCCTGGTGGCATGTTTTATTTCAAATGTAAAACATCTCCAGGATTAAAATAAACGTTACTGGTTACATGATGCATTAAGCTAATGATTTTCTTTTTTAAAACTTACTTGATCCTATAATACGGGAACTTTAATGGATAAACGCTAAGCTCTCCTTTGGGTGATTTCAGATGCCTTGTATATTGTTACACAGTCTAAAGAAAATCCTTTTTTTTCTTTTTCCCCTTTCTCCTCCTTCCTCCCTTCCCCTTCCACAGGTGATTCTCATTCTGACAAAGCTCTATGACTTCAACCTGGGGAGTGTTACCGAGAGCTCGCTGTGGAGGTAAGCGGGCTGTAGGAATTACAGCAAGTGGCATGGAAGGGGTGCACGGTGCCTCTTGTAAAACTGGAGGCTGAGCAAGGGGGGGGTTCAGAGTTGATCTGGGGAGGAGGAGATGGGAGGGGATCTGAGATAACTGAAGTTGAAAGGGGATGCATGATTAAGAAAGAATTGATTTAACAAAGTGAGGTCTGCAAATCAGATGCTTTGTTGATGTAGGGCATTTCCATAGACACACAGAGGAGCTTTTGTTCTGTCCTTTCTGAGTATCCTTAAACAAGGCTCTTCATTCCTCAGAGCCTCTGCCATGGTGCTAGCAATGAGAATGGTCTCTGTAGATGGTACGTGCTTGCTGGAACAGCGTCCAAGATGGTGTACAACCCTGTGCCTGGTATGAGCTTAGCTGGTCTTAGCCATGTTCCTCAGCCCTGTGAGCTGAGGTGGTCAACTTGGTGGTGATTTAGTGTTGCCTGGGGCTGTGAGGACAGTAGCCATCCAAGGACTAGAGATCACAACGGTGAGCTTGTGTAGATGTGTTTAAAAAACAAAGCAAAACATGCAGAACACTCTTATGAACAAGCAGACCAATTCCTGAGGGATTGTTACTTGGGTGTTTTTTACTGTCAGAACAGCAACAAGAAAAAGGGCATAGGGTGGGGAAGACACCAGTGCTTTGTGTTAGATTTACCTTTTGTATTACTGCTATTGCTCAACCTCCAGAAATTGTAATTGGTGGTGCTGTCACTGCATTGTAGCTGTTGCTCCGAGTCTAAGCAGCTTCTTGCAGGTGGTCTCTTGTCCTTTCTTCCACGTTAATTTAGAAGCTCTTGTTTGGATCAGATTTTGGGATTGAGTTGTGGGTTATTCCCATTAATGCATTTAAGGGTTAATTGTTTAGTAGAGCTCTTGAAACTTCTCAATTTGCACAGTAAATACAAAGCCTAATTGCACTGTACCATGGTAATCTGCAAAAGTATAAATAACCGTGCAGCTAATAAGAGGAGAGAACACCGTCATTTCCACTTATCCCGCTACTTTTCAAGGTATTTAAGCCTTGAAAACTTTTGCCTCTTTACCTAACAAGTACAAATGGCACTGTGATTGTACTTTAAATGTAATTGCTAAGCAATCTGCTCTGCATAAATAATGTAACAAGCAGGCAAATCCTGTCCTAATGCTGATCTCAGAGCAGCACCTGAGCTCTGCAGGAAGGTGACAGCAGCAGCGCTCTTGGAGCTTTCCCAGAGTGACAGAAACACAGCTCATCTGTCCAACTGAATGTATCAGCTGCTTGGGCATCTGGGGAGATGCCCTGTTCTGTGTGTTTGTCTGTTTTGGGATGCTTCTGCCTCTCTTCTGCGGTGAAAGAGGGGCTGTTGGGGGGTCTGGAGACTCGAGCTGGGTTCTCTTCCAAGGTTTGGGAGGAAAGGTCAAGGTAAAAGCTAGCAGGTAGAGCTCTTGGGCTCTAAACCTGAGTTTCCCACCTGGAAAACTGAGGATTAAACCATACTGCAGTTTAGAGGGAAGTGTTTTTTTTTTTTTAAGAGAACAGCTTTGGTTTTCTTTTTTGAAAAGATGTTGTAGCAATACAAATAGATACAATGCGGAAGAAACAAGCCAAGAGAGATTCCTTTTCGCAGGATATTCTGTTCCATTTATACATGAAAGCCTCTGAATCTCTGCATTATTTAAATAGGTACTTTTCAATATTTTCTCTCAATTTTTGAGACCCTGAAAATTTCATAAGGAAGATCTGTCTTTGCAGAGCGAAATTACGTCTTCTGGTCATATATTTGCTTTCCTTGGTTACTTTTTTATAGACTCCTTCAAAATCATCTTTGAGCCCCAGGAACTGGGTGGGTCACAAATTGAATGCAAATATCTATTAAACATCAGAAGGAGATTTCCACTTTTTCTACCTGTTTTCTGGGACTGTGGCTTGTGTTGTCTGCCAACTCAGAGCTCTGTCCGTCTGAGCAGCAGTGCTGTGTGGTGCCTCTTCTGAGCGCTTGGCAAACAGTTGCTTCCACACGAGAGAAGCGGTTTTTGTGGCGGAGAGCGGTGAATCACACAGCAGTGCTTCAGAGGACGATAAGATAGAGCAGAGTGGAATGCAATCTTCAGATATCATCTTGCCTCTGCCTGCCTCATGCATCAAAAGCTTTTGCTCAGTCTCCCCCCCGGGTTGTGGCACGAGATGCTTTGATGCAAAGTGCTATATAAGACAAATTTCTAATACCTGCATTTAAATACAAAGACGAGTGAATCAATATGAAAACATCCCGAATGTAATTAAAAAAGGAGCAAGAGAGAATGAAAAGTTACATCGGAAGCTGCTCCTCTATCAGGCTGATAAGAATTTAGACAGAGGAAATGCTAGTCAGCATTTGAATGCAGCAGCACAGACTGCTTTAATAAGTAAATCCATGTTTCTTTGGCCAAAAATATCACTGAAAAAGCCTCCATTGCTACTGCAGCAGCCAGCTTGAGGGAAAAACACACACATCCCTCCCCCTTATGAATGTTGCTCCTCTTCTTGGTCACAAGAGGTGTCTGTCAGTTGGGGGTTGCATTTTTGTTTTCCCCATCAAGTGAGTGGAGGTGATTGTTTTCCTCCCGTAAAAGGGATCTGCCTTGTTGCGATTGTGTTGTGATGGTGTGAGGCATCAAAATTTATGGGGGGAGGTCTTCTTGTAGGTCAAGACATAGAGCTGTAAAAATTAGGTAAGCTTTTCAGGCATGTAATGCTTTACCAGTTCTCATTGCCTAGCAAGGGATCTACGTGGCTGATTGTTGGGAATCCAGCTGCCATCCTACCTGCTTTTAAATAAAATTTGGGTTAAAAGATAGACCTATGGCTTCTGTAGAATTCTGTGTGTGATAGAGAAAATTTTATGGGGAGAAAAAAAAAAAGGAAAACAGTCCTCCCTCTTAATCCATAAACTCAAATTATTTAGATTTGAAGTGCTGCTGGGGAGCATTCAGTTTCCAAACCCTCTGTAGACCAAGGTCCCTGCACCAAACTTCAGCTTCCACGGTGAGCTGTGATCACACAGCGGTGATCTGTCATAAAATATGAACTGCTGCTGCAAAGAGAGGCTGCTGCTTCATGGGAAGGCACCTGTCAAGCAGAGGACAAATGAGAGGGTTAGAGATGCAAAATACGGTGTCTAAAAGATGCCACCCACAACCAAGGGCTGAAGGTTGAAGTTTTGTGCCTGTTTTTCTGTGGGAAATCTCAGGCAAATTTTATTAGGAGGAGAAGAGAAGGGGAAAAAGTCTGTTCAGTGGTTTATTTCTTCAAATGTATGTGTTCATAACACTTTCAGATGAACACGGGAACTGTGACTGTGATAAATGAGTCTTGGTTTCAGACGTGTGCTGTACTCAGATATAATATATGGGGTGCTCTGTAGGCTGTATGCTAGGCAGAAAGTCCTTTCATTAGTTAATCTTGTTGCTATCCAGTTGTTTCCTTCTCGTGCTATGGGTGTGAATAAACAGGAATCTGTTGAGCTCCTTTTCTTATTCTGTGGGTCTTCTAGATTTCACAGCTTTTTACAAGCAAAGGAAGAGCCTTGTGAAGATTTCCTTGCTTGTTGCTAATTCTGTCTCCTATTTTAGCTGTACATTTCTGAGATGGTTACATCAACATGACATTCTGGATAAGTATTTCAAGTCATGGCAATATTGAAAATGTTTTCATCTGTTTTAGCTGGTGTATGATGAGCAGCTTTTCTTGTAAGATAACTGGAATAAAAACATTATTTTGTTTTACTTTATTTTTCTTTCTTCTGCTGTCACCTAATTTTGTACCCAGGAACAGTCCTAATTATTTGGATTGCAGTAGCTAAAAAGACAGCCTCCATCCCAAGGGAACTTTCAATCTCAGATGAAGACAAAGAGACAACAGGCGACATAACAGACAAGAGAAGCCCAAGCTAGCAGGGAGGTATTTATGATCAATGTGATAGCCATGACTGCAGCACATCAGCTAATTAGGCAGTGGGGAGTAGTTCAGCTTTTCTTCCAAAGTGCAAGCACTTGCATGTGTCAGCTCTGAGTCCCTGCTGCCATTTTACCAGGCCTTGATGGCTCCCCTGGAATTCCCATCCTCTGGCTGTGGAGCCCACTAAATTATCTGATGCTATATAACGCTGGCCTGGGCATTAACCCATACTCAAAATCCTGACTGACTCTTTCTTCTTAAGAATCTAGAATGTTACCGAAGGTATTTTTACATATATTTCTTCTTGTTTTGTTGTTTATTAACCAAGAAATTAGGTTTCCATGGCAGCGCTCAAAAATCCCCAAGCATTTTTTTCTCTTGTGGCTGCTATGCCTGAAGAGATTGGTTTGTCGTAGCCTGTGTGTTGAGTTGAAAAACAAACAACAGAAATAAATCACTTTTCAGCTTTTTCCTAGAGGCAACTGCAAAACAGATCAGCTACAACCCTGAGCTTGGAGCTGAGAAGAGTAAAACCTCTCAGCTTGGTTGCAAGCTGCCTTCGATCTCGCACTGTTCTTGCGGTGCTGTTTGAATTACCAGAGGGCTGTATGTTATTTTTCCCTACGTCCTTGCATTTCAGCCTCATATGCTGTCTGGTGGCATCAGGCCACCAGCATCTTTTGGTGTACCTGTAGCCTCTTTTTCCTCTGCAAAGTTGCACTGATTCACTCTGCAAAGTTCACACTGATTTCTATGTCTCAGGTTTGTGGGCTGTGCATGGAGCTGGCTTCAGGTAGGGCAGGTGTGTGCCACGGCTCCCTGTTGGGAGCAGGGTTTAATCTCCCTGCTCCAAATGTAGCTGTCTTCAAGATAGGTAAGAAGGGAGAGACCAGGGGATATTCAGTGAACATGACTGAAATTTTCATGTCATCCTTTGTGAAGCAAGCTAATCCTGAAACAGGTCATGGCACAGCCAGAGCTTCATTAAGAGTTTCTGGCCCAGTGGTGATGCATTATTTAGTCTGTGGGGCTGAGAGGGGCAATTTCTGCTTTGTGCCGTAACCTCTTGCTCGGTGCCAGTCAGGTTCCACGCATTTTGAAATGGAGCAGCGTGGTTTCACTGAAACCCACTGTATTGAAATGCAGTCTCGAGACAGCCACTATGACCAGCTGGCATCTCCCTGCAGTAGTGTCAAATTTGATTATATCTATTGTTTGCCACCATTACGCTGACAGCATGCGTTTTAGATATATGCTATTTTCTGCAGGACTGTATTCAGGCATAAAATTAATGGAGCTGGTTTTCAGAGTAGTAATGCCTTCCTGTTACTGCATCTTATTTGGCATTTTTAACAACGTTGTAAAGTGCAGAATTCATCTGCTGATTAAAAGAAGGGCTTCATCATATCTGCAATCAGCTATCAGTGTGTCAAGGGAAGGAGCCAGCTTGAGTGTGCAAGCACATCCCCGATCTCTCTTGGATTCAAAATCCAGGGTCTCCGAAAGCTCAGTAACTTCAGTTATTTATTAGTGTGTATAAATTGCCTAGCTCAGTGGTGGCTAGTTTTCTCAGGCCACAGGAGTCACCTGTCAAAACCTTTGGGGTTGCAAGCTGCTAGGTTCAGACACTTTGGAGAGCTAAGGGAATGGGAAACTGGAGGAGAGGAGTGTGAGTGAGGGCTGTTCCACAGAGCTCCCAGCACCCTGAGTTGGGATTTGTGTGGGGCTACAGCAG
Organism: Aythya fuligula; assembly: GCF_009819795.1. Taxonomy (NCBI): domain Eukaryota; kingdom Metazoa; phylum Chordata; class Aves; order Anseriformes; family Anatidae; genus Aythya; species Aythya fuligula. The sequence continues at coordinate 25,606,648 of NC_045565.1, forward strand.
CATCCCAAAATAATTCAATTCTTTATCTCCAGTACTCTTGGTGATTTATATTTTCCCCGCAGTGGGTGACTCAGGTGTCCCTGGCTCAGTGCAGCCTGCTGTCAGTCACGAGATGCCATCTCAGGCAAAGGAGCCGTGCTTCCACTACTGGGAGGTGCACAGTAGCTGCCTGTTGGCCCGTTCCTCAGCGAGCTTTTGCCAGATGAAATTGTGGCCATTTAATAAAGAGAAGTTCCTTGGCCCAAAGAGCTACGTAGTTACTACCTGTAAAGAACGCAAAATGCAGCATTCTTGAACCGAGTGAGAGTTTCTTCTTCGCTCTCATGGCTAAACGCCTGTTTGACAGGTCTCGTTCTCGTGCTCGAGCTGACTGATCAGGCCTGTCAGGGGCTCCTGACATCTGTGCTTGTCCAGCTGTGCACACGTTGCAGCAGGCACTAAAGCGGGTCCTACCTCGTTCAGAAAGAGGAGCAGGAGAGACAGCTTGGCAGGTGGAAAGAGTTGTTGAGTATCAGCCAGGAGAGAAATTAATGGGTAAAGGGCATTGCCTTAGGGATGCCGTAGGGATGCTAAATGTTCACGAAAGGCTATGCATATAATGGTTTTTCTGCACTCCTTTCATAACTATTAAGAGCGATAAAGAGGTGGCTTAGCTTCCTTGTGTTCCCTGGTTTCAGGGGGTATCTGTGACAGGAGGGTTACAAATTGCTGATTATTAGATGGTGATAACTGTTCACCTTTGTATCCCGCTGTACAAGGGAAATCATTTGAAGTAACTAATTATGACCTGTTTCAAAATTACTTTTCTGGTTTGAGGTGGTTCGTTTTCCTTCTGATTATGGCTTTCTGGAGACTTAGGTCTTTTGTTTGTGTGGACTTCAGAAAATGCATATATATATATGTATATATGTATAGGATTGTTTTGATTCGTTTGGGCTGTGTGTCTCAAAATAAATGTCCATAGGATTAAAAAAAATTAAAAGTGGAATGGAATAAACCATAGTGTCACCCCTCTTTGAATGTTCCAGGTGGTGTCCAGAGCATACATCTTTGGCAGTTCAGAATTGAAAGAGATGCTGGCATTGCAACAAATGGATAAAATTGGGCAAAACTGCTTTAAATATTTGTTTTGAGAAGCAATAATGAAAATTAATAGTCTTATTTTGAATTCAGGACTGTGTTTTAGTTAGGTATACTTAGTAATGGTAACAGAAAATGATTTTTATTTCATTTTTTGTTTGACTAACTTCTGGATGGAAGTTTCATGTCTCCTTCCTGTTGCTTTCCTAGCCCTATTACATCCCGTGGGATGTTTCTGCAAGGGAGTAGTCACATTAACACCTCTGCTTTCTGCTGGTTCTTTGCTTTAGCAAGTAATGAAGTTAACATTGCTTCAGAGATGGAGGGAGCCAAGAGAGGCAATGCAAAGTCATGCTAAAAGTAGAAGCCCAGCAAATTTGAGTCTTAAAGCCTTCCTAAATGTCTTTGGGTGGTGTGTAGGTCCAAGTCCCACCCTTGTTTATTAAAATGCCTTTGTCTTGTTTTGTGAAGCTTATTTGTCTTTTGTGAACCAGCCTTCTGGATGGCCTATTTGTTGTGTCTCTTAATTGTTCCATCAGTGACCTTTCTGTGGGGGTGGAGATTTCATCAGACGTGGGACCTTTTGGTTTTATTAATTTTTTGTTTGCCAAAAAAGCTCTGAGACTAATTGCCAAGACTTCCCAGAAGATATTAGTTTACAAATTTTAATGACACTTATGATTTATTAATGTGCTTCCCCCTGCATCTGCTCATCCCTATTCCTTAGTGGAATTCCTGCTGAATCAGAGAGAATTAATAAAAACAAAACTGCAGAATGCAGTGGTGTTTTAGCTAGGCTGTTAATTAAAAACTTTAACCAGTATTCAGAGTGCTTTATTCATATCTGTGATTCTCTGAAGACAGAGGTAAGTCTTGGCTTTGACTACCTTCTGCCACAGAATCTCAATTTGGTGAGGGTGCTGCATGTCAGTCTGCGGTGGCAGCACAGATTCACATTTCAGTGTGCTTGCTGCTCAAGGTGTGCTTCATCCACACATCTGCTGGGGCTTCAAAGCAGGACTGCTTTGCTGAATTTATGAGCATCACACGTGTGGCTCTGAGAGAAAATGTTGTTGGCTACTGGTGGTGGATATTGCAGATATGTTTGCATAAGGAGCTTGTGTGTTAGATTTAGAAAAATCATTTGATTATATATCAGTTTTGATCTTATAAATTATTTAGGTTATCGGCATGTTCAAGTTCCCAAGTAGGCTGGGGAATTTTGGGATACATCCTGCTGTCTGGGTAGAAACCAAGTGGGTAAGAGGAAATGAATTAATCAAATTGCAAATTATTTGAGGAAATGTTCTTAGGACCAAGGTAGAATTCCAGGTAAAATGGAGAAAAGAGCAAAAGTGAGTTTTGTTTTGCATCCATTTTCTTACATTTCAGGTGAGAGCGCTAAGCAGCCATCTCTCTTTTCTTCTCTTCCTGGTATCTGTTGAATTATTTATACTCTACCAGAGAGCTCCAATTGGAGAGACTGCGAATCTCTCCAGGGAGAGGCTGATACTAATCTTATGTGTGGAAGATCCAAGTTCAAGCCCTTGCTCTGAATGAGTATAAAGGGAAGTGCTTTTTTATTCCACAAGTAATTAAATTGTGTAACTCATTGCTACAGGATGTTGTGAGGCAGAAATAATAAAAAGCGTAAATGGATTTCAAAAAGGGGACTCAGTGAATTAATGGGGGATATTTCTGCTGGTGGCTGTTAAACGTGATAGTGTGGCTGTAGCCTCTGGCATACAGTAATTATTTTATGATACGGCATTCAAGGAACAGACAGGTCTACAGCCTTTGGTGCAGTGTTGCAGAAACATCATCCATCCTTCGTTATCTCTTCCTCAGTAATGAGCTATTCGTGTTTCAGGTGCTCTGGGTGGAATAGCCTGGAACTGTTCTGAATACATGATACACCTCAGCATTGTTGTGGTTCGACTCTCCAAGTCGAGAGAGCTGGGGGAGAGACCATGGAAAGAATCGTGCTCTTTTTGCTGTTCCTTATAATTCTCCAGAATGTTCTGTGTGGGTTAGTGGGCAGTACAGATTCTGGATCTGACCTACGGGGGCTGTATTATGCAACTGTGGGATTTGAGGCTTTCACATCATGGGTAAGTTCTTCATCCATTGCCCAGCTGGCGGCTTTGAAGTAACTGAATTTTCCAGCCAGTCTTTTCAGCCAGATCCTGTCTAGATCTCTTGTCTTTCCATTCCAGAAAGTTGGATGGTGGAGAGGGAAATGTAAGATAATTAATGCCCAGATATGTTTCTGGTGTTGATGCAAGCCTGAGAGTCTCGCTGTGAGTTAACAAAATTTGTTGGCTAGGGGATGCAGAAGATGGAGAGAGGTTTTTAGAAAGCCAGAACTGTATGGCTGCCCTGATTTTGTAGCTTATATGATGATGTTTGATGTGTTTTTTGTGTCTTTGAATTAATTTCTGTGATTATGGGCTCCTCAATAATGGAGACATGGCTATCTCATCAGAAATGTATTTTCAGCTTAGATGGTGTTCCCAGGCATATCTAGTCCTGGGGAAAGTGGCTGGGAGGGCCAGGGGGAGTTTTGCCAAAAGTGAATGTCATCTTGAAGTGGTGCAGCTGCTGTGAATTCATCTTGTCAGGCTCTTTACTTGTCTATGACAGGTAAAAGGTGTTTGTAGTGCTTTGCCTACTACTAGAAATGTAGCAAGGCAGCGTTCAGGAGGGATTTTGTAGCCAAGAACCTGCTGTTGCAGATCCTGTGGGTGTTGTGACTGTTGCTGCATCAGCAGAGATGCATCTGTTAACAGGAATTGGCTATTCCATCCCTTCTTTATCATTTGGAACAACGATTCCATTGCTCTCATTAGAGAGCTGCTCCTTTTGTTGAGATATCTCATCTTACATTTTAATTAGATTTGGATACTGACTGCAAAACTTTTTTTTTTTTTTTTTTTTTTTTTTCAGGAAGCCAGACTTAAAGATGAATTTGTTTTGGCCTTACTAATGTCTTTTTCTGATCGCTTTTTTACCATGCAGAGGATTTTCATTGGCACAGATTAGTAGCAGATACATTCGACATGGATATGTGCCAATATTAATGAAAACCACACATTAAATTCACTTATAAGTATGCAAATAGTTGCAAAACAAGGACTTTTATAATAAATCACATAAGAACTTTCATGCTAGATCAGATCTGGTAGGACTTGGAAAGCTTGAAAAGAGGTGCCCAGAAAAGAACATAAAAAAAAATCTTACAGAATTAGGTGGTGTGGATAGGATCTCTAGTAAAGCAAGGGATTGGAGCTTCTCTGATGTGAGGAAAGAACTGGGACTGTTCAGCCCAGGGAAGAAAAGGCCTGGAGGATCTCATTAATGTATGCAAATACCCGAAGGGAGGGTGTAATGAAGATGGAGCATGTAATGAGGATGCTTTTCCATGGTGCCCAGTGACAGGACAAGGGAATGGACACAAACTGAAACAAGAGGTTCTGTCTGAACATCAGGAAACAATTTGTAGTGTGTGGGTGACTGACAACTGGGAGAGGATGCCCAAAGGTTGTGGAGTTCCCATCCTTAGAGATTTTCTAAAGCTGTCTGGATGTGGTCATGGGCAGCCTGGGCCATGGGCCCCACTTGTGCAGGGAAGGGTTGGTCCAGGTGACCTCCAGAGGTCTCTTCCAACCTCAACCATTCTGTGAGCCTGTGAAGAATAAAGGAAAATCAGACAGGTTGGGAACAAGTGGAAGACTTTTGGTTCTTATGATAACATATACTTAATCTATGGATCTCCTTGCTGGAGGATATTTTGGTAGCTAAGGTTCACATGGGTTCAAGTGGAGTTTCAGCAAGTTCATAGAAGCAAAAAAAAAAAAAAAAAAAAAAAAAAAAAAAAAAGGACTATATTACGTGTGCAAACTTCAGAGGATTTTCTGAGCCGCAGATAGCCTCTGATCAGTTATATGGAAATACACTTCCACTTACTCCCCAGGCAGTCAGGGCTGGATCATGAGCCAACACAACAGGTACTTGCACCGCACTGTTTCTGTGTTGGTGCCACCTCATGGCTTGCTGGGAGATGCAGGTCCCCTATCTACTAGGCTCTCCATCAGTGTGTGTGATCTGCTTCTCTTTGAGTGAGCTGTTCTTTTCCCTTTTCCCTCTTTCCCTGACTTTTCTTCCAATTAGGCTTGGGACCAAGTCATATAAATCTTTACTTTGTACAGTGGCTGGTAGGATTTAGTACTTTAACATGGGTTATGTCTGTTTATATTGGTGTTTTATTATGTTGTGTTTTTTTCCCAAATGCTCTGCCATTTTATAATGTCTATAAATAATCTGAAGGATGGAGAAACATTGTTAAAAAAAGATGCAAGAAATCTTTCCATCTTTCTTTGAGTCTGCTCTGTCTCTCATTATCTCTGAGGTATGTTCATTAGGCTTCTAATGAAGTTAATAAGTGCACAGTATCAAACAGTCACTCCTCCAAGTAATATTTACAAAGAGCTACATTCCCCCAGCCTGGAAGGCAGCCTTTGATTTATTTGCTTATCACATGTTTTCTCTAAAATCTCTCAGTTGACCTTTTACTGTATATGCCTGACCAAGAAGTAAAAATGAAAGCTCCTATAAACTACAGGATCAGAGGAACCTGGTGCATTTTTACATGTGGGATTTTTCCCTCGGAATAAAAACTGTAAAAGGTTAGTGAGACAATTCTGTAACTGGATTATTAGGGCTTGTTTCTGGATCTTTGATGGCCAGTTACCATAGGAAATTGCCTCTGTTAATGTTAATAGTTGGTTGTATCCAGTTGTCCCTGAAGTTTACTACCCAGGTGCCTGAATCTAGCTACAGGCTGTCTGCAGGAGCTGGGCATTCAGCATCCTACAGGTCTGGTTGAAGATGCAAATGTGGTGCTGCACTGGAATAGTTCAGGGACGTTGAACCACGATAAATCTTGAGATCTGTAACAGGCTTGTTAAACTTTCATGTATGGATCTCACAGTTTAGCTCAGAGGGTCTGTAAGGAAAATAATAGGAGACTGGCTAAAGGAAGGTGGCTGGGCTCTTAGTGCCAAAACTTACCCCAAAGTCAGGTACTAGTTTTGTATGGGGTTGAGATGGATACCGTGGATGTTTGTGTGTGAGTTCTGGTATGTTTAATATGTGAATGTCTCTAGCTGTCTGTAACTCCTGCCAGGGTTAAGGCACTTTACAGCAGGGTTGGTTGGGCTTAAATGGATGTGTGCAGCTCAGCTGTGCCTCTTCATGGCCCAGGGCCTTGCCATGGACTTGCATCCCTCGAGGTGGCCTGTGTTCATGCACTGTGCTGTGCAGGCGAGTGGGGCAGGGCCAGTGCCATCTGTAACTGCAGAAGGGAATCTGGCAGCACAAGTTTGCACAAGCACTGGGAAGTTCAAAAGCTACCTGGAGAGCTATGGAGAAGGGAAGAGCAACCCACCACTGGAACAGGGGGTCAAAACTTCAAATCTGCAGCTCTTAAGGAGTAATTGGTCCCGCAGAAAGAGAAATGCACTTACTGTCTATCCTCCTGCTTCTCTTTCTCTGAAATGTTGGAAATAGTAGTGCTTTGCTCTAAGAAAGAAGCCTGGTTGTCACTGTGGCTGACTATTGGTCCTGGAGAGGGAAGAGCAGCAGGTTCAGAGCAGAAGTCAGGAACACCATGGGGAAGAGACATCTGCATACAGGATTTAGGCCCTGAGGCCTGGTGTGGGAATTGGAAAATTGTACAGCTTGACTCAGCAGCAGAGCATATACGTGTTCCCTGAGGACTTCAGCAGACCATGATCCATCCACTGGCCTTGGGCAATTATTTCAGGGATCACGGGCAAGCTTGTTGACCTTTTGAGGTACCCCAGAGACCAGTGTCTGCAAAGCCAATGTGTAGGAGAGCATTACTTTCCTTGGGTTACTTGCAGCTGTAAGCATGGCTGAGAAGAGCCAAGGCAGGCAGATCATCTGTTAAAATGTAGGGTTTCAGATATAATGTTTTATTGCCATGGAGTAGTTAAAGCTACAGAGTAAGCAGCAGACCATGGTACATCATTCACTGTGTCTCCAGCAGAGTAGAGAATAAATGCCCCATGGAAGATTAAAATCCCATTGGTTCTATTATCTGTAACCAATAAAGGCAAAAGAGATGTCAATGAGGAATATGGTGTTAACACAGCACATCTAGCTTTGTACCCACAAGAGCACATTTTCTATTTCATGCTAGGCAAGGGAAACAAAGCAAAATGAGCTTTCTTTTTCTTTCTGGAAGAACACGTAGCCGGGGAGTTCATGGTGGACCATCTGCCTCTGAGGATTTGGAGGGTGCTTTGTGCCAACACCACCTCATCATAGGGGCAGAGGGGTGTTATTCACACCATGTGGGAAGTTCATGTCTTCTCTTGTGGCATTTTAATGCTGATGAGCAAGAGTCTCACTGTGTAACACGGTTCTCTTGAGTGGTGGCAAGATATTAGAAGCCCATATTTCCTTGTTGGAAGTATTCCTGCTTTATATAGTGAAAATGGGCTTGGTTTGTCTGTGGGATAGTTATATATCAAGAGGATGAAGGTGAGTGGGCTCTGGCCTAGCCTGATTGTTTTGTTGTGTTTGATCCAAGCAGGGTATGTGCACTCTGCTGACCATGGCTCACAAAAACTTGTGAAATATCCTCTGTTGCACAGAATACTGACAGAATCAGAGTTGTGATTGTGCATACGCTGGAATGGTGCTTTACCTTGATATACAACAGCAAAAATGTTCTGCTTTTGTGTGTCTGCTCCCTGAGTGTCACTGGGCAAGGTATTTTGCAGGCGTGCCCACTGGGAAATGAAGCCGCTGATTTGGTACTTGCACTGCTAGGAAGCTCTTGAGGAGTGCTTGGCG